>NC_136506.1:56819923-57419923 GCF_053919585.1 Euprymna scolopes | reverse complement strand
TTAAAATGTACCTTTATTAATGTGCAATTTCATTATTAATGTTCTATTGGGCAAATAAGCGTTTATTAATTGTGCCATTTACCTTTATTATGAATTTTAAATTTTGAAAATGTACCTTTATTTATTGTGCAAGTAACTTTCATTATTAATGTTCTATTGGGCAAATAAGCCTTTATTCATTGTGCCATTTACCTTTGTTATGAATTTTCAATTTTGAAAATGTACCTTTATTTATTGTGCAATTAACTTTCATTATTAATGTTCTATTGGGCAAATAAGCCTTTATTCATTGTGCCATTTACCTTTATTATGAATTTTCTTTTGTGTAAATGTACCTTTATTTATTGTGCAATTAACTTTCATTATTAATATTCTATTGGCCAAATAAGCCTTTATTCATTGTGCCATTTACCTTTATTAGTAATTTTCAATTTTGAAAATGTACCTTTATTTATTGTGCAATTAACTTTCATTATTAATGTTCTATTGGGCAAATAAGCCTTTATTCATTGTGCCATTTACCTTTTTTATGAATTTTCTTTTGTGTAAATGTACCTTTATTTATTGTGCAAGTAACTTTCATTATAATTGTTCTATTGGGCAAATAAGCCTTTATTCATTGTGCCATTAACCTTTATTATGAATTTTCTTTCGTGTAAATGTACTTTTATTTATTGTGCAATTAACTTTCATTATTAATGTTCTATTGGGCAAATAAGCCTTTATTCATTGTGCCATTTACCTTTATTATGAATTTTCTTTTGTGTAAATGTACCTTTATTTATTGTGCAAGTAACTTTCATTATTAATGTTCTATTGGGCAAATAAGCCTTTATGCATGGTGCCAATTTACCTTTATTATGAATTATCTTTTTGTAAATGTTCTTTTATTTATTGTGCAATTAACTTTCATGATTAATGTTCTATTGGGCAAATAAGCCTTTATTCATTGTGCCATTTACCTTTATTATGAATTTTCTTTTGTGTAAATGTACCTTTATTTATTGTGCAATTAACTTTCATTATTAATGTTCTATTGGGCAAATAAGCCTTTATCCATTGTGCAATTTACCTTTATTATGAATTTTCAATTTTGAAAATGTACCTTTATTTATTGTGCAATTAACTTTCATTATTAATGCTCTATTGGGCAAATTAGCCTTTATTCATTGTGCCATTTACCTTTATTATGAATTTTCTTTTGTGTAAATGTACCTTTATTTATTGTGCAATTAACTTTCATTATAAATATTCTATTGGGCAAATAAGCCTTTATTCATTGTGCCATTTACCTTTATTAGTAATTTTCAATTTTGACAATGTACCTTTATTTATTGTGCAAGTAACTTTCATTATTAATGTTCTATTGGGCAAATAAGCCTTTATTCATTGTGCCATTTACCTTTATTATGAATTTTCTTTTGTGTAAATGTACCTTTATTTATTGTGCAATTAACTTTCATTATTAATGTTCTATTGGGCAAATAAGCCTTTATTCATTGTGCAATTTACCTTTATTATGAATTTTCAATTTTGAAAATGTACCTTTATTTATTGTGCAAGTCACTTTAATTATTAATGCTCTATTGGGCAAATAAGCCTTTATTCATTGTGCCATTTACCTTTATTATGAATTTTCTTTTGTGTAAATGTACCATTATTTATTGTGCAATTAACTTTCATTATAAATATTCTATTGGGCCAATAAGCCTTTATTCATTGTGCCATTTACCTTTATTAGTAATTTTCAATTTTGACAATGTACCTTTATTTATTGTGCAAGTAACTTTCATTATTAATGTTCTATTGGGCAAATAAGCCTTTATTCATTGTGCCATTTACCTTTATTATGAATTTTCAATTTTGAAAATGTACCTTTATTTAATGTGCAATTAACTTTCATTATTAATGTTCTATTGGGCAAATAAGCCTTTATTCATTGTGCCATTTACGTTTATTATGAATTTTCTTTTGTGTAAATGTACCTTTATTTATTGTGCAATTAACTTTCATTATTAATATTCTATTGGGCAAATAAGCCTTTATTCATTGTGCCATTTACCTTTATAAGTAATTTTCAATTTTGAAAATGTACCTTTATTTATTGTGCAATTAACTTTCATTATTAATGTTCTATTGGGCAAATAAGCCTTTATGCATTGTGCCAATTTACCTTATTATTAATTTTCTTTTGTGTAAATGTACTTTTATTTATTGTGCAATTAACTTTCATTATTAATGTTCTATTGGGCAAATAAGCCTTTATGCATTGTGCCAATTTACCTTATTATGAATTTTCTTTTGTGTAAATGTACTTTGATTTATTGTGCAATTTACTTTCATTATTAATGTTCTATTGGGCAAATAAGCCTTTATTCATTGTGCCATTTACCTTTATTGTGAATTTTCTTTTGTGTAAATGTACCTTTATTTATTGTGGAATTAACTTTCATTATAAATATTCTATTGGGCAAATAAACCTTTATTCATTGTGCCATTTACCTTTATTAGTAATTTTCAATTTTGAAAATGTACCTTTATTTATTGTGCAATTAACTTTCATTATTAATGTTCTATTGGGCAAATAAGCCTTTAGTTATTGTGCCATTTACCTTTATTATGAATTTTCAATTTTGAAAATGTACCTTTATTTATTGTGCAATTAACTTTCATTATTAATGTTCTATTGGGCAAATAAGCCTTTATTCATTGTGCCATTTACCTTTATTATGAATTTTCTTTTGTGTAAATGTACCTTTATTTATTGTGCAATTAACTTTCATTATTAATGTTCTATTGGGCAAATAAGCCTTTATTCATTGTGCCATTTACCTTTATTATGAATTTTCAATTTTGAAAATGTACCTTTATTTATTGTGCAATTAACTTTCATTATTAATATTCTATTGGGCAAATAAGCCTTTATTCATTGTGCCATTTACCTATATTATGAATTTTCTTTTGTGTAAATTAAACTTTATTTATTTTGCAATTAACTTTCATTATTATTGTTCTATTGGGCAAATAAGCCTTAATGCATTGTGCAATTTACCTTTATTATGAATTTTCTTTTGTGTAAATGTACCTTTATTTATTGTGCAATTAACTCTCATTATTAATGTTCTATTGGGCAAAAAAGTCTTTATTCATTGTGCCATTTACCTTTATTATGAATTTTCAATTTTGAAAATGTACCTTTATTTATTGTGCAAGTAACGTTCATTATTAATGTTCTATTGGGCAAATAAGCCTTTATTCATTGTGCCATTTACGTTTATTATGAATTTTCTTTTGTGTAAATGTACTTTTATTTATTGTGCAGTTAACTTTCATTATTAATATTCTATTGGGCTAATAAGCCTTTATTCATTGTGCCATTTACCTTTATTAGTAATTTTCAATTTTAAAATGTACCTTTATTTATTGTGCAAGTAACTTTCATTATTAATGTTCTATTGGGCAAATAAGCCTTTATTCATTGTGCCATTAACCTTTATTATGAATTTTCTTTCGTGTAAATGTACTTTTATTTATTGTGCAATTAACTTTCATTATTAATGTTCTATTGGGCAAATAAGCCTTTATTCATTGTGCCATTTTCCTTTATTATGAATTTTCTTTTGTGTAAATGTACCTTTATTTATTGTGCAAGTAACTTTCATTATTAATGTTCTATTGGGCAAATAAGCCTTTATGCATGGTGCCAATTTACCTTTATTATGAATTATCTTTTTGTAAATGTTCTTTTATTTATTGTGCAATTAACTTTCATGATAATTGTTCTATTGGGCAAATAAGCCTTTATTCATTGTGCCATTTACCTTTATTATGAATTTTCTTTTGTGTAAATGTACCTTTATTTATTGTGCAATTAACTTTCATTATTAATGTTCTATTGGGCAAATAAGCCTTTATTCATTGTGCAATTTACCTTTATTATGAATTTTCAATTTTGAAAATGTACCTTTATTTATTGTGCAATTAACTTTCATTATTAATGCTCTATTGGGCAAATAAGCCTTTATTCATTGTGCCATTTACCTTTATTATGAATTTTCTTTTGTGTAAATGTACCTTTATTTATTGTGCAATTAACTTTCATTATAAATATTCTATTGGGCAAATAAGCCTTTATTCATTGTGCCATTTACCTTTATTAGTAATTTTCAATTTTGACAATGTACCTTTATTTATTGTGCAAGTAAGTTTCATTATTAATGTTCTATTGGGATAATAAGCCTTTATTCATTGTGCCATTTACCTTTATTATGAATTTTCTTTTGTGTAAATGTACCTTTATTTATTGTGCAATTAACTTTCATTATTAATGTTCTATTGGGCAAATAAGCCTTTATTCATTGTGCAATTTACCTTTATTATGAATTTTCAATTTTGAAAATGTACCTTTATTTATTGTGCAAGTCACTTTCATTATTAATGCTCTATTGGGCAAATAAGCCTTTATTCATTGTGCCATTTACCTTTATTATGAATTTTCTTTTGTGTAAATGTACCATTATTTATTGTGCAATTAACTTTCATTATAAATATTCTATTGGGCCAATAAGCCTTTATTCATTGTGCCATTTACCTTTATTAGTAATTTTCAATTTTGACAATGTACCTTTATTTATTGTGCAAGTAACTTTCATTATTAATGTTCTATTGGGCAAATAAGCCTTTATTCATTGTGCCATTTACCTTTATTATGAATTTTCAATTTTGAAAATGTACCTTTATTTAATGTGCAATTAACTTTCATTATTAATGTTCTATTGGGCAAATAAGTCTTTATGCATGGTGCCAATTTACCTTATTATGAATTTTCTTTTGTGTAAATGTACTTTTATTTATTGTGCAATTAACTTTCATTATTAATGTTCTATTGGGCAAATAAGCCTTTATGCATTGTGCCAATTTACCTTATTATGAATTTTCTTTTGTGTAAATGTACTTTGATTTATTGTGCAATTAACTTTCATTATTAATGTTCTATTGGGCAAATAAGCCTTTATTCATTGTGCTATTTACCTTTATTATGAATTTTCAATTTTTAAAATGTACCTTTATTTATTGTGCAATTAACTTTCATTATTAATGTTCTATTGGGCAAATAAGTCTTTATTCATTGTGCCATTTACTTTTATTATGAATTTTCAATTTTGAAAATGTACCTTTATTTATTGTGCAATAACCTTTCATTATTAATGTTCTATTGGGCAAATAAGCCTTTATTCATTGTGCCATTTACGTTTATTATGAATTTTCTTTTGTGTAAATGTACCTTTATTTATTGTGCAATTAACTTTCATTATTAATATTCTATTGGGCCAATAAGCCTTTATTCATTGTGCCATTTACCTTTATTAGTAATTTTCAATTTTGAAAATGTACCTTTATTTATTGTGCAAGTAATTTTCATTATTAATGTTCTATTGGGCAAATAAGCCTTTATTCATTGTGCCATTTACGTTTATTATGAATTTTCTTTTGTGTAAATGTACCTTTATTTATTGTGCAATTAACTTTCATTATTAATATTCTATTGGGCAAATAAGCCTTTATTCATTGTGCCATTTACCTTTATAAGTAATTTTCAATTTTGAAAATGTACCTTTATTTATTGTGCAATTAACTTTCATTATTAATGTTCTATTGGGCAAATAAGCCTTTATGCATTGTGCCAATTTACCTTATTATTAATTTTCTTTTGTGTAAATGTACTTTTATTTATTGTGCAATTAACTTTCATTATTAATGTTCTATTGGGCAAATAAGCCTTTATGCATTGTGCCAATTTACCTTATTATGAATTTTCTTTTGTGTAAATGTACTTTGATTTTTGTGCAATTTACTTTCATTATTAATGTTCTATTGGGCAAATAAGCCTTTATTCATTGTGCCATTTACCTTTATTAGTAATTTTCAATTTTGAAAATGTACCTTTATTTATTGTGCAATTAACTTTCATTATTAATGTTCTATTGGGCAAATAAGCCTTTAGTTATTGTGCCATTTACCTTTATTATGAATTTTCAATTTTGAAAATGTACCTTTATTTATTGTGCAATTAACTTTCATTATTAATGTTCTATTGGGCAAATAAGCCTTTATTCATTGTGCCATTTACCTTTATTATGAATTTTCTTTTGTGTAAATGTACCTTTATTTATTGTGCAATTAACTTTCATTATTAATGTTCTATTGGGCAAATAAGCCTTTATTCATTGTGCCATTTACCTTTATTATGAATTTTCAATTTTGAAAATGTACCTTTATTTATTGTGCAATTAACTTTCATTATTAATATTCTATTGGGCAAATAAGCCTTTATTCATTGTGCCATTTACCTATATTATGAATTTTCTTTTGTGTAAATTAAACTTTATTTATTTTGCAATTAACTTTCATTATTATTGTTCTATTGGGCAAATAAGCCTTAATGCATTGTGCAATTTACCTTTATTATGAATTTTCTTTTGTGTAAATGTACCTTTATTTATTGTGCAATTAACTCTCATTATTAATGTTCTATTGGGCAAAAAAGTCTTTATTCATTGTGCCATTTACCTTTATTATGAATTTTCAATTTTGAAAATGTACCTTTATTTATTGTGCAAGTAACGTTCATTATTAATGTTCTATTGGGCAAATAAGCCTTTATTCATTGTGCCATTTACGTTTATTATGAATTTTCTTTTGTGTAAATGTACCTTTATTTATTGTGCAGTTAACTTTCATTATTAATATTCTATTGGGCTAATAAGCCTTTATTCATTGTGCCATTTACCTTTATTAGTTATTTTCAATTTTGAAAATATACCTTTATTTATTGTGCAATTAACTTTCATTATAAATGTTCTATTGGGCAAATAAGCCTTTATTCATTGTGCCATTTACCTTTATTATGGATTGAAAATTTTGAAAATGTACCTTTATTTATTGTGCAATTAACTTTCATTATTAATGTTCTATTGGGCAAATAAGACTTTATTCATTGTGCCATTTACCTTTGTTATGAATTTTAAATTTTGAAAATGTACCTTTATTTATTGTGCAATTAACTTTCATTATTAATGTTCTATTGGGCAAATAAGCCTTTATTCATTGTGCCATTTACCTTTATTGTGAATTTTCTTTTGTGTAAATGTACCTTTATTTATTGTGGAATTAACTTTCATTATAAATATTCTATTGGGCAAATAAGCCTTTATTCATTGTGCCATTTACCTTTATTAGTAATTTTCAATTTTGAAAATGTACCTTTATTTATTGTGCAATTAACTTTCATTATTAATGTTCTATTGGGCAAATAAGCCTTTAGTTATTGTGCAATTTACCTTTATTATGAATTTTCAATTTTGAAAATGTACCTTTATTTATTGTGCAATTAACTTTCATTATTAATGTTCTATTGGGCAAATAAGCCTTTATTCATTGTGCCATTTACCTTTATTATGAATTTTCTTTTGTGTAAATGTACCTTTATTTATTGTGCAATTAACTTTCATTATTAATGTTCTATTGGGCAAATAAGCCTTTATTCATTGTGCCATTTACCTTTATTATGAATTTTCAATTTTGAAAATGTACCTTTATTTATTGTGCAATTAACTTTCATTATTAATATTCTATTGGGCAAATAAGCCTTTATTCATTGTGCCATTTACCTATATTATGAATTTTCTTTTGTGTAAATTAAACTTTATTTATTTTGCAATTAACTTTCATTATTATTGTTCTATTGGGCAAATAAGCCTTAATGCATTGTGCCATTTACCTTTATTATGAATTTTCTTTTGTGTAAATGTACCTTTATTTATTGTGCAATTAACTCTCATTATTAATGTTCTATTGGGCAAAAAAGTCTTTATTCATTGTGCCATTTACCTTTATTATGAATTTTCAATTTTGAAAATGTACCTTTATTTATTGTGCAAGTAACGTTCATTATTAATGTTCTATTGGGCAAATAAGCCTTTATTCATTGTGCCATTTACCTTTATTATGAATTTTCTTTTGTGTAAATGTACCTTTATTTATTGTGCAATTAACTATCATTATAATTATTCTATTGGGTAAATAATCCTTTATTCATTGTGCCATTTACCTTTATTAGTAATTTTCAATTTTGAAAATGTACCTTTATTTATTGTGCAATTAACTTTCATTATTAATGTTCTATTGGGCAAATAAGCCTTTATTCATTGTGTCATTTACCTTTATTATGAATTGTCAATTTTGAAAATGTACCTTTATTTATTGTGCAAGTAACGTTCATTATTAATGTTCTATTGGGCAAATAAGCCTTTATTCATTGTGCCATTTACGTTTATTATGAATTTTCTTTTGTGTAAATGTACCTTTATTTATTGTGCAATTAACTTTCATTATTAATATTCTATTGGGCTAATAAGCCTTTATTCATTGTGCCATTTACCTTTATTAGTAATTTTCAATTTTAAAATGTACCTTTATTTATTGTGCAAGTAACTTTCATTATTAATGTTCTATTGGGCAAATAAGCCTTTATTCATTGTGCCATTTACCTTTATTATGAATTTTCTTTTGTGTAAATGTACCTTTATTTATTGTGCAATTAACTTTCATTATTAATATTCTATTGGGCAAACAAGCCTTTATTCATTGTGCCATTTACCTTTATTAGTTATTTTCAATTTTGAAAATATACCTTTATTTATTGTGCAATTAACTTTCATTATAAATGTTCTATTGGGCAAATAAGCCTTTATTCATTGTGCCATTTACCTTTATTATGGATTGAAAATTTTGAAAATGTACCTTTATTTATTGTGCAATTAACTTTCATTATTAATGTTCTATTGGGCAAATAAGACTTTATTCATTGTGCCATTTACCTTTGTTATGAATTTTAAATTTTGAAAATGTACCTTTATTTATTGTGCAATTAACTTTCATTATTAATGTTCTATTGGGCAAATAAGCCTTTATTCATTGTGCCATTTACCTTTATTGTGAATTTTCTTTTGTGTAAATGTACCTTTATTTATTGTGGAATAAACTTTCATTATAAATATTCTATTGGGCAAATAAGCCTTTATTCATTGTGCCATTTACCTTTATTAGTAATTTTCAATTTTGAAAATGTACCTTTATTTATTGTGCAATTAACTTTCATTATTAATGTTCTATTGGGCAAATAAGCCTTTAGTTATTGTGCAATTTACCTTTATTATGAATTTTCAATTTTGAAAATGTACCTTTATTTATTGTGCAATTAACTTTCATTATTAATGTTCTATTGGGCAAATAAGCCTTTATTCATTGTGCCATTTACCTTTATTATGAATTTTCTTTTGTGTAAATGTACCTTTATTTATTGTGCAATTAACTTTCATTATTAATGTTCTATTGGGCAAATAAGCCTTTATTCATTGTGCCATTTACCTTTATTATGAATTTTCAATTTTGAAAATGTACCTTTATTTATTGTGCAATTAACTTTCATTATTAATATTCTATTGGGCAAATAAGCCTTTATTCATTGTGCCATTTACCTATATTATGAATTTTCTTTTGTGTAAATTAAACTTTATTTATTTTGCAATTAACTTTCATTATTATTGTTCTATTGGGCAAATAAGCCTTAATGCATTGTGCCATTTACCTTTATTATGAATTTTCTTTTGTGTAAATGTACCTTTATTTATTGTGCAATTAACTCTCATTATTAATGTTCTATTGGGCAAAAAAGCCTTTATTCATTGTGCCATTTACCTTTATTATGAATTTTCAATTTTGAAAATGTACCTTTATTTATTGTGCAAGTAACGTTCATTATTAATGTTCTATTGGGCAAATAAGCCTTTATTCATTGTGCCATTTACCTTTATTATGAATTTTCTTTTGTGTAAATGTACCTTTATTTATTGTGCAATTAACTATCATTATAATTATTCTATTGGGTAAATAATCCTTTATTCATTGTGCCATTTACCTTTATTAGTAATTTTCAATTTTGAAAATGTACCTTTATTTATTGTGCAATTAACTTTCATTATTAATGTTCTATTGGGCAAATAAGCCTTTATTCATTGTGTCATTTACCTTTATTATGAATTGTCAATTTTGAAAATGTACCTTTATTTATTGTGCAAGTAACGTTCATTATTAATGTTCTATTGGGCAAATAAGCCTTTATTCATTGTGCCATTTACGTTTATTATGAATTTTCTTTTGTGTAAATGTACCTTTATTTATTGTGCAATTAACTTTCATTATTAATATTCTATTGGGCTAATAAGCCTTTATTCATTGTGCCATTTACCTTTATTAGTAATTTTCAATTTTAAAATGTACCTTTATTTATTGTGCAAGTAACTTTCATTATTAATGTTCTATTGGGCAAATAAGCCTTTATTCATTGTGCCATTTACCTTTATTATGAATTTTCTTTTGTGTAAATGTACCTTTATTTATTGTGCAATTAACTTTCATTATTAATATTCTATTGGGCAAACAAGCCTTTATTCATTGTGCCATTTACCTTTATTAGTTATTTTCAATTTTGAAAATATACCTTTATTTATTGTGCAATTAACTTTCATTATAAATGTTCTATTGGGCAAATAAGCCTTTATTCATTGTGCCATTTACCTTTATTATGGATTGAAAATTTTGAAAATGTACCTTTATTTATTGTGCAATTAACTTTCATTATTAATGTTCTATTGGGCAAATAAGACTTTATTCATTGTGCCATTTACCTTTGTTATGAATTTTAAATTTTGAAAATGTACCTTTATTTATTGTGCAATTAACTTTCATTATTAATGTTCTATTGGGCAAATAAGCCTTTATTCATTGTGCCATTTACCTTTATTGTGAATTTTCTTTTGTGTAAATGTACCTTTATTTATTGTGGAATAAACTTTCATTATAAATATTCTATTGGGCAAATAAGCCTTTATTCATTGTGCCATTTACCTTTATTAGTAATTTTCAATTTTGAAAATGTACCTTTATTTATTGTGCAATTAACTTTCATTATTAATGTTCTATTGGGCAAATAAGCCTTTAGTTATTGTGCAATTTACCTTTATTATGAATTTTCAATTTTGAAAATGTACCTTTATTTATTGTGCAATTAACTTTCATTATTAATGTTCTATTGGGCAAATAAGCCTTTATTCATTGTGCCATTTACCTTTATTATGAATTTTCTTTTGTGTAAATGTACCTTTATTTATTGTGCAATTAACTTTCATTATTAATGTTCTATTGGGCAAATAAGCCTTTATTCATTGTGCCATTTACCTTTATTATGAATTTTCAATTTTGAAAATGTACCTTTATTTATTGTGCAATTAACTTTCATTATTAATATTCTATTGGGCAAATAAGCCTTTATTCATTGTGCCATTTACCTATATTATGAATTTTCTTTTGTGTAAATTAAACTTTATTTATTTTGCAATTAACTTTCATTATTATTGTTCTATTGGGCAAATAAGCCTTAATGCATTGTGCCATTTACCTTTATTATGAATTTTCTTTTGTGTAAATGTACCTTTATTTATTGTGCAATTAACTCTCATTATTAATGTTCTATTGGGCAAAAAAGTCTTTATTCATTGTGCCATTTACCTTTATTATGAATTTTCAATTTTGAAAATGTACCTTTATTTATTGTGCAAGTAACGTTCATTATTAATGTTCTATTGGGCAAATAAGCCTTTATTCATTGTGCCATTTACCTTTATTATGAATTTTCTTTTGTGTAAATGTACCTTTATTTATTGTGCAATTAACTATCATTATAATTATTCTATTGGGTAAATAATCCTTTATTCATTGTGCCATTTACCTTTATTAGTAATTTTCAATTTTGAAAATGTACCTTTATTTATTGTGCAATTAACTTTCATTATTAATGTTCTATTGGGCAAATAAGCCTTTATTCATTGTGCCATTTACCTTTATTATGAATTGTCAATTTTGAAAATGTACCTGTATTAATTTGCAATCAACTTTCATTATTAATGTTCTATTGGGCAAATAAGCCTTTATTCATTGTGCCATTTACGTTTATTATGAATTTTCTTTTGTGTAAATGTACCTTTATTTATTGTGCAATTAACTTTCATTATTAATATTCTATTGGGCTAATAAGCCTTTATTCATTGTGCCATTTACCTTTATTAGTAATTTTCAATTTTAAAATGTACCTTTATTTATTGTGCAAGTAACTTTCATTATTAATGTTCTATTGGGCAAATAAGCCTTTATTCATTGTGCCATTTACCTTTATTATGAATTTTCTTTTGTGTAAATGTACCTTTATTTATTGTGCAATTAACTTTCATTATTAATATTCTATTGGGCAAATAAGCCTTTATTCATTGTGCCATTTACCTATATTATGAATTTTCTTTTGTGTAAATTAAACTTTATTTATTTTGCAATTAACTTTCATTATTATTGTTCTATTGGGCAAATAAGCCTTAATGCATTGTGCAATTTACCTTTATTATGAATTTTCTTTTGTGTAAATGTACCTTTATTTATTGTGCAATTAACTCTCATTATTAATGTTCTATTGGGCAAATAAGCCTTTATTCATTGTGCCATTTACCTTTATTATGAATTTTCAATTTTGAAAATGTACCTTTATTTATTGTGCAATTAACTTTCATTATTAATGTTCTATTGGGCAAATAAGCATTTATGCATGGTGCCAATTTACCTTATTATGAATTTTCTTTTGTGTAAATGTACTTTTATTTATTGTGCAATTAACTTTCATTATTAATGTTCTATTGGGCAAATAAGCCTTTATGCATTGTGCCAATTTACCTCATTATGAATTTTCTTTTGTGTAAATGTACTTTGATTTATTGTGCAATTAACTTTCATTATTAATGTTCTATTGGGCAAATAAGCCTTTATTTATGTGCCATTTACCTTTATTATGAATTTTCAATTTTGAAAATGCACCTTTATTTATTGTGCAATTTACTTTCATTATTAATGTTCTATTGGGCAAATAAGTCTTTATTCATTGTGCAATTTACGTTTATTATGAATTTTCAATTTTGAAAATGTACCTTTATTTATTGTGCAATTAACTTTCATTATTAATGTTCTATTGGGCAAATAAGCCTTTATTCATTGTGCCATTTACGTTTATTATGAATTTTCTTTTGTGTAAATGTACCTTTATTTATTGTGCAATTAACTTTCATTATTAATATTCTATTGGGCAAATAAGCCTTTATTCATTGTGCCATTTACCTTTATTAGTTATTTTCAATTTTGAAAATATACCTTTATTTATTGTGCAATTAACTTTCATTATTAATGTTCTATTGGGCGAATAAGCCTTTATTCATTGTGCCATTTACCTTTATTATGGATTGTAAATTTTGAAAATGTACCTTTATTTATTGTGCAATTAACTTTCATTATTAATGTTCTATTGGGCAAATAAGCCTTTATTCATTGTGCCATTTACCTTTATTGTGAATTTTCTTTTGTGTAAATGTACCTTTATTTATTGTGCAATTAACTTTCATTATAAATATTCTATTGGGCAAATAAGCCTTTATTCATTGTGCCATTTACCTTTATTAGTAATTTTCAATTTTGAAAATGTACCTTTATTTATTGTGCAATTTACTTTCATTATTAATGTTCTATTGGGCAAATAAGCCTTTATTCATTGTGCCATTTACTTTTATTATGAATTTTCTTTTGTGTAAATGTACCTTTATTTATTGTGCAATTAACTTTCATTATTAATGTTCTATTGGGAAAATAAGCCTTTATGCATGGTGCCAATTTACCTTATTATGAATTGTCTTTTGTGTAAATGTACTTTTATTTATTGTGCAAGTAACTTTCATTATTAATGTTCTATTGGGCAAATAAGCCTTTATTAATGGTGCCATTTACCTTTATTATGAATTTTCTTTCGCGTAAATGTACCTTTATTTATTGTGCAATTAACTTTCATTATTAATATTCTATTAAGCAAATAAGCCTTTATTCATTGTGCCATTTACCTTTATTAGTAATTTTCAATTTTGAAAATGTACCTTTATTTATTGTGCAAGTAACTTTCATTATTAATGTTCTATTGGGCAAATAAGCCTTTATGCATTGTGCCAATTTACCTTATTATGAATTTTCTTTTGTGTAAATGTACTTTGATTTATTGTGCAATTAACTTTCATTATTAATGTTCTATTGGGCAAATAAGCCTTTATTCATTGTGCCATTTACCTTTATTATGAATTTTCAATTTTGAAAATGTACCTTTATTTATTGTGCAATTAACTTTCATTATTAATGTTCTATTGGGCAAATAAGCCTTTATTCATTGTGCAATTTACCTTTATTATGAATTTTCAATTTTGAAAATGTACCTTTATTTATTGTGCAATTAACTTTCATTATTAATGTTCTATTGGGCAAATAAGCCTTTATTCATTGTGCCATTTACGTTTATTAGTTATTTTCAATTTTGAAAATATACCTTTATTTATTGTGCAATTAACTTTCATTTTTAATGTTCTATTGGGCAAATAAGCCTTTATTCATTGTGCCATTTACCTTTATTATGGATTGTAAATTTTGAAAATGTACCTTTATTTATTGTGCAATTAACTTTCATTATTAATGTTCTATTGGGCCAATAAGCCTTTATTCATTGTGCCATTTACCTTTGTTATGAATTTTAAATTTTGAAAATGTACTTTTATTTATTGTGCAATTAACTTTCATTATTAATGTTCTATTGGGCAAATAAGCCTTTATTCATTGTGCCATTTACCTTTATTGTGAATTTTCTTTTGTGTAAATGTACCTTTATTTATTGTGCAATTAACTTTCATTATAAATATTCTATTGGGCAAATAAGCCTTTATTCATTGTGCCATTTACCTTTATTAGTAATTTTCAATTTTGAAAATGTACCTTTATTTATTGTGCAATTTACTTTCATTATTAATGTTCTATTGGGCAAATAAGCCTTTATTCATTGTGCCATTTACCTTTATTATGAATTGTCAATTTTGAAAATGTACCTGTATTAATTTGCAATTAACTTTCATTATTAATGTTCTATTGGGCCAATAAGCCTTTATTCATTGTGCCGTTTACGTTTATTATGAATTTTCTTTTGTGTAAATATACCTTTATTTATTGTGCAATTAACTTTCATTATTAATATTCTATTGGGCTAATAAGCCTTTATTCATTGTGCCATTTACCTTTATTAGTAATTTTCAATTTTAAAATGTACCTTTATTTATTGTGCAAGTACCTTTCATTATTAATGTTCTATTGGGCAAATAAGCCTTTATTAATGGTGCCATTTACCTTTATTATGAATTTTCTTTCGCGTAAATGTACCTTTATTTATTGTGCAATTAACTTTCATTATTAATATTCTATTGGGCAAATAAGCCTTTATTCATTGTGCCATTTACCTTTATTAGTAATTTTCAATTTTGAAAATGTACCTTTATTTATTGTGCAAGTAACTTTCATTATTAATGTTCTATTGGGCAAATAAGCCTTTATGCATTGTGCCAATTTACCTTATTATGAATTTTCTTTTGTGTAAATGTACTTTGATTTATTGTGCAATTAACTTTCATTATTAATGTTCTATTGGGCAAATAAGCCTTTATTCATTGTGCCAATGACCTTTATTATGAATTTTCAATTTTGAAAATGTACCTTTATTTATTATGCAATTAACTTTCATTATTAATGTTCTATTGGGCAAATAAGCCTTTATTCATTGTGCAATTTACCTTTATTATGAATTTTCAATTTTGAAAATGTACCTTTATTTATTGTGCAATTAACTTTCATTATTAATGTTCTATTGGGCAAATAAGCCTTTATTCATTGTGCCATTTACGTTTATTATGAATTTTCTTTTGTGTAAATGTACCTTTATTTATTGTGCAATTAACTTTCATTATTAATATTCTATTGGGCAAATAAGCCTTTATTCATTGTGCCATTTACCTTTATTAGTTATTTTCAATTTTGAAAATATACCTTTATTTATTGTGCAATTAACTTTCATTTTTAATGTTCTATTGGGCAAATAAGCCTTTATTCATTGTGCCATTTACCTTTATTATGGATTGTAAATTTTGAAAATGTACCTTTATTTATTGTGCAATTAACTTTCATTATTAATGTTCTATTGGGTCAATAAGCCTTTATTAATTGTGCCATTTACCTTTGTTATGAATTTTAAATTTTGAAAATGTACTTTTATTTATTGTGCAATTAACTTTCATTATTAATGTTCTATTGGGCAAATAAGCCTTTATTCATTGTGCCATTTACCTTTATTGTGAATTTTCTTTTGTGTAAATGTACCTTTATTTATTGTGCAATTAACTTTCATTATAAATATTCTATTGGGCAAATAAGCCTTTATTCATTGTGCCATTTACCTTTATTAGTAATTTTCAATTTTGAAAATGTACCTTTATTTATTGTGCAATTTACTTTCATTATTAATGTTCTATTGGGCAAATAAGCCTTTATTCATTGTGCCATTTACCTTTATTATGAATTGTCAATTTTGAAAATGTACCTGTATTAATTTGCAATTAACTTTCATTATTAATGTTCTATTGGGCAAATAAGCCTTTATTCATTGTGCCATTTACGTTTATTATGAATTTTCTTTTGTGTAAATGTACCTTTATTTATTGTGCAATTAACTTTCATTATTAATATTCTATTGGGCAAATAAGCCTTTATTCATTGTGCCATTTACCTTTATTAGTAATTTTCAATTTTAAAATGTACCTTTATTTATTGTGCAAGTACCTTTCATTATTAATGTTCTATTGGGCAAATAAGCCTTTATTCATTATGCCATTTACCTTTATTAGTAATTTTCAATTTTAAAATGTACCTTTATTTATTGTGCAATTAACTTTCATTATTAATATTCTATTGGGCAAATAAGCCTTTATTCATTATGCCATTTACCTTTATTAGTAATTTTCAATTTTAAAATGTACCTTTATTTATTGTGCAAGTACCTTTCATTATTAATGTTCTATTGGGCAAATAAGCCTTTATTCATTATGCCATTTACCTTTATTAGTAATTTTCAATTTTAAAATGTACCTTTATTTATTGTGCAAGTACCTTTCATTATTAATGTTCTATTGGGCAAATAAGCCTTTATTCATTATGCCATTTACCTTTATTAGTAATTTTCAATTTTAAAATGTACCTTTATTTATTGTGCAAGTACCTTTCATTATTAATGTTCTATTGGGCAAATAAGCCTTTATTCATTATGCCATTTACCTTTATTAGTAATTTTCAATTTTAAAATGTACCTTTATTTATTGTGCAAGTACCTTTCATTATTAATGTTCTATTGGGCAAATAAGCCTTTATTCATTATGCCATTTACCTTTATTAGTAATTTTCAATTTTAAAATGTACCTTTATTTATTGTGCAAGTACCTTTCATTATTAATGTTCTATTGGGCAAATAAGCCTTTATTCATTATGCCATTTACCTTTATTAGTAATTTTCAATTTTAAAATGTACCTTTATTTATTGTGCAAGTACCTTTCATTATTAATGTTCTATTGGGCAAATAAGCCTTTATTCATTATGCCATTTACCTTTATTAGTAATTTTCAATTTTAAAATGTACCTTTATTTATTGTGCAAGTACCTTTCATTATTAATGTTCTATTGGGCAAATAAGCCTTTATTCATTATGCCATTTACCTTTATTAGTAATTTTCAATTTTAAAATGTACCTTTATTTATTGTGCAAGTACCTTTCATTATTAATGTTCTATTGGGCAAATAAGCCTTTATTCATTATGCCATTTACCTTTATTAGTAATTTTCAATTTTAAAATGTACCTTTATTTATTGTGCAAGTACCTTTCATTATTAATGTTCTATTGGGCAAATAAGCCTTTATTCATTGTGCCATTTACCTTTATTATGAATTTTCAATTTTGAAAATGTACCTTAATATATTGTGCAATTAACTTTCATTATTAATGTTCTATTGGGCAAATAAGCCTTTATTCATTGTGCAATTTACCTTTATTATGAATTTTCAATTTTGAAAATGTACCTTTATTTATTGTGCAATTAACTTTCATTATTAATGTTCTATTGGGCAAATAAGCCTTTATTCATTGTGCCATTTACGTTTATTATGAATTTTCTTTTGTGTAAATGTACCTTTATTTATTGTGCAATTAACTTTCATTATTAATATTCTATTGGGCAAATAAGCCTTTATTCATTGTGCCATTTACCTTTATTAGTTATTTTTAATTTTGAAAATATACCTTTATTTATTGTGCAATTAACTTTCATTATTAATGTTCTATTGGGCAAATAAGCCTTTATTCATTGTGCCATTTACCTTTATTATGGATTGTAAATTTTGAAAATGTACCTTTATTTATTGTGCAATTAACTTTCATTATTAATGTTCTATTGGGCCAATAAGCCTTTATTCATTGTGCCATTTACCTTTGTTATGAATTTTAAATTTTGAAAATGTACTTTTATTTATTGTGCAATTAACTTTCATTATTAATGTTCTATTGGGCAAATAAGCCTTTATTCACTGTGCAATTTACCTTTATTGTGAATTTTCTTTTGTGTAAATGTACCTTTATTTATTGTGCAAGTAACTTTCATTATAAATATTCTATTGGGCAAATAAGCCTTTATTCATTGTGCCATTTACCTTTATTAGTAATTTTCAATTTTGAAAATGTACCTTTATTTATTGTGCAATTAACTTTCATTATTAATGTTCTATTGGGCAAATAAGCCTTTATTCATTGTGCCATTTACCTTTATTATGAATTGTCAATTTTGAAAATGTACCTGTATTAATTTGCAATTAACTTTCATTATTAATATTCTATTGGGCAAATAAGCCTTTATTCATTATGCCATTTACCTTTATTAGTAATTTTCAATTTTAAAATGTACCTTTATTTATTGTGCAAGTACCTTTCATTATTAATGTTCTATTGGGCAAATAAGCCTTTATTCATTATGCCATTTACCTTTATTAGTAATTTTCAATTTTAAAATGTACCTTTATTTATTGTGCAAGTACCTTTCATTATTAATGTTCTATTGGGCAAATAAGCCTTTATTCATTATGCCATTTACCTTTATTAGTAATTTTCAATTTTAAAATGTACCTTTATTTATTGTGCAAGTACCTTTCATTATTAATGTTCTATTGGGCAAATAAGCCTTTATTCATTATGCCATTTACCTTTATTAGTAATTTTCAATTTTAAAATGTACCTTTATTTATTGTGCAAGTACCTTTCATTATTAATGTTCTATTGGGCAAATAAGCCTTTATTCATTATGCCATTTACCTTTATTAGTAATTTTCAATTTTAAAATGTACCTTTATTTATTGTGCAAGTACCTTTCATTATTAATGTTCTAGTGGGCAAATAAGCCTTTATTCATTATGCCATTTACCTTTATTAGTAATTTTCAATTTTAAAATGTACCTTTATTTATTGTGCAAGTACCTTTCATTATTAATGTTCTATTGGGCAAATAAGCCTTTATTCATTATGCCATTTACCTTTATTAGTAATTTTCAATTTTAAAATGTACCTTTATTTATTGTGCAAGTACCTTTCATTATTAATGTTCTATTGGGCAAATAAGCCTTTATTCATTATGCCATTTACCTTTATTAGTAATTTTCAATTTTAAAATGTACCTTTATTTATTGTGCAAGTACCTTTCATTATTAATGTTCTATTGGGCAAATAAGCCTTTATTCATTGTGCCATTTACCTTTATTATGAATTTTCAATTTTGAAAATGTACCTTAATATATTGTGCAATTAACTTTCATTATTAATGTTCTATTGGGCAAATAAGCCTTTATTCATTGTGCAATTTACCTTTATTATGAATTTTCAATTTTGAAAATGTACCTTTATTTATTGTGCAATTAACTTTCATTATTAATGTTCTATTGGGCAAATAAGCCTTTATTCATTGTGCCATTTACGTTTATTATGAATTTTCTTTTGTGTAAATGTACCTTTATTTATTGTGCAATTAACTTTCATTATTAATATTCTATTGGGCAAATAAGCCTTTATTCATTGTGCCATTTACCTTTATTAGTTATTTTTAATTTTGAAAATATACCTTTATTTATTGTGCAATTAACTTTCATTATTAATGTTCTATTGGGCAAATAAGCCTTTATTCATTGTGCCATTTACCTTTATTATGGATTGTAAATTTTGAAAATGTACCTTTATTTATTGTGCAATTAACTTTCATTATTAATGTTCTATTGGGCCAATAAGCCTTTATTCATTGTGCCATTTACCTTTGTTATGAATTTTAAATTTTGAAAATGTACTTTTATTTATTGTGCAATTAACTTTCATTATTAATGTTCTATTGGGCAAATAAGCCTTTATTCACTGTGCAATTTACCTTTATTGTGAATTTTCTTTTGTGTAAATGTACCTTTATTTATTGTGCAAGTAACTTTCATTATAAATATTCTATTGGGCAAATAAGCCTTTATTCATTGTGCCATTTACCTTTATTAGTAATTTTCAATTTTGAAAATGTACCTTTATTTATTGTGCAATTAACTTTCATTATTAATGTTCTATTGGGCAAATAAGCCTTTATTCATTGTGCCATTTACCTTTATTATGAATTGTCAATTTTGAAAATGTACCTGTATTAATTTGCAATTAACTTTCATTATTAATGTTCTATTGGGCAAATAAGCCTTTATTCATTGTGCCATTTACGTTTATTATGAATTTTCTTTTGTGTAAATGTACCTTTATTTATTGTGCAATTAACATTCATTATTAATATTCTATTGGGCTAATAAGCCTTTATTCATTGTGCCATTTACCTTTATTAGTAATTTTCAATTTTAAAATGTACCTTTATTTATTGTGCAAGTACCTTTCATTATTAATGTTCTATTGGGCAAATAAGCCTTTATTCATTGTGCCATTTACCTTTATTATGAATTTTCTTTTGTGTAAATGTACCTTTATTTATTGTGCAATTAACTTTCATTATTAATATTCTATTGGGCAAATAAGCCTTTATTCATTGTGCCATTTACCTTTATAAGTAATTTTCAATTTTGAAAATGTACCTTTATTTATTGTGCAATTAACTTTCATTATTAATGTTCTATTGGGCAAATAAGCCTTTATTCATTGTGCCATTTACCTTTATTATGAATTTTCCATTTTGAAAATGTACCTTTATTTATTGTGCAAGTACCTTTCATTATTAATGTTCTATTGGGCAAATAAGCCTTTATTCATTGTGCCATTTACCTTTATTATGAATTTTCTTTTGTGTAAATGTACTTTTATTTATTGTGCAATTAACTTTCATTATTAATGTTCTATTGGGCAAATAAGCCTTTATGCATTGTGCCAATTTACCTTATTATGAATTTTCTTTTGTGTAAATGTACTTTGATTTATTGTGCAATTAACTTTCATTATTAATGTTCTATTGGGCAAATAAGCCTTTATTTATGTGCCATTTACCTTTATTATGAATTTTCAATTTTGAAAATGTACCTTTATTTATTGTGCAATTAACTTTCATTATAAATATTCTATTGGGCAAATAAGCCTTTATTCATTGTGCCATTTACCTTTATTAGTAATTTTAACTTTTGAAAATGTACCTTTATTTATTGTGCAATTTACTTTCATTATTAATGTTCTATTGGGCAAATAAGCCTTTATTCATTGTGCCATTTACCTTTATTATGGATTGTAAATTTTGAAAATGTACCTTTATTTATTGTGCAATTAACTTTAATTATTAATGTTCTATTGGGCAAATAAGCCTTTATTCATTGTGCCATTTACCTTTATTATGAATTTTAAATTTTGAAAATGTACCTTTATTTATTGTGCAATTAACTTTCATTATTAATGTTCTATTGGGCAAATAAGCCTTTATTCATTGTGCCATTTACCTTTATTGTGAATTTTCTTTTGTGTAAATGTACCTTTATTTATTGTGCAATTAACTTTCATTATAAATATTCTATTGGGCAAATAAGCCTTTATTCATTGTGCCATTTACCTTTATTAGTAATTTTAACTTTTGAAAATGTACCTTTATTTATTGTGCAATTTACTTTCATTATTAATGTTCTATTGGGCAAATAAGCCTTTATTCATTGTGCCATTTACTTTTATTATGAATTTTCTTTTGTGTAAATGTACCTTTATTTATTGTGCAATTAACTTTCATTATCAATGTTCTATTGGGCAAATAGCCTTTATGCATGGTGCCAATTTACCTTATTATGAATTTTCTTTTGTGTAAATGTACTTTTATTTATTGTGCAAGTAACTTTCATTATTAATGTTCTATTGGGCAAATAAGCCTTTATTAATGGTGCCATTTACCTTTATTATGAATTTTCTTTCGCGTAAATGTACCTTTATTTATTGTGCAATTAACTTTCATTATTAATATTCTATTGGGCAAATAAGCCTTTATTCATTGTGCCATTTACCTTTATTAGTAATTTTCAATTTTGAAAATGTACCTTTATTTATTGTGCAAGTAACTTTCATTATTAATGTTCTATTGGGCAAATAAGCCTTTATGCATTGTGCCAATTTACCTTATTATGAATTTTCTTTTGTGTAAATGTACTTTGATTTATTGTGCAATTAACTTTCATTATTAATGTTCTATTGGGCAAATAAGCCTTTATTCATTGTGCCATTTACCTTTATTATGAATTTTCAATTTTGAAAATGTACCTTTATTTATTGTGCAATTAACTTTCATTATTAATGTTCTATTGGGCAAATAAGCCTTTATTCATTGTGCAATTTACCTTTATTACGAATTTTCAATTTTGAAAATGTACCTTTATTTATTGTGCAATTAACTTTCATTATTAATGTTCTATTGGGCAAATAAGCCTTTATTCATTGTGCCATTTACCTTTATTATGGATTGTAAATTTTGAAAATGTACCTTTATTTATTGTGCAATTAACTTTCATTATTAATGTTCTATTGGGCCAATAAGCCTTTATTCATTGTGCCATTTACCTTTGTTATCAATTTTAAATTTTGAAAATGTACTTTTATTTATTGTGCAATTAACTTTCATTATTAATGTTCTATTGGGCAAATAAGCCTTTATTCATTGTGCCATTTACCTTTATTGTGAATTTTCTTTTGTGTAAATGTACCTTTATTTATTGTGCAATTAACTTTCATTATAAATATTCTATTGGGCAAATAAGCCTTTATTCATTGTGCCATTTACCTTTATTAGTAATTTTCAATTTTGAAAATGTACCTTTATTTATTGTGCAATTTACTTTCATTATTAATGTTCTATTGGGCAAATAAGCCTTTATTCATTGTGCCATTTACTTTTATTATGAATTTTCTTTTGTGTAAATGTACCTTTATTTATTGTGCAATTAACTTTCATTATTAATGTTCTATTGGGCAAATAAGCCTTTATGCATGGTGCCAATTTACCTTATTATGAATTTTCTTTTGTGTAAATGTACTTTTATTTATTGTGCAAGTAACTTTCATTATTAATGTTCTATTGGGCAAATAAGCCTTTATTCATTGTGCCATTTACCTTTATTATGAATTTTCTTTCGCGTAAATGTACCTTTATTTATTGTGCAATTAACTTTCATTATTAATATTCTATTGGGCAAATAAGCCTTTATTCATTGTGCAATTTACCTTTATTAGTAATTTTCCATTTTGAAAATGTACCTTTATTTATTGTGCAAGTAACTTTCATTATTAATGTTCTATTGGGCAAATAAGCCTTTATTCATTGTGCCATTTACGTTTATTATGAATTTTCTTTTGTGTAAATGTACCTTTATTTATTGTGCAATTATCTTTCATTATTAATATTCTATTGGGCAAATAAGCCTTTATTCATTGTGCCATTTACCTTTATTAGTTATTTTCAACTTTGAAAATATACCTTTATTTATTGTGCAATTAACTTTCATTATTAATGTTCTATTGGGCAAATAAGCCTTTATTCATTGTGCCATTTACCTTTATTATGGATTGTAAATTTTGTAAAATGTACCTTTATTTATTGTGCAATTAACTTTCATTATTAATGTTCTATTGGGCAAATAAGCCTTTATTCATTGTGCCATTGTCCTTTGTTATGAAATTTAAATTTTGAAAATGTACCTTTATTTATTGTGCAATTAACTTTCATTATTAATGTTCTATTGGGCAAATAAGCCTTTATTCATTGTGCCATTTACCTTTATTGTGAATTTTCTTTTGTGTAAATGTACTTTGATTTATTGTGCAATTAACTTTCATTATAAATATTCTATTGGGCAAATAAGCCTTTATTCATTGTGCCATTTACCTTTATTAGTAATTTTAACTTTTGAAAATGTACCTTTATTTATTGTGCAATTTACTTTCATTATTAATGTTCTATTGGGCAAATAAGCCTTTATTCATTGTGCCATTTACTTTTATTATGAATTTTCTTTTGTGTAAATGTACCTTTATTTATTGTGCAATTAACTTTCATTATTAATGTTCTATTGGGCAAATAAGCCTTTATGCATGGTGCCAATTTACCTTATTATGCATTTTCTTTTGTGTAAATGTACTTTTATTTATTGTGCAAGTAACTTTCATTATTAATGTTCTATTGGGCAAATAAGCCTTTATTCATTGTGCCATTTACCTTTATTATGAATTTTCTTTCGCGTGAATGTACCTTTATTTATTGTGCAATTAACTTTCATTATTAATGTTCTATTGGGCAAATAAGCCTTTATTCATTGTGCAATTTACCTTTATTAGTAATTTTCAATTTTGAAAATGTACCTTTATTTATTGTGCAAGTAACTTTCATTATTAATGTTCTATTGGGCAAACAAGACTTTATTCATTGTGCCATGACCTTTATTATGAATTTTCAATTTTGAAAATGTACCTTTATTTATTGTGCAATTAACTTTCATTATTAATGTTCTATTGGGCAAATAAGCCTTTAGTTATTGTGCCATTTACCTTTATTATGAATTTTCAATTTGTAACATGTACCTTTATTTATTGTGCAATTAACTTTCATTATTAATGTTCTATTGGGCAAATAAGCCTTTATTCATTGTGCCATTTACCTTTATTATGAATTTTCTGTTGTGTAAATGTACCTTTATTTATTGGGCAATTAACTTTCATTATTAATGTTCTATTGGGAAAATAAGCCTTTATTCATTGTGCCATTTACCTTTATTATGAATTTTCAATTTTGAAAATGTACCATTATTTATTGTGCAATTAACTTTCATTATTAATATTCTATTGGGCAAATAAGCCTTTATTCATTGTGCCATTTACCTATATTATGAATTTTCTTTTGTGTAAATTAAACTTTATTTATTTTGCAATTAACTTTAATTATTATTGTTCTATTGGGCAAATAAGCCTTTATTCATTGTGCCATTTACCTTTATTATGAATTTTCTTTTGTGTAAATGTACCTTTATTTATTGTGCAATTAACGTTCATTATTAATGTTCTATTGGGCAAATAAGTCTTTATTCATTGTGCCATTTACCTTTATTATGAATTTTCAATTTTGAAAATGTACCTTTATTTATTGTGCAATTAACTTTCATTATTAATGTTCTATTGGGCAAATAAGCCTTTATTCATTGTGCCATTTACGTTTATTATGAATTTTCTTTTGTGTAAATGTACCTTTATTTATTGTGCAATTAACTTTCATTATTAATATTCTATTGGGCAAATAAGCCTTTATCTATTGTGCCATTTACCTTTATTAGTTATTTTCAATTTTGAAAATATACCTTTATTTATTGTGCAATTAACTTTCATTTTTAATGTTCTATTGGGCAAATAAGCCTTTATTCATTGTGCCATTTACCTTTATTATGGATTGTAAATTTTGAAAATGTACCTTTATTTATTGTGCAATTAACTTTCATTATTAATGTTCTATTGGGTCAATAAGCCTTTATTAATTGTGCCATTTACCTTTGTTATAAATTTTAAATTTTGCAAATGTACTTTTATTTATTGTGCAATTAACTTTCATTATTAATGTTCTATTGGGCAAATAAGCCTTTATTCATTGTGCCATTTACCTTTATTGTGAATTTTCTTTTGTGTAAATGTACCTTTATTTATTGTGCAATTAACTTTCATTATAAATATTCTATTGGGCAAATAAGCCTTTATTCATTGTGCCATTTACCTTTATTAGTAATTTTCAATTTTGAAAATGTACCTTTATTTATTGTGCAATTTACTTTCATTATTAATGTTCTATTGGGCAAATAAGCCTTTATTCATTGTGCCATTTACCTTTATTATGAATTGTCAATTTTGAAAATGTACCTGTATTAATTTGCAATTAACTTTCATTATTAATGTTCTATTGGGCAAATAAGCCTTTATTCATTGTGCCATTTACGTTTATTATGAATTTTCTTTTGTGTAAATGTACCTTTATTTATTGTGCAATTAACTTTCATTATTAATATTCTATTGGGCTAATAAGCCTTTATTCATTATGCCATTTACCTTTATTAGTAATTTTCAATTTTAAAATGTACCTTTATTTATTGTGCAAGTAGCTTTCATTATTAATGTTCTATTGGGCAAATAAGCCTTTATTCATTGTGTCATTTACCTTTATTATGAATTTTCTTTTGTGTAAATGTACCTTTATTTATTGTGCAATTAACTTTCATTATTAATATTCTATTGGGCAAATAAGCCTTTATTCATTGTGCCATTTACCTTTATAAGTAATTTTCAATTTTGAAAATGTACCTTTATTTATTGTGCAATTAACTTTCATTATTAATGTTCTATTGGGCAAATAAGCCTTTATTCATTGTGCCATTTACCTTTATTATGAATTTTCAATTTTGAAAATGTACCTTAATATATTGTGCAATTAACTTTCATTATTAATGTTCTATTGGGCAAATAAGCCTTTATTCATTGTGCAATTTACCTTTATTATGAATTTTCAATTTTGAAAATGTACCTTTATTTATTGTGCAATTAACTTTCATTATTAATGTTCTATTGGGCAAATAAGCCTTTATTCATTGTGCCATTTACCTTTATTATGAATTTTCTTTTGTGTAAATGTACCTTTATTTGTTGTGCAATTAACTTTCATTATTAATATTCTATTGGGCAAATAAGCCTTTATTCATTGTGCCATTTACCTTTATTAGTTATTTTCAATTTTGAAAATGTACCTTAATATATTGTGCAATTAACTTTCATTATTAATGTTCTATTGGGCAAATAAGCCTTTATTCATTGTGCCATTTACCTTTATTATGGATTGTAAATTTTGAAAATGTACCTTTATTTATTGTGCAATTAACTTTCATTATTAATGTTCTATTGGGCCAATAAGCCTTTATTCATTGTGCCATTTACCTTTGTTATGAATTTTAAATTTTGAAAATGTACTTTTATTTATTGTGCAATTAACTTTCATTATTAATGTTCTATTGGGCAAATAAGCCTTTATTCATTGTGCAATTTACCTTTATTGTGAATTTTCTTTTGTGTAAATGTACCTTTATTTATTGTGCAAGTAACTTTCATTATAAATATTCTATTGGGCAAATAAGCCTTTATTCATTGTGCCATTTACCTTTATTAGTAATTTTCAATTTTGAAAATGTACCTTTATTTATTGTGCAATTAACTTTCATTATTAATGTTCTATTGGGCAAATAAGCCTTTATTCATTGTGCCATTTACCTTTATTATGAATTGTCAATTTTGAAAATGTACCTGTATTAATTTGCAATTAACTTTCATTATTAATGTTCTATTGGGCAAATAAGCCTTTATTCATTGTGCAATTTACGTTTATTATGAATTTTCTTTTGTGTAAATGTACCTTTATTTATTGTGCAATTAACATTCATTATTAATATTCTATTGGGCTAATAAGCCTTTATTCATTGTGCCATTTACCTTTATTAGTAATTTTCAATTTTAAAATGTACCTTTATTTATTGTGCAAGTACCTTTCATTATTAATGTTCTATTGGGCAAATAAGCCTTTATTCATTGTGCCATTTACCTTTATTATGAATTTTCTTTTGTGTAAATGTACCTTTATTTATTGTGCAATTAACTTTCATTATTAATATTCTATTGGGCAAATAAGCCTTTATTCATTGTGCCATTTACCTTTATAAGTAATTTTCAATTTTGAAAATGTACCTTTATTTATTGTGCAATTAACTTTCATTATTAATGTTCTATTGGGCAAATAAGCCTTTATTCATTGTGCCATTTACCTTTATTATGAATTTTCCATTTTGAAAATGTACCTTTATTTATTGTGCAAGTACCTTTCATTATTAATGTTCTATTGGGCAAATAAGCCTTTATTCATTGTGCCATTTACCTTTATTATGAATTTTCTTTTGTGTAAATGTACTTTTATTTATTGTGCAATTAACTTTCATTATTAATGTTCTATTGGGCAAATAAGCCTTTATGCATTGTGCCAATTTACCTTATTATGAATTTTCTTTTGTGTAAATGTACTTTGATTTATTGTGCAATTAACTTTCATTATTAATGTTCTATTGGGCAAATAAGCCTTTATTTATGTGCCATTTACCTTTATTATGAATTTTCAATTTTGAAAATGTACCTTTATTTATTGTGCAATTTACTTTCATTATTAATGTTCTATTGGGCAAATAAGTCTTTATTCATTGTGCAATTTACGTTTATTATGAATTTTCAATTTTGAAAATGTACCTTTATTTATTGTGCAATTAACTTTCATTATTAATGTTCTATTGGGCAAATAAGCCTTTATGCATTGTGCCATTTACGTTTATTATGAATTTTCTTTTGTGTAAATGTACCTTTATTTATTGTGCAATTAACTTTCATTATTAATATTCTATTGGGCAAATAAGCCTTTATTCATTGTGCCATTTACCTTTATTAGTTATTTTCAATTTTGAAAATATACCTTTATTTACTGTGCAATTAACTTTCATTATTAATGTTCTATTGGGCGAATAAGCCTTTATTCATTGTGCCATTTACCTTTATTATGGATTGTAAATTTTGAAAATGTACCTTTATTTATTGTGCAATTAACTTTAATTATTAATGTTCTATTGGGCAAATAAGCCTTTATTCATTGTGCCATTTACCTTTATTATGAATTTTAAATTTTGAAAATGTACCTTTATTTATTGTGCAATTAACTTTCATTATTAATGTTCTATTGGGCAAATAAGCCTTTATTCATTGTGCCATTTACCTTTATTGTGAATTTTCTTTTGTGTAAATGTACCTTTATTTATTGTGCAATTAACTTTCATTATAAATATTCTATTGGGCAAATAAGCCTTTATTCATTGTGCCATTTACCTTTATTAGTAATTTTAACTTTTGAAAATGTACCTTTATTTATTGTGCAATTTACTTTCATTATTAATGTTCTATTGGGCAAATAAGCCTTTATTCATTGTGCCATTTACTTTTATTATGAATTTTCTTTTGTGTAAATGTACCTTTATTTATTGTGCAATTAACTTTCATTATCAATGTTCTATTGGGCAAATAAGCCTTTATGCATGGTGCCAATTTACCTTATTATGAATTTTCTTTTGTGTAAATGTACTTTTATTTATTGTGCAAGTAACTTTCATTATTAATGTTCTATTGGGCAAATAAGCCTTTATTAATGGTGCCATTTACCTTTATTATGAATTTTCTTTCGCGTAAATGTACCTTTATTTATTGTGCAATTAACTTTCATTATTAATATTCTATTGGGCAAATAAGCCTTTATTCATTGTGCCATTTACCTTTATTAGTAATTTTCAATTTTGAAAATGTACCTTTATTTATTGTGCAAGTAACTTTCATTATTAATGTTCTATTGGGCAAATAAGCCTTTATGCATTGTGCCAATTTACCTTATTATGAATTTTCTTTTGTGTAAATGTACTTTGATTTATTGTGCAATTAACTTTCATTATTAATGTTCTATTGGGCAAATAAGCCTTTATTCATTGTGCCATTTACCTTTATTATGAATTTTCAATTTTGAAAATGTACCTTTATTTATTGTGCAATTAACTTTCATTATTAATGTTCTATTGGGCAAATAAGCCTTTATTCATTGTGCAATTTACCTTTATTACGAATTTTCAATTTTGAAAATGTACCTTTATTTATTGTGCAATTAACTTTCATTATTAATGTTCTATTGGGCAAATAAGCCTTTATTCATTGTGCCATTTACCTTTATTATGGATTGTAAATTTTGAAAATGTACCTTTATTTATTGTGCAATTAACTTTCATTATTAATGTTCTATTGGGCCAATAAGCCTTTATTCATTGTGCCATTTACCTTTGTTATCAATTTTAAATTTTGAAAATGTACTTTTATTTATTGTGCAATTAACTTTCATTATTAATGTTCTATTGGGCAAATAAGCCTTTATTCATTGTGCCATTTACCTTTATTGTGAATTTTCTTTTGTGTAAATGTACCTTTATTTATTGTGCAATTAACTTTCATTATAAATATTCTATTGGGCAAATAAGCCTTTATTCATTGTGCCATTTACCTTTATTAGTAATTTTCAATTTTGAAAATGTACCTTTATTTATTGTGCAATTTACTTTCATTATTAATGTTCTATTGGGCAAATAAGCCTTTATTCATTGTGCCATTTACTTTTATTATGAATTTTCTTTTGTGTAAATGTACCTTTATTTATTGTGCAATTAACTTTCATTATTAATGTTCTATTGGGCAAATAAGCCTTTATGCATGGTGCCAATTTACCTTATTATGAATTTTCTTTTGTGTAAATGTACTTTTATTTATTGTGCAATTAACTTTCATTATTAATTTTCTATTGGGCAAATAAGCCTTTATTCATTGTGCCATTTACCTTTATTATGAATTTTCTTTCGCGTAAATGTACCTTTATTTATTGTGCAATTAACTTTCATTATTAATATTCTATTGGGCAAATAAGCCTTTATTCATTGTGCAATTTACCTTTATTAGTAATTTTCCATTTTGAAAATGTACCTTTATTTATTGTGCAAGTAACTTTCATTATTAATGTTCTATTGGGCAAATAAGCCTTTATTCATTGTGCCATTTACGTTTATTATGAATTTTCTTTTGTGTAAATGTACCTTTATTTATTGTGCAATTATCTTTCATTATTAATATTCTATTGGGCAAATAAGCCTTTATTCATTGTGCCATTTACCTTTATTAGTTATTTTCAACTTTGAAAATATACCTTTATTTATTGTGCAATTAACTTTCATTATTAATGTTCTATTGGGCAAATAAGCCTTTATTCATTGTGCCATTTACCTTTATTATGGATTGTAAATTTTGTAAAATGTACCTTTATTTATTGTGCAATTAACTTTCATTATTAATGTTCTATTGGGCAAATAAGCCTTTATTCATTGTGCCATTGTCCTTTGTTATGAAATTTCAATTTTGAAAATGTACCTTTATTTATTGTGCAATTAACTTTCATTATTAATGTTCTATTGGGCAAATAAGCCTTTATTCATTGTGCAATTTACCTTTATTACGAATTTTCAATTTTGAAAATGTACCTTTATTTATTGTGCAATTAACTTTCATTATTAATGTTCTATTGGGCAAATAAGCCTTTATTCATTGTGCCATTTACCTTTATTATGGATTGTAAATTTTGAAAATGTACCTTTATTTATTGTGCAATTAACTTTCATTATTAATGTTCTATTGGGCCAATAAGCCTTTATTCATTGTGCCATTTACCTTTGTTATCAATTTTAAATTTTGAAAATGTACTTTTATTTATTGTGCAATTAACTTTCATTATTAATGTTCTATTGGGCAAATAAGCCTTTATTCATTGTGCCATTTACCTTTATTGTGAATTTTCTTTTGTGTAAATGTACCTTTATTTATTGTGCAATTAACTTTCATTATAAATATTCTATTGGGCAAATAAGCCTTTATTCATTGTGCCATTTACCTTTATTAGTAATTTTCAATTTTGAAAATGTACCTTTATTTATTGTGCAATTTACTTTCATTATTAATGTTCTATTGGGCAAATAAGCCTTTATTCATTGTGCCATTTACTTTTATTATGAATTTTCTTTTGTGTAAATGTACCTTTATTTATTGTGCAATTAACTTTCATTATTAATGTTCTATTGGGCAAATAAGCCTTTATGCATGGTGCCAATTTACCTTATTATGAATTTTCTTTTGTGTAAATGTACTTTTATTTATTGTGCAATTAACTTTCATTATTAATTTTCTATTGGGCAAATAAGCCTTTATTCATTGTGCCATTTACCTTTATTATGAATTTTCTTTCGCGTAAATGTACCTTTATTTATTGTGCAATTAACTTTCATTATTAATATTCTATTGGGCAAATAAGCCTTTATTCATTGTGCAATTTACCTTTATTAGTAATTTTCCATTTTGAAAATGTACCTTTATTTATTGTGCAAGTAACTTTCATTATTAATGTTCTATTGGGCAAATAAGCCTTTATTCATTGTGCCATTTACGTTTATTATGAATTTTCTTTTGTGTAAATGTACCTTTATTTATTGTGCAATTATCTTTCATTATTAATATTCTATTGGGCAAATAAGCCTTTATTCATTGTGCCATTTACCTTTATTAGTTATTTTCAACTTTGAAAATATACCTTTATTTATTGTGCAATTAACTTTCATTATTAATGTTCTATTGGGCAAATAAGCCTTTATTCATTGTGCCATTTACCTTTATTATGGATTGTAAATTTTGTAAAATGTACCTTTATTTATTGTGCAATTAACTTTCATTATTAATGTTCTATTGGGCAAATAAGCCTTTATTCATTGTGCCATTGTCCTTTGTTATGAAATTTAAATTTTGAAAATGTACCTTTATTTATTGTGCAATTAACTTTCATTATTAATGTTCTATTGGGCAAATAAGCCTTTATTCATTGTGCCATTTACCTTTATTGTGAATTTTCTTTTGTGTAAATGTACTTTGATTTATTGTGCAATTAACTTTCATTATAAATATTCTATTGGGCAAATAAGCCTTTATTCATTGTGCCATTTACCTTTATTAGTAATTTTAACTTTTGAAAATGTACCTTTATTTATTGTGCAATTTACTTTCATTATTAATGTTCTATTGGGCAAATAAGCCTTTATTCATTGTGCCATTTACTTTTATTATGAATTTTCTTTTGTGTAAATGTACCTTTATTTATTGTGCAATTAACTTTCATTATTAATGTTCTATTGGGCAAATAAGCCTTTATGCATGGTGCCAATTTACCTTATTATGCATTTTCTTTTGTGTAAATGTACTTTTATTTATTGTGCAAGTAACTTTCATTATTAATGTTCTATTGGGCAAATAAGCCTTTATTCATTGTGCCATTTACCTTTATTATGAATTTTCTTTCGCGTGAATGTACCTTTATTTATTGTGCAATTAACTTTCATTATTAATGTTCTATTGGGCAAATAAGCCTTTATTCATTGTGCAATTTACCTTTATTAGTAATTTTCAATTTTGAAAATGTACCTTTATTTATTGTGCAAGTAACTTTCATTATTAATGTTCTATTGGGCAAACAAGACTTTATTCATTGTGCCATGACCTTTATTATGAATTTTCAATTTTGAAAATGTACCTTTATTTATTGTGCAATTAACTTTCATTATTAATGTTCTATTGGGCAAATAAGACTTTAGTTATTGTGCCATTTACCTTTATTATGAATTTTCAATTTGTAACATGTACCTTTATTTATTGTGCAATTAACTTTCATTATTAATGTTCTATTGGGCAAATAAGCCTTTATTCATTGTGCCATTTACCTTTATTATGAATTTTCTGTTGTGTAAATGTACCTTTATTTATTGGGCAATTAACTTTCATTATTAATGTTCTATTGGGAAAATAAGCCTTTATTCATTGTGCCATTTACCTTTATTATGAATTTTCAATTTTGAAAATGTACCATTATTTATTGTGCAATTAACTTTCATTATTAATATTCTATTGGGCAAATAAGCCTTTATTCATTGTGCCATTTACCTATATTATGAATTTTCTTTTGTGTAAATTAAACTTTATTTATTTTGCAATTAACTTTAATTATTATTGTTCTATTGGGCAAATAAGCCTTTATTCATTGTGCCATTTACCTTTATTATGAATTTTCTTTTGTGTAAATGTACCTTTATTTATTGTGCAGTTAACGTTCATTATTAATGTTCTATTGGGCAAAAAAGTCTTTATTCATTGTGCCATTTACCTTTATTATGAATTTTCAATTTTGAAAATGTACCTTTATTTATTGTGCAAGTAACGTTCATTATTAATGTTCTATTGGGCAAATAAGCCTTTATTCATTGTGCACTTTTACCTTTATTATGAATTTTCTTTTGTGTTAATGTACCTTTATTTATTGTGCAACTAACTTTCATTATAATTATTCTATTGGGTAAATAAGCCTTTATTCATTGTGCCATTTACCTTTATTAGTAATTTTCAATTTTGAAAATGTACCTTTATTTATTGTGCAATTAACTTTCATTATTAATATTCTATTGGGCAAATAAGCCTTTATTCATTGTGCCATTTACCTTTATTATGAATTGTCAATTTTGAAAATGTACCTTTATTAATTTGCAATTAACTTTCATTATTAATGCTCTATTGGGCAAATAAGCCTTTATTCATTGTGCCATTTACGTTTATTATGAATTTTCTTTTGTGTAAATGTACCTTTATTTATTGTGCAATTAACTTTCATTATTAATATTCTATTGGGCCAATAAGCCTTTATTCATTGTGCCATTTACCTTTATTAGCATTTTCAATTTTGAAAATGTACCTTTATTTATTGTGCAATTAACTTTCATTATTAATGTTCTATTGGGCAAATAAGCCTTTATTCATTGTGCCATTTACCTTATTATGAATTTTCTTTTGTGTAAATGTACTTTGATTTATTGTGCAATTAACTTTCATTATTAATGTTCTATTGGGCAAATAAGCCTTTATTTATGTGCCATTTACCTTTATTATGAATTTTCAATTTTGAAAATGTACCTTTATTTATTGTGCAATTTACTTTCATTATTAATGTTCTATTGGGCAAATAAGTCTTTATTCATTGTGCAATTTACGTTTATTATGAATTTGCAATTTTGAAAATGTACCTTTATTTATTGTGCAATTAACTTTCATTATTAATGTTCTATTGAGCAAATAAGCCTTTATTCATTGTGCCATTTACGTTTATTATGAATTTTCTTTTGTGTAAATGTACCTTTATTTATTGTGCAATTAACTTTCATTATTAATATTCTATTGGGCAAATAAACCTTTATTCATTGTGCCATTTACCTTTATTAGTTATTTTCAATTTTGAAAATATACCTTTATTTATTGTGCAATTAACTTTCATTATTAATGTTCTATTGGGCGAATAAGCCTTTATTCATTGTGCCATTTACCTTTATTATGGATTGTAAATTTTGAAAATGTACCTTTATTTATTGTGCAATTAACTTTAATTATTAATGTTCTATTGGGCAAATAAGCCTTTATTCATTGTGCCATTTACGTTTATTATGAATTTTAAATTTTGAAAATGTACCTTTATTTATTGTGCAATTAACTTTCATTATTAATGTTCTATTGGGCAAATAAGCCTTTATTCATTGTGCCATTTACCTTTATTGTGAATTTTCTTTTGTGTAAATGTACCTTTATTTATTGTGCAATTAACTTTCATTATAAATATTCTATTGGGCAAATAAGCCTTTATTCATTGTGCCATTTACCTTTATTAGTAATTTTAACTTTTGAAAATGTACCTTTATTTATTGTGCAATTTACTTTCATTATTAATGTTCTATTGGGCAAATAAGCCTTTATTCATTGTGCCATTTACTTTTATTATGAATTTTCTTTTGTGTAAATGTACCTTTATTTATTGTGCAATTAACTTTCATTATCAATGTTCTATTGGGCAAATAAGCCTTTATGCATGGTGCCAATTTACCTTATTATGAATTTTCTTTTGTGTAAATGTACTTTTATTTATTGTGCAAGTAACTTTCATTATTAATGTTCTATTGGGCAAATAAGCCTTTATTAATGGTGCCATTTACCTTTATTATGAATTTTCTTTCGCGTAAATGTACCTTTATTTATTGTGCAATTAACTTTCATTATTAATATTCTATTGGGCAAATAAGCCTTTATTCATTGTGCCATTTACCTTTATTAGTAATTTTCAATTTTGAAAATGTACCTTTATTTATTGTGCAATTAACTTTCATTATTAATGTTCTATTGGGCAAATAAGCCTTTATTCATTGTGCCATTTACGTTTATTATGAATTTTCTTTTGTGTAAATGTACCTTTATTTATTGTGCAATTATCTTTCATTATTAATATTCTATTGGGCAAATAAGCCTTTATTCATTGTGCCATTTACCTTTATTAGTTATTTTCAACTTTGAAAATATACCTTTATTTATTGTGCAATTAACTTTCATTATTAATGTTCTATTGGGCAAATAAGCCTTTATTCATTGTGCCATTTACCTTTATTATGGATTGTTAATTTTGAAAATGTACCTTTATTTATTGTGCAATTAACTTTCATTATTAATGTTCTATTGGGCAAATAAGCCTTTATTCATTGTGCCATTTACCTTTGTTATGAAATTTAAATTTTGAAAATGTACCTTTATTTATTGTGCAATTAACTTTCATTATTAATGTTCTATTGGGCAAATAAGCCTTTATTCATTGTGCCATTTACCTTTATTGTGAATTTTCTTTTGTGTAAATGTACCTTTATTTATTGTGCAATTAACTTTCATTATAAATATACTATTGGGCAAATAAGCCTTTATTCATTGTGCCATTTACCTTTATTAGTAATTTTAACTTTTGAAAATGTACCTTTATTTATTGTGCAATTTACTTTCATTATTAATGTTCTATTGGGCAAATAAGCCTTTATTCATTGTGCCATTTACTTTTATTATGAATTTTCTTTTGTGTAAATGTACCTTTATTTATTGTGCAATTAACTTTCATTATTAATGTTCTATTGGGCAAATAAGCCTTTATGCATGGTGCCAATTTACCTTATTATGCATTTTCTTTTGTGTAAATGTACTTTTATTTATTGTGCAAGTAACTTTCATTATTAATGTTCTATTGGGCAAATAAGCCTTTATTCATTGTGCCATTTACCTTTATTATGAATTTTCTTTCGCGTGAATGTACCTTTATTTATTGTGCAATTAACTTTCATTATTAATATTCTATTGGGCAAATAAGCCTTTATTCATTGTGCCATTTACCTTTATTAGTAATTTTCAATTTTGAAAATGTACCTTTATTTATTGTGCAAGTAACTTTCATTATTAATGTTCTATTGGGCAAACAAGACTTTATTCATTGTGCCATGACCTTTATTATGAATTTTCAATTTTGAAAATGTACCTTTATTTATTGTGCAATTAACTTTCATTATTAATGTTCTATTGGGCAAATAAGCCTTTAGTTATTGTGCCATTTACCTTTATTATGAATTTTCAATTTGTAACATGTACCTTTATTTATTGTGCAATTAACTTTCATTATTAATGTTCTATTGGGCAAATAAGCCTTTATTCATTGTGCCATTTACCTTTATTATGAATTTTCTGTTGTGTAAATGTACCTTTATTTATTGGGCAATTAACTTTCATTATTAATGTTCTATTGGGAAAATAAGCCTTTATTAATTGTGCCATTTACCTTTATTATGAATTTTCAATTTTGAAAATGTACCATTATTTATTGTGCAATTAACTTTCATTATTAATATTCTATTGGGCAAATAAGCCTTTATTCATTGTGCCATTTACCTATATTATGAATTTTCTTTTGTGTAAATTAAACTTTATTTATTTTGCAATTAACTTTAATTATTATTGTTCTATTGGGCAAATAAGCCTTAATGCATTGTGCCATTTACCTTTATTATGAATTTTCTTTTGTGTAAATGTACCTTTATTTATTGTGCAATTAACTTTCATTATTAATGTTCTATTGGGCAAAAAAGTCTTTATTCATTGTGCCATTTACCTTTATTATGAATTTTCAATTTTGAAAATGTACCTTTATTTATTGTGCAAGTAACGTTCATTATTAATGTTCTATTGGGCAAATAAGCCTTTATTCATTGTGCACGTTTACCTTTATTATGAATTTTCTTTTGTGTAAATGTACCTTTATTTATTGTGCAATTAACTTTCATTATAATTATTCTATTGGGTAAATAAGCCTTTATTCATTGTGCCATTTACCTTTATTAGTAATTTTCAATTTTGAAAATGTACCTTTATTTATTGTGCAAGTAACTTTCATTATTAATGTTCTATTGGGCAAATAAGCCTTTATTCATTGTGCCATTTACCTTTATTATGAATTTTCTTTTGTGTAAATGTTCCTTTATTTATTGTGCAATTAACTTTCATTATTAATATTCTATTGGGCAAATAAGCCTTTATTCATTGTGCCATTTACCTTTATAAGTAATTTTCAATTTTGAAAATGTACCTTTATTTATTGTGCAATTAACTTTCATTATTAATGTTCTATTGGGCAAATAAGCCTTTATTCATTGTGCCATTTACCTTTATTAGTAATTTTCAATTTTGAAAATGTACCTTTATTTATTGTGCAATTAACTTTCATTATTAATGTTCTATTGGGCAAATAAGCCTTTATGCATGGTGCCAATTTACCTTATTATGAATTTTCTTTTGTGTAAATGTACTTTTATTTATTGTGCAATTAACTTTCATTATTAATGTTCTATTGGGCAAATAAGTCTTTATGCATTGTGCCAATTTACCTTATTATGAATTTTCTTTTGTGTAAATGTACCTTTATTTATTGTGCAATTAACTTTCATTATTAATATTCTATTGGGCAAATAAGCCTTTATTCATTGTGCCATTTACCTTTATTATGAATTGTCAATTTTGAAAATGTACCTTTATTAATTTGCAATTAACTTTCATTATTAATGTTCTATTGGGCAAATAAGCCTTTATTCATTGTGCCATTTACGTTTATTATGAATTTTCTTTTGTGTAAATGTACCTTTATTTATTGTGCAATTAACTTTCATTATTAATGTTCTATTGGGCCAATAAGCCTTTATTCATTGTGCCATTTACCTTTATTAGCATTTTCAATTTTGAAAATGTACCTTTATTTATTGTGCAATTAACTTTCATTATTAATGTTCTATTGGGCAAATAAGCCTTTATTCATTGTGCCATTTACCTTTATTAGTAATTTTCAATTTTGAAAATGTACCTTTATTTATTGTGCAATTAACTTTCATTATTAATGTTCTATTGGGCAAATAAGCCTTTATGCATGGTGCCAATTTACCTTATTATGAATTTTCTTTTGTGTAAATGTACTTTTATTTATTGTGCAAGTAACTTTCATTATTAATGTTCTATTGGGCAAATAAGCCTTTATTCATTGTGCCATTTACCTTTATTATGAATTTTCTTTCGCGTAAATGTACCTTTATTTATTGTGCAATTAACTTTCATTATTAATATTCTATTGGGCAAATAAGCCTTTATTCATTGTGCAATTTACCTTTATTAGTAATTTTCAATTTTGAAAATGTACCTTTATTTATTGTGCAATTAACTTTCATTATTAATGTTCTATTGGGCAAATAAGACTTTATTCATTGTGCCATGACCTTTATTATGAATTTTCAATTTTGAAAATGTACCTTTATTTATTGTGCAATTAACTTTCATTATTAATGTTCTATTGGGCAAATAAGCCTTTAGTTATTGTGCCATTTACCTTTATTATGAATTGTCAATTTTGAAAATGTACCTTTATTAATTTGCAATTAACTTTCATTATTAATGTTCTATTGGGCAAATAAGCCTTTATTCATTGTGCCATTTACGTTTATTATGAATTTTCTTTTGTGTAAATGTACCTTTATTTATTGTGCAATTAACTTTCATTATTAATATTCTATTGGGCCAATAAGCCTTTATTCATTGTGCCATTTACCTTTATTAGTAATTTTCAATTTTGAAAATGTACCTTTATTTATTGTGCAATTAACTTTCATTATTAATGTTCTATTGGGCAAATAAGCCTTTATTCATTGTGCCATTTACCTTTATTATGAATTTTCTTTTGTGTAAATGTACCTTTATTTATTGTGCAATTAACTTTCATTATTAATATTCTATTGGGCAAATAAGCCTTTATTCATTGTGCCATTTACCTTTATAAGTAATTTTCAATTTTGAAAATGTACCTTTATTTATTGTGCAATTAACTTTCATTATTAATGTTCTATTGGGCAAATAAGCCTTTATTCATTGTGCCATTTACCTTTATTAGTAATTTTCAATTTTGAAAATGTACCTTTATTTATTGTGCAATTAACTTTCATTATTAATGTTCTATTGGGCAAATAAGCCTTTATGCATGGTGCCAATTTACCTTATTATGAATTTTCTTTTGTGTAAATGTACTTTTATTTATTGTGCAATTAACTTTCATTATTAATGTTCTATTGGGCAAATAAGTCTTTATGCATTGTGCTAATTTACCTTATTATGAATTTTCTTTTGTGTAAATGTACCTTTATTTATTGTGCAATTAACTTTCATTATTAATATTCTATTGGGCAAATAAGCCTTTATTCATTGTGCCATTTACCTTTATTAGTTATTTTCAATTTTGAAAATATACCTTTATTTATTGTGCAATTAACTTTCATTATTAATGTTCTATTGGGCAAATAAGCCTTTATTCATTGTGCCATTTACCTTTATTATGGATTGTAAATTTTGAAAATGTACCTTTATTTATTGTGCAATTAACTTTCATTATTAATGTTCTATTGGGCAAATAAGCCTTTATTCATTGTGCCATTTACCTTTGTTATGAATTTAAAATTTTGAAAATGTACCTTTATTTATTGTGCAATTAACTTTCATTATTAATGTTCTATTGGGCAAATAAGCCTTTATTCATTGTGCCATTTACCTTTATTGTGAATTTTCTTTTGTGTAAATGTACCTTTATTTATTGTGCAATTAACTTTCATTATAAATATTCTATTGGGCAAATAAGCCTTTATGCATTGTGACATTTACCTTTATTAATAATTTTCAATTTTGAAAATGTACCTTTATTTATTGTGCAATTAACTTACATTATTAATGTTCTATTGGGCAAATAAGCCTTTATTCATTGTGCCATTTACTTTTATTATGAATTTTCTTTTGTGTAAATGTACCTTTATTTATTGTGCAATTAACTTTCATTATTAATGTTCTATTGGGCAAATAAGCCTTTATGCATGGTGCACATTTACCTTATTATGAATTTTCTTTTGTGTAAATGTACCTTTATTTATTGTGCAATTAACTTTCATTATAAATATTCTATTGGGCAAATAAGCCTTTATGCATTGTGACATTTACCTTTATTAATAATTTTCAATTTTGAAAATGTACTTTTATTTATTGTGCAATTAACTTTCATTATTAATGTTCTATTGGGCAAATAAGCCTTTATTCCTTGTGCCATTTACCTTTATTATGAATTTTCTTTCGCGTAAATGTACCTTTATTTATTGTGCAATTAACTTTCATTATTAATATTCTATTGGGCAAATAAGCCTTTATTCATTGTGCCATTTACCTTTATAAGTAATTTTCAATTTTGAAAATGTACCTTTATTTATTGTGCAATTAACTTTCATTATTAATGTTCTATTGGGCAAATAAGACTTTATTCATTGTGCCATGACCTTTATTATGAATTTTCAATTTTGAAAATGTACCTTTATTTATTGTGCAATTAACTTTCATTATTGATGTTCTATTGGGCAAATAAGCCTTTATTCATTGTGCCATTTACTTTTATTAAGAATTTTCTTTTGTGTAAATGTACCTTTATTTATTGTGCAATTAACTTTCATTATTAATGTTCTATTGGGCAAATAAGCCTTTATTCATTGTGACATTTACTTTTATTATGAATTTTCTTTTGTGTAAATGTACCTTTATTTATTGTGCAATTAACTTTCATTATTGATGTTCTATTGGGCAAATAAGCCTTTATTCATTGTGCCATTTACTTTTATTATAAATTTTCTTTTGTGTAAATGTACCTTTATTTATTGTGCAATTAACTTTCATTATTGATGTTCTATTGGGCAAATAAGCCTTTATTCATTGTGACATTTACTTTTATTATGAATTTTCTTTTGTGTAAATGTACCTTTATTTATTGTGCAATTAACTTTCATTATTAATGCTCTATTGGGCAAATAAGCCTTTATGCATGGTGCACATTTACCTTATTATGAATTTTCTTTTGTGTAAATGTACTTTTATTTATTGTGCAATTAACTTTCATTATTAATGTTCTATTGGGCAAATAAGCCTTTATTCATTGTGCCATTTACCTTTATTATGAATTTTCTTTCGCGTAAATGTACCTTTATTTATTGTGCAATTAACTTTCATTATTAATATTCTATTGGGCAAATAAGCCTTTATTCATTGTGCCATTTACCTTTATTAGTAATTTTCAATTTTGAAAATGTACCTTTATTTATTGTGCAATTAACTTTCATTTTTAATGTTTTATTGGGCAAATAAGCCTTTATTCATTGTGCCATTTACCTTTATTAGTAATTTTCAATTTTGAAAATGTACCATTATTTATTGTGCAATTAACTTTCATTATTAATGTTCTATTGGGCAAATAAGTCTTTAGTTATTGTGCCATTTACCTTTATTATGAATTTTCAATTTTGAAAATGTACCTTTATTTATTGTGCAATTAACTTTCATTATTAACGTTCTATTGGGCAAATAAGCCTTTATTCATTGTGCCATTTACCTTTATTATGAATTTTCTTTTGTGTAAATGTACCTTTATTTATTGTGCAATTAACTTTCATTATTAATATTCTATTGGGCAAATAAGCCTTTATTCATTGTGCCATTTACCTTTATATGTAATTTTCAATTTTGAAAATGTACCTTTATTTATTGTGCAATTAACTTTCATTATTAATGTTCTATTGGGCAAATAAGCCTTTATGCATGGTGCCAATTTACCTTATTATGAATTTTCTTTTGTGTAAATGTACTTTTATTTATTGTGCAATTAACTTTCATTATTAATGTTCTATTGGGCAAATAAGCCTTTATGCATGGTGCCAATTTACCTTATTATGAATTTTCTTTTGTGTAAATGTACTTTGATTTATTGTGCTATTAACTTTCATTATTAATGTTCTATTGGGCAAATAAGCCTTTATTCATTCTGCCATTTACCTTTATTATGAATTTTCAATTTTTAAAATGTACCTTTATTTATTGTGCAATTAACTTTCATTATTAATGTTCTATTGGGCAAATAAGTCTTTATTCATTGTGCCATTTACCTTTATTATGAATTTTCAATTTTGAAAATGTACCTTTATTTATTGTGCAATTAACTTTCATTATTAATGTTCTATTGGGCAAATAAGCCTTTATTCATTGTGCCATTTACCTTTATTATGAATTTTCTTTTGTGTAAATGTACCTTTATTTATTGTGCAATTAACTTTCATTATTAATATTCTATTGGGCAAATAAGCCTTTATTCATTGTGCCATTTACCTTTATTAGTTATTTTCAATTTTGAAAATATACCTTTATTTATTGTGCAATTAACTTTCATTATTAATGTTCTATTGGGCAAATAAGCCTTTATTCATTGTGCCATTTACCTTTATTATGGATTGTAAATTTTGAAAATGTACCTTTATTTATTGTGCAATTAACTTTCATTATTAATGTTCTATTGGGCAAATAAGCCTTTATTCATTGTGCCATTTACCTTTGTTATGAATTTTGAATTTTGAAAATGTACCTTTATTTATTGGTCAATTAACTTTCATTATTAATGTTCTATTGGGCAAAAAAGCCTTTATTCATTGTGCCATTTACCTTTATTGTGAATTTTCTTTTGTGTAAATGTACCTTTATTTATTGTGCAATTAACTTTCATTATAAATATTCTATTGGGCAAATAAGCCTTTATTCATTGTGCCATTTACCTTTTTTATAAATTTTCTTTTGTGTAAATGTACTTTTATTTATTGTGCAATTAACTTTCTATATTAATGTTCTATTGGGCAAATAAGCCTTTATGCATGGTGCAATTTTCCTTTATTATGAATTTTCTTTTGTGTAAATGTACTTTTATTTATTGTGCAATTAACTTTCATTATTAATGTTCTATGGGGGAAATAAGCCTTTATTCATTGTGCCATTTACCTTTATTATGAATTTTCTTTTGTGTAAATGTACTTTTATTTATTGTGCAATTAACTTTCATTATTAATGTTCTATTGGGCAAATAAGCCTTTATGCATGGTGCACATTTACCTTATTATGAATTTTCTTTTGTGTAAATGTACCTTTATTTATTGTGTAATTAACTTTCATTATTAATGTTCTATTGGGCAAATAAGCCTTTATTCATTGTGCCATTTACCTTTATTATGAATTTTCTTTTGTGTAAATGTACTTTTATTTATTGTGCAATTAACTTTCATTATTAATGTTCTATTGGGCAAATAAGCCTTTATGCATGGTGCCATTTACCTTTATTATGAATTTTCTTTTGTGTAAATGTACTTTTATTTATTGTGCAATAAACTTTCATTATTAATGTTCTATTGGGCAAATAAGCCTTTATTCATTGTGCCATTTACCTTTATTATGAATTTTCTTTTGTGTAAATGTACTTTTATTTATTGTGCAATTAACTTTCATTATTAATGTTCTATTGGGCAAATAAGCCTTTATGCATGGTGCCATTTACCTTTATTATGAATTTTCTTTTGTGTAAATGTACTTTTATTTATTGTGCAATTAACTTTCATTATTAATGTTCTATTGGGCAAATAAGCCTTTATGCATGGTGCACATTTACCTTATTATGAATTTTCTTTTGTGTAAATGTACCTTTATTTATTGTGTAATTAACTTTCATTATTAATGTTCTATTGGGCAAATAAGCCTTTATTCATTGTGCCATTTACCTTTATTATGAATTTTCTTTTGTGTAAATGTACTTTTATTTATTGTGCAATTAACTTTCATTATTAATGTTCTATTGGGCAAATAAGCCTTTATGCATGGTGCCATTTACCTTTATTATGAATTTTCTTTTGTGTAAATGTACTTTTATTTATTGTGCAATTAACTTTCATTATTAATGTTCTATTGGGCAAATAAGCCTTTATGCATGGTGCACATTTACCTTATTATGAATTTTCTTTTGTGTAAATGTACCTTTATTTATTGTGTAATTAACTTTCATTATTAATGTTCTATTGGGCAAATAAGCCTTTATTCATTGTGCCATTTACCTTTATTATGAATTTTCTTTTGTGTAAATGTACTTTTATTTATTGTGCAATTAACTTTCATTATTAATGTTCTATTGGGCAAATAAGCCTTTATGCATGGTGCCATTTACCTTTATTATGAATTTTCTTTTGTGTAAATGTACTTTTATTTATTGTGCAATTAACTTTCATTATTAATGTTCTATTGGGCAAATAAGCCTTTATTCATTGTGCCATTTACCTTTATTATGAATTTTCTTTCGCGTAAATGTACCTTTATTTATTGTGCAATTAACTTTCATTATTAATATTCTATTGGGCAAATAAGCCTTTATTCATTGTGCCATTTACCTTTATTAGTAATTTTCAATTTTGAAAATGTACCTTTATTTATTGTGCAATTAACTTTCATTATTAATGTTCTATTGGGCAAATAAGCCTTTATGCATGGTGCCATTTACCTTTATTATGAATTTTCTTTTGTGTAAATGTACTTTTATTTATTGTGCAATTAACTTTCATTATTAATGTTCTATTGGGCAAATAAGCCTTTATGCATGGTGCACATTTACCTTATTATGAATTTTCTTTTGTGTAAATGTACCTTTATTTATTGTGTAATTAACTTTCATTATTAATGTTCTATTGGGCAAATAAGCCTTTATTCATTGTGCCATTTACCTTTATTATGAATTTTCTTTTGTGTAAATGTACTTTTATTTATTGTGCAATTAACTTTCATTATTAATGTTCTATTGGGCAAATAAGCCTTTATGCATGGTGCCATTTACCTTTATTATGAATTTTCTTTTGTGTAAATGTACTTTTATTTATTGTGCAATTAACTTTCATTATTAATGTTCTATTGGGCAAATAAGCCTTTATTCATTGTGCCATTTACCTTTATTATGAATTTTCTTTTGTGTAAATGTACTTTTATTTATTGTGCAATTAACTTTCATTATTAATGTTCTATTGGGCAAATAAGCCTTTATGCATGGTGCCATTTACCTTTATTATGAATTTTTTTTTGTGTAAATGTACTTTTATTTATTGTGCAATTAACTTTCATTATTAATGTTCTATTGGGCAAATAAGCCTTTATGCATGGTGCACATTTACCTTATTATGAATTTTCTTTTGTGTAAATGTACCTTTATTTATTGTGTAATTAACTTTCATTATTAATGTTCTATTGGGCAAATAAGCCTTTATTCATTGTGCCATTTACCTTTATTATGAATTTTCTTTTGTGTAAATGTACTTTTATTTATTGTGCAATTAACTTTCATTATTAATGTTCTATTGGGCAAATAAGCCTTTATGCATGGTGCCATTTACCTTTATTATGAATTTTCTTTTGTGTAAATGTACTTTTATTTATTGTGCAATTAACTTTCATTATTAATGTTCTATTGGGCAAATAAGCCTTTATGCATGGTGCCATTTACCTTTATTATGAATTTTCTTTTGTGTAAATGTACTTTTATTTATTGTGCAATTAACTTTCATTATTAATGTTCTATTGGGCAAATAAGCCTTTATGCATGGTGCCATTTACCTTTATTATGAATTTTCTTTTGTGTAAATGTACTTTTATTTATTGTGCAATTAACTTTCATTATTAATGTTCTATTGGGCAAATAAGCCTTTATGCATGGTGCCATTTACCTTTATTATGAATTTTCTTTTGTGTAAATGTACTTTTATTTATTGTGCAATTAACTTTCATTATTAATGTTCTATTGGGCAAATAAGCCTTTATGCATGGTGCCATTTACCTTTATTATGAATTTTCTTTTGTGTAAATGTACTTTTATTTATTGTGCAATTAACTTTCATTATTAATGTTCTATTGGGCAAATAAGCCTTTATGCATGGTGCACATTTACCTTATTATGAATTTTCTTTTGTGTAAATGTACTTTTATTTATTGTGCAATTAACTTTCATTATTAATGTTCTATTGGGCAAATAAGCCTTTATGCATGGTGCCATTTACCTTTATTATGAATTTTCTTTTGTGTAAATGTACTTTTATTTATTGTGCAATTAACTTTCATTATTAATGTTCTATTGGGCAAATAAGCCTTTATTCATTGTGCCATTTACTTTTATTATGAATTTTCTTTTGTGTAAATGTACCTTTATTTATTGTGCAATTAACTTTCATTATTAATGTTCTATTGGGCAAATAAGCCTTTATGCATGGTGCACATTTACCTTATTATGAATTTTCTTTTGTGTAAATGTACTTTTATTTATTGTGCAATTAACTTTCATTATTAATGTTCTATTGGGCAAATAAGCCTTTATTCATTGTGCCATTTACCTTTATTATGAATTTTCTTTCGCGTAAATGTACCTTTATTTATTGTGCAATTAACTTTCATTATTAATATTCTATTGGGCAAATAAGCCTTTATTCATTGTGCCATTTACCTTTATTAGTAATTTTCAATTTTGAAAATGTACCTTTATTTATTGTGCAATTAACTTTCATTATTAATGTTCTATTGGGCAAATAAGACTTTATTCATTGTGCCATGACCTTTATTATGAATTTTCAATTTTGAAAATGTACCTTTATTTATTGTGCAATTAACTTTCATTATTAATGTTCTATTGGGCAAATAAGCCTTTATTCATTGTGCCATTTACCTTTATTATGAATTTTCTTTTGTGTAAATGTACCTTTATTTATTGTGCAATTAACTTTCATTATTAATGTTCTATTGGGCAAATAAGCCTTTATTCATTGTGCCATTTACCTTTATTATGAATTTTCTTTTGTGTAAATGTACCTTTATTTATTGTGCAATTAACTTTCATTATTAATATTCTATTGGGCAAATAAGCCTTTATTCATTGTGCCATTTACCTTTATAAGTAATTTTCAATTTTGAAAATGTACCTTTATTTATTGTGCAATTAACTTTAATTATTAATGTTCTATTGGGCAAATAAGCCTTTATTCATTGTGCCATTTACCTTTATTAGTAATTTTCAATTTTGAAAATGTACCTTTATTTATTGTGCAATTAACTTTCATTATTAATGTTCTATTGGGCAAATAAGCCTTTATGCATGGTGCCAATTTACCTTATTATGAATTTTCTTTTGTGTAAATGTACTTTTATTTATTGTGCAATTAACTTTCATTATTAATGTTCTATTGGGCAAATAAGCCTTTATGCATTGTGCCAATTTACCTTATTATGAATTTTCTTTTGTGTAAATGTACTTTGATTTATTGTGCTATTAACTTTCATTATTAATGTTCTATTGGGCAAATAAGCCTTTATTCATTCTGCCATTTACCTTTATTATGAATTTTCAATTTTTAAAATGTACCTTTATTTATTGTGCAATTAACTTTCATTATTGATGTTCTATTGGGCAAATAAGTCTTTATTCATTGTGCCATTTACCTTTATTATGAATTTTCAATTTTGAAAATGTACCTTTATTGATTGTGCAATTAACTTTCATTATTAATGTTCTATTGGGCAAATAAGCCTTTATTCATTGTGCCATTTACGTTTATTATGAATTTTCTTTTGTGTAAATGTACCTTTATTTATTGTGCAATTAACTTTCATTATTAATATTCTATTGGGCAAATAAGCCTTTATTCATTGTGCCATTTACCTTTATTAGTTATTTTCAATTTTGAAAATATACCTTTATTTATTGTGCAATTAACTTTCATTATTAATGTTCTATTGGGCAAATAAGCCTTTATTCATTGTGCCATTTACCTTTATTATGAATTTTCTTTTGTGTAAATGTACCTTTATTTATTGTGCAATTAACTTTCATTATTAATGTTCTATTGGGCAAATAAGCCTTTATTCATTGTGCCATTTACCTTTATTATGAATTTTCTTTTGTGTAAATGTACCTTTATTTATTGTGCAATTAACTTTCATTATAAATATTCTATTGGGCAAATAAGCCTTTATTCATTGTGCCATTTACCTTTATAAGTAATTTTCAATTTTGAAAATGTACCTTTATTTATTGTGCAATTAACTTTCATTATTAATGTTCTATTGGGCAAATAAGCCTTTATTCATTGTGCCATTTACCTTTATTAGTAATTTTCAATTTTGAAAATGTACCTTTATTTATTGTGCAATTAACTTTCATTATTAATGTTCTATTGGGCAAATAAGCCTTTATGCATGGTGCCAATTTACCTTATTATGAATTTTCTTTTGTGTAAATGTACTTTTATTTATTGTGCAATTAACTTTCATTATTAATGTTCTATTGGGCAAATAAGCCTTTATGCATTGTGCCAATTTACCTTATTATGAATTTTCTTTTGTGTAAATGTACTTTGATTTATTGTGCTATTAACTTTCATTATTAATGTTCTATTGGGCAAATAAGCCTTTATTCATTCTGCCATTTACTTTTATTATGAATTTTCAATTTTTAAAATGTACCTTTATTTATTGTGCAATTAACTTTCATTATTAATGTTCTATTGGGCAAATAAGTCTTTATTCATTGTGCCATTGAACCTTTATTATGAATTTTCAATTTTGAAAATGTACCTTTATTGATTGTGCAATTAACTTTCATTATTAATGTTCTATTGGGCAAATAAGCCTTTATTCATTGTGCCATTTACGTTTATTATGAATTTTCTTTTGTGTAAATGTACCTTTATTTATTGTGCAATTAACTTTCATTATTAATATTCTATTGGGCAAATAAGCCTTTATTCATTGTGCCATTTACCTTTATTAGTTATTTTCAATTTTGAAAATATACCTTTATTTATTGTGCAATTAACTTTCATTATTAATGTTCTATTGGGCAAATCAGCCTTTATTCATTGTGCCATTTACCTTTATTATGAATTTTCTTTTGTGTAAATGTACCTTTATTTATTGTGCAATTAACTTTCATTATTAATGTTCTATTAGGCAAAAAAGCCTTTATTCATTGTGCCATTTACCTTTATTGTGAATATTCTTTTGTGTAAATGTACCTTTATTTATTGTGCAATTAACTTTCATTATAAATATTCTATTGGGCAAATAAGCATTTATTCATTGTGACATTTACCTTTATTAATAATTTTCAATTTTGAAAATGTACCTTTATTTATTGTGCAATTAACTTTCATTATTGATGTTCTATTGGGCAAATAAGCCTTTATTCATTGTGCCATTTACTTTTATTATGAATTTTCTTTTGTGTAAATGTACCTTTATTTATTGTGCAATTAACTTTCATTATTAATGTTCTATTGGGCAAATAAGCCTTTATGCATGGTGCACATTTACCTTATTATGAATTTTCTTTTGTGTAAATGTACTTTTATTTATTGTGCAATTAACTTTCATTATTAATGTTCTATTGGGCAAATAAGCCTTTATTCATTGTGCCATTTACCTTTATTATGAATTTTCTTTCGCGTAAATGTACCTTTATTTATTGTGCAATTAACTTTCATTATTAATATTCTATTGGGCAAATAAGCCTTTATTCATTGTGCCATTTACCTTTATTAGTAATTTTCAATTTTGAAAATGTACCTTTATTTATTGTGCAATTAACTTTCATTATTAATGTTCTATTGGGCAAATAAGACTTTATTCATTGTGCCATGACCTTTATTATGAATTTTCAATTTTGAAAATGTACCTTTATTTATTGTGCAATTAACTTTCATTATTAATGTTCTATTGGGCAAATAAGCCTTTATTCATTGTGCCATTTACCTTTATTATGAATTTTCTTTTGTGTAAATGTACCTTTATTTATTGTGCAATTATCTTTCATTATTAATGTTCTATTGGGCAAATAAGCCTTTATTCATTGTGCCATTTACCTTTATTATGAATTTTCTTTTGTGTAAATGTACCTTTATTTATTGTGCAATTAACTTTCATTATTAATGTTCTATTGGGCAAATAAGCCTTTATGCATTGTGCCAATTTACCTTATTATGAATTTTCTTTTGTGTAAATGTACTTTGATTTATTGTGCTATTAACTTTCATTATTAATGTTCTATTGGGCAAATAAGCCTTTATTCATTCTCCCATTTACCTTTATTATGAATTTTCAATTTTTAAAATGTACCTTTATTTATTGTGCAATTAACTTTCATTATTAATGTTCTATTGGGCAAATAAGTCTTTATTCATTGTGCCATTTACCTTTATTATGAATTTTCAATTTTGAAAATGTACCTTTAGTTATTGTGCAATTAACTTTCATTATTAATGTTCTATTGGGCAAATAAGCCTTTATTCATTGTGCCATTTACCTTTATTATGAATTTTCTTTTGTGTAAATGTACCTTTATTTATTGTGCAATTAACTTTCATTATTAATATTCTATTGGGCAAATAAGCCTTTATTCATTGTGCCATTTACCTTTATTAGTTATTTTCAATTTTGAAAATATACCTTTATTTATTGTGCAATTAACTTTCATTATTAATGTTCTATTGGGCAAATAAGCCTTTATTCATTGTGCCATTTACCTTTATTATGGATTGTAAATTTTGAAAATGTACCTTTATTTATTGTGCAATTAACTTTCATTATTAATGTTCTATTGGGCAAATAAGCCTTTATTCATTGTGCCATTTACCTTTGTTATGAATTTTGAATTTTGAAAATGTACCTTTATTTATTGTGCAATTAACTTTCATTATTAATGTTCTATTGGGCAAAAAAGCCTTTATTCATTGTGCCATTTACCTTTATTGTGAATTTTCTTTTGTGTAAATGTACCTTTATTTATTGTGCAATTAACTTTCATTATAAATATTCTATTGGGCAAATAAGCCTTTATTCATTGTGACATTTACCTTTATTAATAATTTTCAATTTTGAAAATGTACCTTTATTTATTGTGCAATTAACTTTCATTATTGATGTTCTATTGGGCAAATAAGCCTTTATTCATTGTGCCATTTACTTTTATTATGAATTTTCTTTTTTGTAAATGTACCTTTATTTATTGTGCAATTAACTTTCATTATTAATGTTCTATTGGGCAAATAAGCCTTTATTCATTGTGCTATTTACCTTATTATGAATTTTCTTTTGTGTAAATGTACTTTTATTTATTGTGCAATTAACTTTCATTATTAATGTTCTATTGGGCAAATAAGCCTTTATTCATTGTGCCATTTACCTTTATTATGAATTTTCTTTCGCGTAAATGTACCTTTATTTATTGTGCAATTAACTTTCATTATTAATATTCTATTGGGCAAATAAGCCTTTATTCATTGTGCCATTTACCTTTATTAGTAATTTTCAATTTTGAAAATGTACCTTTATTTATTGTGTAATTAACTTTCATTATTAATGTTCTATTGGGCAAATAAGACTTTATTCATTGTGCCATGACCTTTATTATGAATTTTCAATTTTGAAAATGTACCTTTATTTATTGTGCAATTAACTTTCATTATTAATGTTCTATTGGGCAAATAAGCCTTTATTCATTGTGCCATTTACCTTTATTATGAATTTTCTTTTGTGTAAATGTACCTTTATTTATTGTGCAATTAACTTTCATTATTAATGTTCTATTGGGCAAATAAGCCTTTATTCATTGTGCCATTTACCTTTATTATGAATTTTCTTTTGTGTAAATGTACCTTTATTTATTGTGCAATTAACTTTCATTATTAATATTCTATTGGGCAAATAAGCCTTTATTCATTGTGCCATTTACCTTTATATGTAATTTTCAATTTTGAAAATGTACCTTTATTTATTGTGCAATTTACTTTCATTATTAATGTTCTATTGGGCAAATAAGCCTTTATTCATTGTGCCATTTACCTTTATTAGTAATTTTCAATTTTGAAAATGTACCTTTATTTATTGTGCAATTAACTTTCATTATTAATGTTCTATTGGGCAAATAAGCCTTTATGCATGGTGCCAATTTACCTTATTATGAATTTTCTTTTGTGTAAATGTACTTTTATTTATTGTGCAATTAACTTTCATTATTAATGTTCTATTGGGCAAATAAGCCTTTATGCATTGTGCCAATTTACCTTATTATGAATTTTCTTTTGTGTAAATGTACTTTGATTTATTGTGCTATTAACTTTCATTATTAAATTTCTATTGGGCAAATAAGCCTTTATTAATTCTGCCATTTACCTTTATTATGAATTTTCAATTTTTAAAATGTACCTTTATTTATTGTGCAATTAACTTTCATTATTAATGTTCTATTGGGCAAATAAGTCTTTATTCATTGTGCCATTTACGTTTATTATGAATTTTCTTTTGTGTAAATGTACCTTTATTTATTGTGCAATTAACTTTCATTATTAATATTCTATTGGGCAAATAAGCCTTTATTCATTGTGCCATTTACCTATATTAGTTATTTTCAATTTTGAAAATATACCTTTATTTATTGTGCAATTAACTTTCATTATTAATGTTCTATTGGGCAAATAAGCCTTTATTCATTGTGCCATTTACCTTTATTATGAATTTTCTTTTGTGTAAATGTACCTTTATTTATTGTGCAATTAACTTTCATTATTAATGTTCTATTGGGCAAATAAGCCTTTATTCATTGTGCCATTTACCTTTATTATGAATTTTCTTTTGTGTAAATGTACCTTTATTTATTGTGCAATTAACTTTCATTATTAATATTCTATTGGGCAAATAAGCCTTTATTCATTGTGCCATTTACCTTTATAAGTAATTTTCAATTTAGAAAATGTACCTTTATTTATTGTGCAATTAACTTTCATTATTAATGTTCTATTGGGCAAATAAGCCTTTATTCATTGTGCCATTTACCTTTATTAGTAATTTTCAATTTTGAAAATGTACCTTTATTTATTGTGCAATTAACTTTCATTATTAATGTTCTATTGGGCAAATAAGCCTTTATGCATGGTGCCAATTTACCTTATTATGAATTTTCTTTTGTGTAAATGTACTTTTATTTATTGTGCAATTAACTTTCATTATTAATGTTCTATTGGGCAAATAAGCCTTTATGCATTGTGCCAATTTACCTTATTATGAATTTTCTTTTGTGTAAATGTACTTTGATTTATTGTGCTATTAACTTTCATTATTAATGTTCTATTGGGCAAATAAGCCTTTATTCATTCTGCCATTTACCTTTATTATGAATTTTCAATTTTTAAAATGTACCTTTATTTATTGTGCAATTAACTTTCATTATTAATGTTCTATTGGGCAAATAAGTCTTTATTCATTGTGCCATTTACCTTTATTATGAATTTTCAATTTTGAAAATGTACCTTTATTGATTGTGCAATTAACTTTCATTATTAATGTTCTATTGGGCAAATAAGCCTTTATTCATTGTGCCATTTACGTTTTTTATGAATTTTCTTTTGTGTAAATGTACCTTTATTTATTGTGCAATTAACTTTCATTATTAATATTCTATTGGGCAAATAAGCCTTTATTCATTGTGCCATTTACCTTTATTAGTTATTTTCAATTTTGAAAATATACCTTTATTTATTGTGCAATTAACTTTCATTATTAATGTTCTATTGGGCAAATAAGCCTTTATTCATTGTGCCATTTACCTTTGTTATGAATTTTAAATTTTGAAAATGTACCTTTATTTATTGTGCAATTAACTTTCATTATTAATGTTCTATTGGGCAAATAAGCCTTTATTCATTGTGCCATTTACCTTTATTGTGAATTTTCTTTTGTGTAAATGTACCTTTATTTATTGTGCAATTAACTTTCATTATAAATATTCTATTGGGCAAATAAGCCTTTATTCATTGTGACATTTACCTTTATTAATAATTTTCAATTTTGAAAATGTACCTTTATTTATTGTGCAATTAACTTTCATTATTAATGTTCTATTGGGCAAATAAGCCTTTATTCATTGTGCCATTTACTTTTATTATGAATTTTCTTTTGTGTAAATGTACCTTTATTTATTGTGCAATTATCTTTCATTATTAATGTTCTATTGGGCAAATAAGCCTGTATGCATGGTGCACATTTACCTTATTATGAATTTTCTTTTGTGTAAATGTACTTTTATTTATTGTGCAATTAACTTTCATTATTAATGTTCTATTGGGCAAATAAGCCTTTATTCATTGTGCCATTTACCTTTATTATGAATTTTCTTTCGCGTAAATGTACCTTTATTTATTGTGCAATTAACTTTCATTATTAATATTCTATTGGGCAAATAAGCCTTTATTCATTGTGCCATTTACCTTTATTAGTAATTTTCAATTTTGAAAATGTACCTTTATTTATTGTGCAATTAACTTTCATTATTAATGTTCTATTGGGCAAATAAGACTTTATTCATTGTGCCATAACCTTTATTATGAATTTTCAATTTTGAAAATGTACCTTTATGTATTGTGCAATTAACTTTCATTATTAATGTTCTATTGGGCAAATAAGCCTTTAGTTATTTTGCCATTTACCTTTATTATGAATTTTCAATTTTGAAAATGTACCTTTATTTATTGTGCAATTAACTTTCATTATCAATGTTCTATTGGGCAAATAAGCCTTTATTCATTGTGCCATTTACCTTTATTATGAATTTTCTTTTGTGTAAATGTACCTTTATTTATTGTGCAATTAACTTTCATTATTAATGTTCTATTGTGCAAATAAGCCTTTATTCATTGTGCCATTTACCTTTATTATGAATTTTCAATTTTGAAAATGTACCATTATTTATTGTGCAATTAACTTTCATTATTAATATTCTATTGGGCAAATAAGCCTTTATTCATTGTGCCATTTACCTATATTATGAATTTTCTTTTGTGTAAATTAAACTTTTTTTATTTTGCAATTAACTTTCATTATTATTGTTCTATTGGGCAAATAAGCCTTAATGCATTGTGCCATTTACCTTTATTATGAATTTTCTTTTGTGTAAATGTACCTATATTTATTGTGCAATTAACTTTCATTATTAATGATCTATTGGGCGAATAAGCCTTTATTCATTGTGCCGTTTACCTTTATTATAAAGTTTAAATTTTTAAAATGTACCTTTATTTATTGTGCAATTTACTTTCATTATTAATGTTCTATTGGGCAAATAAGCCTTTATTCATTGTGCCATTTACCTTTTTTATGAATTTTCTTTTGTGTAAATGTACCTTTATTTATTGTGCAATTAACTTTCATTATTAATGTTCTATTGGGCAAATAAGCCTTTATTCATTGTGCCATTTACCTTTATTATGAATTTTCTTTCGTGTAAATGTACCTTTATTTATTGTGCAATTAACTTTCATTATTAATGTTCTATTGGGCAAATAAGCCTTTATTCATCGTGCCATTTACCTTTATTATGAATTTTCTTTTGTGTAACTGTACCTTTATTTATTGTGCAATTAACTTTCATTATTAATATTCTATTGGGCAAATAAGCCTTTATTCATTGTGCCATTTACCTTTATTAGTAATTTTCAATTTTGAAAATGTACCTTTATTTATTGTGCAATTAACTCTCATTATTAATGTTCTATTATGCAAATAAGCCTTGATTCATTGTGCTATTTACCTTTATTATGAATTTTCTTTTGTGTAAATGTACCTTTATTTATTGTGCAATTAACTTTCATTATTAATGTTCTATTGGGCAAATAAGCCTTTATTCATTGTGCCATTTACCTTTATTATGAATTTTCAATTTTGAAAATGTACCTTTATTTATTGTGCAATTAACTTTCATTATTAATGTTCTATTGGGCAAATAAGCCTTTATTCATTGTTCTATTTACCTTTATTATCAATTTTCTTTTGTGTAAATGTACCTTTATTTATTGTGCTATTAACTTTCATTATTAATGTTCTATTGGGCAAATAAGCCTTTATTGATTGTGCTATTTACCTTTATTATGAATTCTCAATTTTGAAAATGTACCTTCATTTATTGTGCAATTAACTTTCATTATTAATGTTCTTTTGGGCAAATAAGCCTTTATTCATTGTGCCATTTACCTTTATTATGAATTGTCTTTTGTGTAAATGTACCTTTATTTATTGTGCAATTAGTTTTCATTATTAATGTTCTATTGGGCAAATAAGCCTTTATTCATTGTGCCATGACCTTTATTATGAATTATCAATTATGAAAATGTACCTTTATTTATTGTGCAATTAACTTTCATTATTAATGTTCTATTGGGCAAATTAGCCTTTAGTTATTGTGCCATTTACCTTTATTATGAATTTTCAATTTTGAAAATGTACCATTATTTATTGTGCAATTAACTTTCATTATTAATATTCTATTGGGCAAATAAGCCGTTATTCATTGTGCCATTTACCTTTATGATGAATTTTCTTTTGTGTAAATTAAACTTTATTTATTTTGCAATTAACTTTCATTATTATTGTTCTATTGGGCAAATAAGCCTTCATGCATTGTGCCATTTACCTTTATTATGAATTTTCTTTTGTGTAAATGTACCTTTATTTATTGTGCAATTAACTTTCATTATTAATGATCTATTGGGCAAATAAGCCTTTATTCATTGTGCCGTTTACCTTTATTATAAATTTTCAATTTTTAAAATGTACCTTTATTTATTGTGCAATTAACTTTCATTATTAATGTTCTATTGGGCAAATAAGCCTTTATTCATTGTGCCATTTACCTTTTTTATCAATTTTCTTTTGTGTAAATGTACCTTTATTTATTGTGCAAGTAACTTTCATTATTAATGTTCTATTGGGCAAATAAGCCTTTATTCATTGTGCCATTATCCTTTATTATGAATTTTCTTTCGTGTAAATGTACTTTTATTTATTGTGCAATTAACTTTCATTATTAATGTTCTATTGGGAACAAATAAGCCTTTATTCATTGTGCCATTTACCTTTATTATGAATTTTCTTTTGTGTAAATGTACCTTTATTTATTGTGCAAGTAACTTTCATTATTAATGTTCTATTGGGCAAATAAGCCTTTATGCATGTTGCCAATATACCTTTATTATGAATTATCTTTTTGGAAATGTTCTTTTATTTATTGTGCAATTAACTTTCATGATTAATGTTCTATTGGGCCAATAAGCCTTTATTCATTGTGCAATTTACCTTTATTATGAATTTTCTTTTGTGTAAATGTACTTTTATTTATTGTGCAATTAACTTTCATTATTAATGTTCTATTAGGCAAATAAGCCTTTATTCATTGTGCCATTTACCTTTATTAGTAATTTTCAATTTTGAAAATGTACCTTTATTTATTGTGCAATTAACTTTCATTATTAATGTTCTATTGGGCAAAAAAGTCTTTATTAATTGTGCCATTTACCTTTATTATGAATTTTCAATTTTGAAAATGTACCTTTATTTATTGTGCAAGTAACGTTCATTATTAATGTTCTATTGGGCAAATAAGCCTTTATTCATTGTGCCATTTACCTTTATTATGAATTTTCTTTTGTGTAAATGTACTTTTTTTTATTGTGCAATTAACTTTCATTATTAATGTTCTTTTGGGCAAATAAGCCTTTATTCATTGTGCCATTTACCTTTATTATGAATTTTCTTTCGCGTAGATGTACCTTTATTTATTGTGCAATTAACTTTCATTATTAATATTCTATTGGGCAAATAAGCCTTTATTCATTGTGCAATTTACCTTTATTAGTAATTTTCAATTTTGAAAATGTACCTTTATTTATTGTGCAAGTAACTTTCATTATTAATGTTCTATTGGGCAAATAAGACTTTATTCATTGTGCCATGACCTTTATTATGAATTTTCAATTTTGAAAATGTACCTTTATTTATTGTGCAATTAACTTTCATTATTAATGTTCTATTGGGCAAATAAGCCTTTAGTTATTGTGCCTTTTACCTTTATTATTAATTTTCAATTTGTAAAATGTCTCTTTATTTATTGTGCAATTAGTTTTCATTATTAATGTTCTATTTGGCAAATAAGCCTTTATTCATTGTGCCATTTACCTTTATTATGAATTTTCTGTTGTGTAAATGTACCTTTATTTATTGTGCAATTAACTCTCATTATTAATATTCTATTGGGCCAATAAGCCTTTATTCATTGTGCCATTTACCTTTATTAGTAATTTTCAATTTTGAAAATGTACCTTTATTTATTGTGCAAGTAACGTTCATTATTAATATTCTATTGGGCAAAAAAGTCTTTATTAATTGTGCCAGTTACCTTTATTATGAATTTTCAATTTTGAAAATGTACCTTTATTTATTGTGCAAGTAACGTTCATTATTAATGTAATATTGGGCAAATAAGCCTTTATTCATTGTGCCATTTACCTTTATTATGAATTTTCTTTGGTGTAAATGTACCTTTATTTATTGTGCAATTAACTTTCATTATTAATATTCTATTGGGCCAATAAGCCTTTATTCATTGTGCCATTTACCTTTATTAGTAATTTTCAATTTTGAAAATGTACCTTTATTTATTGTGCAATTTACTTTCATTATTAATGTTCTATTGGGCAAACAAGCCTTTATTCATTGTATCATTTACTTTTATTATGAATTTTCTTTTGTGTAAATGTACCTTTATTTATTGTGCAATTAACTTTCATTATTAATTTTCTATTGGGCAAATAAGCCTTCATGCATGGTGCCAATTTACCTTATTATGAATTTTCTTTTGTGTAAATGTACTTTTATTTATTGTGCAAGTAACTTTCATTATTAATGTTCTTTTGGGCAAATAAGCCTTTATTCATTGTGCCATTTACCTTTATTATGAATTTTCTTTCGCGTAAATGTACCTTTATTTATTGTGCAATTAACTTTCATTATTAATATTCTATTGGGCAAATAAGCCTTTATTCATTGTGCAATTTACCTTTATTAGTAATTTACAATTTTGAAAATGTACCTTTATTTATTGTGCAAGTAACTTTCATTATTAATGTTCTATTGGGCAAATAAGACTTTATTCATTGTTCCATGACCTTTATTATGAATTTTCAATTTTGAAAATGTACCTTTATTTATTGTGCAATTAACTTTCATTATTAATGTTCTATTGGGCAAATAAGCCTTTAGTTATTGTGCCTTTTACCTTTATTATGAATTTTAAATTTGTAAAATGTACCTTTATTTATTGTGCAATTAGTTTTCATTATTAATGTTCTATTGAGCAAATAAGCCTTTATTCATTGTGCCATTTACCTTTATTATGAATTTTCTGTTGTGTAAATGTACCTTTATTTATTGGGCCATTAACTTTCATTATTAATGTTTTATTGGGCAAAAAAGCCTTTAATTTTTGTGCCATTTACCTATATTATGAATTTTCTTTTGTGTAAATTAAAATTTTTTTATTTTGCAATTAACTTTCATTATTATTGTTCTATTGGGCAAATAAGCCTTAATGCATTGTGCCATTTACCTTTATTATGAACATTCTTTTGTGTAAATGTACCTTTATATACTGTGCAATTAACGTTCATTATTAATGTTCTATTGGGCAAAAAAGTCTTTTTTTATTGTGCCATTTACCTTTATTATGAATTTTCAATTTTGAAAATGTACCTTTATTTATTGTGCAAGTAACGTTCATTATTAATGTTCTATTGGGCAAATAAGCCTTTATTCATTGTGCATTTTACCTTTATTATGAATTTTCTTTTGTGTAAATGTACCTTTATTTATTGTGCAATTAACTTTCATTATTAATGTTCTATTGGGCAAATAAGCCTTTATTCATTGTGCCATTTACCTTTATTATGAATTGTCAATTTTGAAAATGTACCTTTATTAATTTGCAATTAACTTTCATTATTAATGTTCTATTGGGCAAATAAGCCTTTATTCATTGTGCCATTTACGTTTATTATGAATTTTCTTTTGTGTAAATGTACCTTTATTTATTGTGCAATTAACTTTCATTATTAATATTCTATTGGGCCAATAAGCCTTTATTCATTGTGCCATTTACCTTTATTAGTAATTTTCAATTTTGAAAATGTACCTTTATTTATTGTGCAAGTAACTTTCATTATTAATATTCTATTGGGCAAATAAGTCTTTATTCATTGTGCCATTTACCATTATGATGAATTTTCAATTTTGAAAATGTACCTTTATTTATTGTGCAATTAACTTTCATTATAATTATTCTATTGGGTAAATAAGCCTTTATTCATTGTGCCATTTACCTTTATTAGTAATTTTCAATTTTGAAAATGTACCTTTATTTATTGTGCAATTAACTTTCATTATTAATGTTCTATTGGGCAAATAAGCCTTTATTCATTGTGCCATTTACGTTTATTATGAATTTTCTTTTGTGTAAATGTACCTTTATTTATTGTGCAATTAACTTTCATTATTAATATTCTATTGGGCAAATAAGCCTTTATTCATTGTGCCATTTACCTTTGTTATGAATTTTCAATTTTGAAAATGTACCTTTATTTATTGTGCAATTAACTTTCATTATTAATGTTCTATTGGGCAAACAAGCCTTTATTCATTGTGCCATTTACCTTTATTAGTAATTTTCAATTTTGAAAATGTACCTTTATTTATTGTGCAATTAATTTTCATTATTAATGTTCTATTGGGCAAATAAGACTTTATTCATTGTGCCATTTACCTTTATTAGTAATTTTCAATTTTGAAAATGTACCTTTATTTATTGTGCAAGTAACTTTCATTATTAATATTCTATTGGGCAAATAAGCCTTTATTCATTGTGCCATTTACCTTTATAAGTAATTTTCAATTTTGAAAATGTACCTTTATTTATTGTGCAATTAACTTTCATTATTAATGTTCTATTGGGCAAATAAGCCTTTATTCATTGTGCCATTTACCTTTATTAGTAATTTTCTATTTTTAAAATGTACCTTTATTTATTGTGCAATTAACTTTCATTATTAATGTTCTATTGGGCAAATAAGCCTTTATGCATGGTGCCAATTTACCTTATTATGAATTTTCTTTTGTGTAAATGTACTTTTATTTATTGTGCAATTAACTTTCATTATTAATGTTCTATTGGGCAAATAAGCCTTTATGCATTGTGCCAATTTACCTTATTATGAATTTTCTTTTGTGTAAATGTACTTTGATTTATTGTGCAATTAACTTTCATTATTAATGTTCTATTGGGCAAATAAGCCTTTATTCATTGTGCCATTTACCTTTATTATGAATTTTCAATTTTGAAAATGTACCTTTATTTATTGTGCAATTAACTTTCATTATTAATGTTCTATTGGGCAAATAAGTCTTTATTCATTGTGCCATTTACCTTTATGATGAATTTTCAATTTTGAAAATGTACCTTTATTTATTGTGCAATTAACTTTCATTATAATTATTCTATTGGGTAAATAAGCCTTTATTCATTGTGCCATTTACCTTTATTAGTAATTTTCAATTTTGAAAATGTACCTTTATTTATTGTGCAATTAACTTTCATTATTAATGTTCTATTGGGCAAATAAGCCTTTATTCATTGTGCCATTTACGTTTATTATGAATATTCTTTTGTGTAAATGTACCTTTATTTATTGTGCAATTAACTTTCATTATTAATATTCTATTGGGCAAATAAGCCTTTATTCATTGTGCCATTTACCTTTATTATGGATTGTAAATTTTGAAAATGTACCTTTATTTATTGTGCAATTAACTTTCATTATTAATGTTCTATTGGGCAAATAAGCCTTTATTCATTGTGCCATTTACCTTTGTTATGAATTTTAAATTTTGAAAATGTACCTTTATTTATTGTGCAATTAACTTTCATTATTAATGTTCTATTGGGCAAATAAGCCTTTATTCATTGTGCCATTTACCTTTATTGTGAATTTTCTTTTGTGTAAATATACCTTTATTTATTGTGCAATTAACTTTCATTATAAATATTCTATTGGGCAAATAAGCCTTTATTCATTGTGACATTTACCTTTATTAATAATTTTCAATTTTGAAAATGTACCTTTATTTATTGTGCAATTAACTTTCATTATTAATGTTCTATTGGGCAAATAAGACTTTATTCATTGTGCCATTTACCTTTATTATGAATTTTCAATTTTTAAAATGTACCTTTATTTAATTAACTTTCATTATAAATATTCTATTGGGCAAATAAGCCTTTATTCATTGTGCCATTTACCTTTATTAGTAATTTTCAATTTTGAACATGTACCTTTATTTATTGTGCAATTAACTTTCATTATTAATGTTCTATTGGGCAAATAAGACTTTATTCATTGTGCCATGACCTTTATTATGAATTTTCAATTTTGAAAATGTACCTTTATTTATTGTGCAATTAACTTTCATTATTAATGTTCTATTGGGCAAATAAGCCTTTATTCATTGTGCCATGACCTTTATTATGAATTATACATTTTGAAAATGTACCTTTATTTATTGTGCAATTAACTTTCATTATTAATGTTCTATTTGGCAAATTAGCCTTTAGTTATTGTGCCATTTACCTTTATTATGAATTTTCAATTTTTAAAATGTACCTTTATTTAATTAACTTTCATTATAAATATTCTATTGGGCAAATAAGCCTTTATTCATTGTGACATTTACCTTTATTAATAATTTTCAATTTTGAAAATGTACCTTTATTTATTGTGCAATTAACTTTCATTATAAATGTTCTATTGGGCAAATAAGCCTTTATTCATTGTGCCATTTACTTTTATTATGAATTTTCTTTTGTGTAAATGTACCTTTATTTATTGTGCAATTAACTTTCATTATTAATGTTCTATTGGGCAAATAAGCCTTTATTCATTGTGCCATTTACCTTTATTATGAATTTTCTTTTGTGTAAATGTACTTTTATTTATTGTGCAATTAACTTTCATTATTAATGTTCTATTGGGCAAATAAGCCTTTATGCATGGTGCCATTTACCTTTATTATGAATTTTCTTTTGTGTAAATGTACTTTTATTTATTGTGCAATTAACTTTCATTATTAATGTTCTATTGGGCAAATAAGCCTTTATGCATGGTGCACATTTACCTTATTATGAATTTTCTTTTGTGTAAATGTACTTTTATTTATTGTGCAATTAACTTTCATTATTAATGTTCTATTGGGCAAATAAGCCTTTATTCATTGTGCCATTTACCTTTATTATGAATTTTCTTTCGCGTAAATGTACCTTTATTTATTGTGCAATTAACTTTCATTATTAATATTCTATTGGGAAAATAAGCCTTTATTCATTGTGCCATTTACCTTTATTAGTAATTTTCAATTTTGAAAATGTACCTTTATTTATTGTGCAATTAACTTTCATTATTAATGTTCTATTGGGCAAATAAGCCTTTATTCATTGTGCCATTTACTTTTATTATGAATTTTCTTTTGTGTAAATGTACCTTTATTTATTGTGCAATTAACTTTCATTATTAATATTCTATTGGGCAAATAAGCCTTTATTCATTGTGCCATTTACCTTTATTATGGATTGTAAATTTTGAAAATGTACCTTTATTTATTGTGCAATTAACTTTCATTATTAATGTTCTATTGGGCAAATAAGCCTTTATTCATTGTGCCATTTACCTTTGTTATGAATTTTAAATTTTGAAAATGTACCTTTATTTATTGTGCAATTAACTTTCATTATTAATGTTCTATTGGGCAAATAAGCCTTTATTCATTGTGCCATTTACCTTTATTGTGAATTTTCTTTTGTGTAAATATACCTTTATTTATTGTGCAATTAACTTTCATTATAAATATTCTATTGGGCAAATAAGCCTTTATTCATTGTGAAATTTACCTTTATTAATAATTTTCAATTTTGAAAATGTACCTTTATTTATTGTGCAATTAACTTTCATTATAAATGTTCTATTGGGCAAATAAGCCTTTATTCATTGTGCCATTTACTTTTATTATGAATTTTCTTTTGTGTAAATGTACCTTTATTTATTGTGCAATTAACTTTCATTATTAATGTTCTATTGGGCAAATAAGCCTTTATGCATGGTGCACATTTACCTTATTATGAATTTTCTTTTGTGTAAATGTACTTTTATTTATTGTGCAATTAACTTTCATTATTAATGTTCTATTGGGCAAATAAGCCTTTATTCATTGTGCCATTTACCTTTATTATGAATTTTCTTTCGCGTAAATGTACCTTTATTTATTGTGCAATTAACTTTCATTATTAATATTCTATTGGGCAAATAAGCCTTTATTCATTGTGCCATTTACCTTTATTAGTAATTTTCTATTTTGAAAATGTACCTTTATTTATTGTGCAAGTAACTTTCATTATTAATATTCTATTGGGCAAATAAACCTTTATTCATTGTGCCATTTACCTTTATAAGTAATTTTCAATTTTGAAAATGTACCTTTATTTATTGTGCAATTAACTTTCATTATTAATGTTCTATTGGGCAAATAAGCCTTTATTCATTGTGCCATTTACCTTTATTAGTAATTTTCAATTTTGAAAACGTACCTTTATTTATTGTGCAATTAACTTTCATTATTAATGTTCTATTGGGCAAATAAGCCTTTATGCATGGTGCCAATTTACCTTATTATGAATTTTCTTTTGTGTAAATGTACTTTTATTTATTGTGCAATTAACTTTCATTATTAATGTTCTATTGGGCAAATAAGCCTTTATGCATTGTGCCAATTTACCTTATTATGAATTTTCATTTGTGTAAATGTACTTTGATTTATTGTGCAATTAACTTTCATTATTAATGTTCTATTGGGCAAATAAGCCTTTATTCATTGTGCCATTTACCTTTATTATGAATTTTCAATTTTGAAAATGTACCTTTATTTATTGTGCAATTAACTTTCATTATTAATGTTCTATTGGGCAAATAAGTCTTTATTCATTGTGCCATTTACCTTTATGATGAATTTCCAATTTTAAAAATGTACCTTTATTTATTGTGCAATTAACTTTCATTATAATTATTCTATTGGGTAAATAAGCCTTTATTCATTGTGCCATTTACCTTTATTAGTAATTTTCAATTTTGAAAATGTACCTTTATTTATTGTGCAATTAACTTTCATTATTAATGTTCTATTGGGCAAATAAGTTTTTATTCATTGTGCCATTTACGTTTATTATGAATTTTCTTTTGTGTAAATGTACCTTTATTTATTGTGCAATTAACTTTCATTATTAATGATCTATTGGGCAAATAAGCCTTTATTCATTGTGCCGTTTACCTTTATTATAAATTTTCAATTTTTAAAATGTACCTTTATTTATTGTGCAATTAACTTTCATTATTAATGTTCTATTGGGCAAATAAGCCTTTATTCATTGTGCCATTTACCTTTTTTATGAATTTTCTTTTTTGTAAATGTACCTTTATTTATTGTGCAAGTAACTTTCATTATTAATGTTCTATTGGGCAAATAAGCCTTTATTCATTGTGCCATTATCCTTTATTATGAATTTTCTTTCGTGTAAATGTACCTTTATTTATTGTGCAATTAACTTTCATTATTAATGTTCTATTGGGCAAATAAGCCTTTATTCATTGTGCCAGTTACCTTTATTATGAATTTTCTTTTGTGTAAATGTACCTTAATTTATTGTGCAAGTAACTTTCATTATTAATGTGCTATTGGGCAAATAAGCCTTTATGCATGGTGCCAATTTACCTTTATTATGAATTATCTTTTTGTAAATGTTCTTTTATTTATTGTGCAATTAACTTTCATGATTAATGTTCTATTGGGCAAATAAGCCTTTATTCATTGTGCAATTTACCTTTATTATGAATTTTCTTTTGTGTAAATGTACCTTTATTTATTGTGCAATTAACTTTCATTATTAATGTTCTATTGGGCAAATAAGCCTTTATTCATTGTGCAATTTAACTTTATTATAAATTTTCAATTTTGAAAATGTACCTTTATTTATTGTGCAATTAACTTTCATTATGAATGTTCTATTGGGCAAATAAGCCTTTATTCATTGTGCCATTTACCTTTATTATGAATGTTCTTTTGTGTAAATGTACCTTTATTTATTGTGCAATTAACTTTCATTATAAATATTCTATTGGGCAAATAAGCCTTTATTCATTGTGACATTTACCTTTATTAATAATTTTCAATTTTGAAAATGTACCTTTATTTATTGTGCAATTAACTTTCATTATTAATGTTCTATTGGGCAAATAAGCCTTTATTCATTGTGCCATTTACTTTTATTATGAATTTTCTTTTGTGTTAATGTACCTTTATTTATTGTGCAATTAACTTTCATTATTAATGTTCTATTGGGCAAATAAGCCTTTATTCATTGTGCCATTTACCTTTATTATGAATGTTCTTTTGTGTAAATGTACCTTTATTTATTGTGCAATTAACTTTCATTATTAATGTTCTATTGGGCAAATAAGCCTTTATTCATTGTGCCATTTACCTTTATTATGAATTTTCTTTCGCGTAAATGTACCTTTATTTATTGTGCAATTAACTTTCATTATTAATATTCTATTGGGCAAATAAGCCTTTATTCATTGTGCCATTTACCTTTATTAGTAATTTTCAATTTTGAACATGTACCTTTATTTATTGTGCAATTAACTTTCATTATTAATGTTCTATTGGGCAAATAAGACTTTATTCATTGTGCCATGACCTTTATTATGAATTTTCAATTTTGAAAATGTACCTTTATTTATTGTGCAATTAACTTTCATTATTAATGTTCTATTGGGCAAATAAGCCTTTATTCATTGTGCCATGACCTTTATTATGAATTATACATTTTGAAAATGTACCTTTATTTATTGTGCAATTAACTTTCATTATTAATGTTCTATTTGGCAAATTAGCCTTTAGTTATTGTGCCATTTACCTTTATTATGAATTTTCAATTTTTAAAATGTACCTTTATTTATTGTGCAATTAACTTTCATTATTAATGTTCTATTGGGCAAACAAGCCTTTATTCATTGTGCCATTTACCTTTATGATGAATTTTCTTTTGTGTAAATTAAACTTTATTTATTTTGCAATTAACTTTCATTATTATTGTTCTATTGGGCAAATAAGCCTTCATGCATTGTGCCATTTACCTTTATTATGAATTTTCTTTTGTGTAAATGTACCTTTATTTATTGTGCAATTACTTTCATTATTAATGATCTATTGGGCAAATAAGCCTTTATTCATTGTGCCGTTTACCTTTATTATAAATTTTCAATTTTTAAAATGTACCTTTATTTATTGTGCAATTAACTTTCATTATTAATGTTCTATTGGGCAAATAAGCCTTTATTCATTGTGCCATTATCCTTTATTATGAATTTTCTTTAGTGTAAATGTACTTTTATTTATTGTGCAATTAACTTTCATTATTAATGTTCTATTGGGCAAATAAGCCTTTATTCATTGTGCCATTTACCTTTATTATGAATTTTCTTTTGTGTAAATGTACCTTTATTTATTGTGCAAGTAACTTTCATTATTAATGTTCTATTGGGCAAATAAGCCTTTATGCATGGTGCCAATTTACCTTTATTATGAATTATCTTTTTGTAAATGTTCTTTTATTTATTGTGCAATTAACTTTCATGATTAATGTTCTATTGGGCCAATAAGCCTTTATTCATTGTGCAATTTACCTTTATTATGAATTTTCTTTTGTGTAAATGTACCTTTATTTATTGTGCAATTAACTTTCATTATTAATGTTCTATTGGGCAAATAAGCCTTTATTCATTGTGCAATTTACCTTTATTATAATTTTTCAATTTTGAAAATGTACCTTTATTTATTGTGCAATTAACTTTCATTATTAATGTTCTATTGGGCAAATAAGCCTTTATGCATGGTGCCATTTACCTTTATTATGAATTTTCTTTTGTGTAAATGTACCTTTATTTATTGTGCAATTAACTTTCATTTTTAATATTCTATTGGGCCAATAAGCCTTTATTCATTGTGCCATTTACCTTTATTAGTAATTTTCAATTTTGAAAATGTACCTTTATTTTTTGTGCAATTAACGTTCATTATTAATGTTCTATTGGGCAAAAAAGTCTTTATTAATTGTGCCATTTACCTTTATTATGAATTTTCAATGTTGAAAATGTACCTTTATTTATTGTGCAAGTAACGTTCATTATTAATGTTCTATTGGGCAAATAAGCCTTTATTCATTGTGCCATTTACCTTTATTATGAATTTTCTTTTGTGTAAATGTACCTTTATTTATTGTGCAATTAACTTTCATTATTAATATTCTATTGGGCCAATAAGCCTTTATTCATTGTGCCATTTACCTTTATTAGTAATTTTCAATTTTGAAAATGTACCTTTATTTATTGTGCAAGTAACTTTCATTATTAATGTTCTATTGGGCAAATAAGCCTTTATTCATTGTGCCATTTACCTTTATTATGAATTTTCAATTTTAAAAATGTACCTTTATTTATTGTGCAATTAACTTTCATTATTAATATTCTATTGGGCAAATAAGCCTTTATTCATTGTGCCATTTACCTTTATAAGTAATTTTCAATTTTTAAAATGTACCTTTATTTATTGTGCAATTAACTTTCATTATTAATGTTCTATTGGGCAAATAGGCCTTTATTCATTGTGCCATTTACCTTTATTATGAATATTTCAATTTTGAAAATGTACCTTTATTTATTGTGCAATTAAGTTTCATTATTAATGTTCTAGTAGGCAAATAAGCCTTTATGCATGGTGCCAATTTTCCTTATTATGAATTTTCTTTTGTGTAAATGTACTTTTATTTATTGTGCAATTAACTTTCATTATTAATGTTCTATTGGGACAATAAGCATTTATGCATTGTGCCAATTTACCTTATTATGAATTTTCTTTTGTGTAAATGTACTTTGATTTATTGTGCAATTAACTTTCATTATTAATGTTCTATTGGGCAAATAAGCCTTTATTCATTGTGCCATTTACCTTTATTATGAATTTTCAATTTTTAAAATGTACCTTTATTTATTGTGCAATTAACTTTCATTATTAATGTTCTATTGGGCAAATAAGTCTTTATTCATTGTGCCATTTACCTTTATTATGAATTTTCAATTTTGAAAATGTACCTTTATTTATTGTGCAATTAACTTTCATTATTAATGATCTATTGGGCAAATAAGCCTTTATTCATTGTGCCATTTACGTTTATTATGAATTTTCTTTTGTGTTAATGTACCTTTATTTATTGTGCAATTAACTTTCATTATTAATATTCTATTGGGCAAATAAGCCTTTATTCATTGTGCCATTTACCTTTATTAGTTATTTTCAATTTTGAAAATATACCTTTATTTATTGTGCAATTAACTTTCATTATTAATGTTCTATTGGGCAAATAAGCCTTTATTCATTGTGCCATTTACCTTTATTATGAATTTTCTTTTGTGTAAATGTACCTTTATTTATTGTGCAAGTAACTTTCATTATTAATATTCTATAGGGCCAATAAGCCTTTATTCATTGTGCCAGGTACCTTTATTAGTAATTTTCAATTTTGAAAATGTACCTTTATTTATTGTGCAATTAACGTTCATTATTAATGTTCTATTGGGCAAAAAAGTCTTTATTAATTGTGCCATTTACCTTTATTATGAATTTTCAATTTTGAAAATGTATCTTTATTTATTGTGCAAGTAACGTTCATTATTAATGTTCTATTGGGCAAATAAGCCTTTATTCATTGTGCCATTTACCTTTATTATGAATTTTCTTTTGTGTAAATGTACCTTTATTTATTGTGCAATTAACTTTCATTATTAATATTCTATTGGGCCAATAAGCCTTTATTCATTGTGCCATTTACCTTTATTAGTAATTTTCAATTTGGAAAATGTACCTTTATTTATTGTGCAAGTAACTTTCATTATTAATGTTCTATTGGGCAAATAAGCCTTTATTCATTGTGCCATTTACCTTTATTATGAATTTTCAATTTTAAAATGTACCTTTATTTATTGTGCAATTAACTTTCATTATTAATGTTCTATTGGGCAAATAAGCCTTTATGCATGGTGCCAATTTACCTTATTATGAATTTTCTTTTGTGTAAATGTACTTTTATTTATTGTGCAAGTAACTTTCATTATTAATGTTCTATTGGGCAAATAAGCCTTTATTCATTGTGCCATTTACCTTTATTATGGATTGTAAATTTTGAAAATGTACCTTTATTTATTGTGCAATTAACTTTCATTATTAATGTTCTATTCGGTAATTAAGCCTTTATTCATTGTGCCATTTACCTTTGTTATGAATTTTCAAATTTGAAAATGTACCTTTATTTATTGTGCAATTAACTTTCATTATTAATGTTCTTTTGGGCAAATAAGCCTTTATTCATTGTGCCATTTACCTTTATTATGGATTGTAAATTTTTAAAATGTACCTTCATTTATTGTGCAATTAACTTTCATTATTAATGTTCTATTCGGCAAATAAGCCTTTATTCATTGTGCCATTTACCTTTGTTATGAATTTTCAATTTTGAAAATGTACCTTTATTTATTGTGCAATTAACTTTCATTATTAATGTTCTTTTGGGCAAATAAGCCTTTATTCATTGTGCCATTTACCTTTATTATGAATTTTCTTTTGTGTAAATGTACCTTTATTTATTGTGCAATTAGTTTTCATTATTAATGTTCTATTGGGCAAATAAGCCTTTATTCATTGTGCCATGACCTTTATTATGAATTATCAATTTTGAAAATGTACCTTTATTTATTGTGCAATTAACTTTCATTATTAATGTTCTATTGGGCAAATAAGCCTTTATTCATTGTGCCATTTACCTTTATTATGAATTTTCAATTTTGAAAATGTACCATTATTTATTGTGCAATTAACTTTCATTATTAATATTCTATTGGGCAAATAAGCCTTTATTCATTGTGCCATTTACCTTTATGATGAATTTTCTTTTGTGTAAATTAAACTTTATTTATTTTGCAATTAACTTTCATTATTATTGTTCTATTGGGCAAATAAGCCTTCATGCATTGTGCCATTTACCTTTATTATGAATTTTCTTTTGTGTAAATGTACCTTTATTTATTGTGCAATTAACTTTCATTATTAATGATCTATTGGGCAAATAAGCCTTTATTCATTGTGCCGTTTACCTTTATTATAAATTTTCAATTTTTAAAATGTACCTTTATTTATTGTGCAATTAACTTTCATTATTAATGTTCTATTGGGCAAATAAGCCTTTATTCATTGTGCCATTTACCTTTTTTATGAATTTTCTTTTGTGTAAATGTACTTTTATTTATTGTGCAAGTAACTTTCATTATTAATGTTCTTTTGGGCAAATAAGCATTTATGCATTGTGCCAATTTACCTTATTATGAATTTTCTTTTGTGTAAATGTACTTTGATGTATTGTGCAATTAACTTTCATTATTAATGTTCTATTGGGCAAAGAAGCCTTTATTCATTGTGCCATTTACCTTTATTATGAATTTTCAATTTTTAAAATGTACCTTTATTTATTGTGCAATTAACTTTCATTATTAATGTTCTATTGGGCAAATAAGTCTTTATTCATTGTGCCATTTACCTTTATTATGAATTTTCAATTTTGAAAATGTACCTTTATTTATTGTGCAATTAACTTTCATTATTAATGTTCTATTGGGCAAATAAGCCTTTATTCATTGTGCCATTTACGTTTATTATGAATTTTCTTTTGTGTAAATGTACCTTTATTTATTGTGCAATTAACTTTCATTATTAATATTCTATTGGGCAAAATAAGCCTTTATTCATTGTGCCATTTACCTTTATTAGTTATTTTCAATTTTGAAAATATACCTTTATTTATTGTGCAATTAACTTTCATTATTAATGTTCTATTGGGCAAATAAGCCTTTATTCATTGTGCCATTTACCTTTATAAGTAATTTTCAATTTTGAAAATGTACCTTTATTTATTGTGCAATTAACTTTCATTATTAATGTTCTATTCGGCAAAGAAGCCTTTATTCATTGTGCCATTTACCTTTGTTATGAATTTTCAAATTTGAAAATGTACCTTTATTTATTGTGCAATTAACTTTCATTATTAATGTTCTTTTGGGCAAATAAGCCTTTATTCATTGTGCCATTTACCTTTATTATGAATTTTCTTTTGTGTAAATGTACCTTTATTTATTGTGCAATTAGTTTTCATTATTAATGTTCTATTGAGCAAATAAGCCTTTATTCATTGTGCCATGACCTTTATTATGAATTATCAATTTTGAAAATGTACCTTTATTTATTGTGCAATTAACTTTCATTATTAATGTTCTATTGGGCAAATTAGCCTTTAGTTATTGTGCCATTTACCTTTATTATGAATTTTCAATTTTTAAAATGTACCTTTATTTATTGTGCAATTAACTTTCATTATTAATGTTCTATTGGGCAAATAAGCCTTTATTCATTGTGCCATTTACCTTTATTATGAATTTTCAATTTTGAAAATGTACCATTATTTATTGTGCAATTAACTTTCATTATTAATATTCTATTGGGCAAATAAGCCTTTATTCATTGTGCCATTTACCTTTATGATGAATTTTCTTTTGTGTAAATTAAACTTTATTTATTTTGCAATTAACTTTCATTATTATTGTTCTATTGGGCAAATAAGCCTTCATGCATTGTGCCATTTACCTTTATTATGAATTTTCTTTTGTGTAAATGTACCTTTATTTATTGTGCAATTAACTTTCATTATTAATGTTCTATTCGGCAAAGAAGCCTTTATTCATTGTGCCATTTACCTTTGTTATGAATTTTCAAATTTGAAAATGTACCTTTATTTATTGTGCAATTAACTTTCATTATTAATGTTCTTTTGGGCAAATAAGCCTTTATTCATTGTGCCATTTACCTTTATTATGAATTTTCTTTTGTGTAAATGTACCTTTATTTATTGTGCAATTAGTTTTCATTAATAATGTTCTATTGGGCAAATAAGCCTTTATTCATTGTGCCATGACCTTTATTATGAATTATCAATTTTGAAAATGTACCTTTATTTATTGTGCAATTAACTTTCATTATTAATGTTCTATTGGGCAAATTAGCCTTTAGTTATTGTGCCATTTACCTTTATTATGAATTTTCAATTTTTAAAATGTACCTTTATTTATTGTGCAATTAACTTTCATTATTAATGTTCTATTGGGCAAATAAGCCTTTATTCATTGTGCCATTTACCTTTATTATGAATTTTCAATTTTGAAAATGTACCATTATTTATTGTGCAATTAACTTTCATTATTAATATTCTATTGGGCAAATAAGCCTTTATTCATTGTGCCATTTACCTTTATGATGAATTTTCTTTTGTGTAAATTAAACTTTATTTATTTTGCAATTAACTTTCATTATTATTGTTCTATTGGGCAAATAAGCCTTCATGCATTGTGCCATTTACCTTTATTATGAATTTTCTTTTGTGTAAATGTACCTTTATTTATTGTGCAATTAACTTTCATTATTAATGATCTATTGGGCAAATAAGCCTTTATTCATTGTGCCGTTTACCTTTATTATAAATTTTCAATTTTTAAAATGTACCTTTATTTATTGTGCAATTAACTTTCATTATTAATGTTCTATTGGGCAAATAAGCCTTTATTCATTGTGCCATTTACCTTTTTTATGAATTTTCTTTTGTGTAAATGTACCTTTATTTATTGTGCAAGTAACTTTCATTATTAATGTTCTATTGGGCAAATAAGCCTTTATTCATTGTGCCATTATCCTTTATTATGAATTTTCTTTCGTGTAAATGTACTTTTATTTATTGTGCAATTAACTTTCATTATTAATGTTCTATTGGGCAAATAAGCCTTTATTCATTGTGCCATTTACCTTTATTATGAATTATCTTTTGTGTAAATGTACCTTTATTTATTGTGCAAGTAACTTTAATTATTAATGTTCTATTGGGCAAATAAGCCTTTATGCATGGTGCCAATTTACCTTTATTATGAATTATCTTTTTGTAAATGTTCTTTTATTTTTTGTGCAATTAACTTTCATGATTAATGTTCTAATGGGCAAAGAAGCCTTTATTCATTGTGCAATTTACCTTTATTATGAATTTTCTTTTGTGTAAATGTACCTTTATTTATTGTGCAATTAACTTTCATTAATAATGTTCTATTTGGCAAATAAGCCTATATTCATTGTGTCATTTACCTTTATTATGAATTTTCAATTTTGAAAATGTACCTGTATTCATTGTGCCATTTACTTTTATAAGTAATTTTCAATTTTGAAAATGTACCTTTATTTATTGTGCAATTAACTTTCATTATTAATGTTCTATTGGGCAAATAAGCCTTTATTCATTGTGCCATTTACCTTTATGATGAATTTTCAATTTTGAAAATGTACCTTTATTTATTGTGCAATTAACTTTCATTATTAATGTTCTATTGGGCAAATAAGCCTTTATGCATGGTGCCAATTTACCTTATTATGAATTTTCTTTTGTGTAAATGTACTTTTATTTATTGTGCAATTAACTTTCATTATTAATGTTCTATTGGGCAAATAAGCCTTTATTCATTGTGCCATTTACCTTTATTATGAATTTTCAATTTTTAAAATGTACCTTTATTTATTGTGCAATTAACTTTCATTATTAATGTTCTATTGGGCAAATAAGTCTTTATTCATTGTGCCATTTACCTGTATTATGAATTTTCAATTTTGAAAATGTACCTTTTTTTATTGTGCAATTAACTTTCATTATTAATGTTCTATTGGGCAAATAAGCCTTTATTCATTGTGCCATTTACGTTTATTATGAATTTTCTTTTGTGTAAATGTACCTTTATTTATTGTGCAATTAACTTTCATTATTAATATTCTATTGGGCAAATAAGCCTTTATTCATTGTGCCATTTACCTTTATTAGTAATTTTCAATTTTGAAAATGTACCTTTATTTATTGTGCAAGTAACTTTCATTATTAATGTTCTATTGGGCAAATAAGCCTTTATTCATTGTGCCATTTACCTTTATTATGAATTTTCTTTTGTGTAAATGTACCTTTATTTATTGTGCAATTAACTTTCATTATTAATATTCTATTGGGCAAATAAGCCTTTATTCATTGTGCCATTTACCTTTATAAGTAATTTTATATTTTGAAAATGTACCTTTATTTATTGTGCAATTAACTTTCATTATTAATGTTCTATTGGGCAAATAAGCCTTTATTCATTGTGCCATTTACCTTTATTATGAATTTTCAATTTTGAAAATGTACCTTTATTTATTGTGCAATTAACTTTCATTATTAATGTTCTATTGGGCAAAAAAGCCTTTATGCATGGTGCCAATTTACCTTATTATGAATATTCTTTTGTGTAAATGTACTTTTATTTATTGTGCAATTAACTTTCATTATTAATGTTCTATTGGGCAAATAAGCCTTTATTCATTGTGCCAATTTACCTTATTATGAATTTTCTTTTGTGTAAATGTACTTTGATTTATTGTGCAATTAACTTTAATTATTAATGTTCTATTGGGCAAATAAGCCTTTATTCATTGTGCCATTTACCTTTATTATGAATTTTCAATTTTTAAAATGTACCTTTATTTATTGTGCAATTAACTTTCATTATTAATGTTCTATTGGGCAAATAAGTCTTTATTCATTGTGCCATTTACGTTTATTATGAATTTTCTTTTGTGTAAATGTACCTTTATTTATTGTGCAATTAACTTTCATTATTAATATTCTATTGGGCAAATAAGCCTTTATTCATTGTGCCATTTACCTTTATTAGTTATTTTCAATTTTGAAAATATACCTTTATTTATTGTGCAAATTACTTTCATTATTATTGTTCTATTGGGCAAATAAGCCTTTATTTATTGTGCCATTTACCTTTATTATGGATTGTAAATTTTGAAAATGTACCTTTATTTATTGTGCAATTAACTTTCATTATTAATGTTCTATTGGGCAAATAAGCCTTTATTCATTGTACCATTTACCTTTGTTATTCTATTGGGCAAATAAGCCTTTATTCATTGTGCCATTTACCTTTATTATGAATTTTCTTTTGTGTAAATGTACCTTTATTTATTGTGCAATTAACTTTCATTATTAATATTCTATTGGGCAAATAAGCCTTTATTCATTGTGCCATTTACCTTTATAAGTAATTTTATATTTTGAAAATGTACCTTTATTTATTGTGCAATTAACTTTCATTATTAATGTTCTATTGGGCAAATAAGCCTTTATGCATGGTGCCAATTTACCTTATTATGAATATTCTTTTGTGTAAATGTACTTTTATTTATTGTGCAATTAACTTTCATTATTAATGTTCTATTGGGCAAATAAGCCTTTATTCATTGTGCCAATTTACCTTATTATGAATTTTCTTTTGTGTAAATGTACTTTGATTTATTGTGCAATTAACTTTCAATTATTAATGTTCTATTGGGCAAATAAGCCTTTATTCATTGTGCCATTTACCTTTATTATGAATTTTCAATTTTTAAAATGTACCTTTATTTATTGTGCAATTAACTTTCATTATTAATGTTCTATTGGGCAAATAAGTTTTTATTCATTGTGCCATTTACGTTTATTATGAATTTTCTTTTGTGTAAATGTACCTTTATTTATTGTGCAATTAACTTTCATTTTTAATATTCTATTGGGCAAATAAGCCTTTATTCATTGTGCCATTTACCTTTATTAGTTATTTTCAATTTTGAAAATATACCTTTATTTATTGTGCAATTAACTTTCATTATTATTGTTCTATTGGGCAAATAAGCCTTTATTCATTGTGCCATTTACCTTTATTATGGATTGTAAATTTTGAAAATGTACCTTTATTTATTGTGCAATTAACTTTCATTATTAATGTTCTATTGGGCAAATAAGCCTTTATTCATTGTGCCATTTACCTTTGTTATTCTATTGGGTAAATAAGCCTTTATTCATTGTGCCATTTACCTTTATTATGAATTTTCTTTTGTGTAAATGTACTTTTATTTATTGTGCAATTAACTTTCATTTTTAATGTTCTATTAGGCAAATAAGCCTGTATTCATTGTGCCATTTACTTTTATTATGAATTTTCTTTTGTGTAAATGTACCTTTATTTATTGTGCAATTAACTTTCATTATTAATGTTCTATTAGGCAAATAAGCCTTTATGCATTGTGCCAATTTACCTTATTATGAATTTTCTTTTGTGTAAATGTACTTTTATTTATTGTGCAATTAACTTTCATTATTAATGTTCTGTTGGGCAAATAAGCCTTTATTAATTGTGCCATTTACCTTTATTATGAATTTTCAATTTTTAAAATGTACCTTTATTTATTGTGCAATTAACTTTCATTATTAATGTTCTATTGGGCAAATAAGTCTTTATTCATTGTGCCATTTACCTTTATTATGAATTTTCAATTTTTAAAATTTACCTTTATTTATTGTGCAATTAACTTTCATTATTAATGTTCTATTGGGCAAATAAGCCTTTATTCATTGTGCCATTTACGTTTATTATGAATTTTCTTTTGTGTAAATGTACCTTTATTTATTGTGCAATTAACTTTCATTATTAATATTCTATTGGGCAAATAAGCCTTTATTCATTGTGCCATTTACCTTTATTAGTTATTTTCAATTTTGAAAATATACCTTTATTTATTGTGCAATTAACTTTCATTATTAATGTTCTATTGGGCAAATAAGCCTTTATTCATTGTGCCATTTACCTTTATTATGGATTATAAATTTTGAAAATGTACCTTTAGTTATTGTGCAATTAACTTTAATTATTAATGTTCTATTGGGCAAATAAGCCTTTATTCATTGTGCCATTTACCTTTATTAGTAATTTTCAATTTTGAAAATGTACCTTTATTTATTGTGCAATACCCTTTCATTATTAATGTTCTATTGGGCAAATAAGCCTTTATTCATCGTGCCATTTACTTTTATCATGAATTTTCTTTTGTGTAAATGTACCTTTATTTATTGTGCCATTAACTTTCATTATTAATGTTCTATTGGGCAAATAAGCCTTTATGCATGGTGCCAATTTACCTGATTATGAATTTTCTTTTGTGTAAATGTACTTTTATTTATTGTGCAATTAACTTTCATTATTAATGTTCTATTGGGCAAATACGCCTTTATTCATTGTGCCATTTACCTTTGTTATGAATTTTCTTTTCGCGTAAATGTACCTTTATTTATTGTGCAATTAACTTTCATTATTAATGTTCTATTGGGCAAATAAGCCTATATTCATTGTGCTATTTACCTTTATTATCAATTTTCTTTTGTGTAAATGTACCTTTATTTATTGTGCAATTAACTTTCATTTTTAATGTTCTATTGGGCAAATAAGCCTTTATTCATTGTGCCATTTACCTTTATTATGAATTTTCAATTTTGAAAATGTACATTTATTTATTGTGCAATAAACTTTCATTATTAATGTATTCTATTGGGCAAATAAGCCTTTATTCATTGTGCTATTTACCTTTATTATGAATTTTCTTTTGTGTAAATGTACCTTTATTTATTGTGCAATTAACTTTCATTATTAATGTTCTGTTGGGCAAATAAGCCTTTATTAATTGTGCTATTTACCTTTATTATGAATTCTCAATTTTGAAAATGTACCTTCATTTATTGTGCAATTAACGTTCATTATTAATGTTCTTTTGGGCAAATAAGCCTTTATTCATTGTGCCATTTACCTTTATTATGAATTTTCTTTTGTGTAAATGTACCTTTATTTATTGTGCAATTAACTTTCATTATTAATGTTCTATTGGGCAAATAAGCCTTTATTCATTGTGTCATGACCTTTATTATGAATTTTCAATTTTGAAAATGTACCTTTATTTATTGTGCAATTAACTTTCATTATTAATGTTCTATTGGGCAAATAAGCCTTTAGTTATTGTGCCATTTACCTTTATTATGAATTGTCAATTTCATAAAATGTACCTTTAAGTATTGTGCAATTAACTTTCATTATTAATGTTCTATTGGGCAAATAAGCCTTTATTCATTGTGCCATTTACCTTTATTATGAATTTTCAATTTTGAAAATGTACCTTTATTTATTGTGCAATTTACCTTTAATTTATAATGTTCTATTGGGCCAATAAGCGATTATTCATTGTGCCATTTACCTTTATTATGAATTTTCAATTTTGAAAATGTACCTTTATTTATTGTGCAATTAACGTTCATTATTAATGTTCTATTGGGCAAAAAAGTCTTTATTCATTGTGCCATTTACCTTTATTATGAATTTTCGATTTTGAAAATGTACCTTATTTATTGTGCAAGTAACTTTCATTATTAATGTTCTATTGGGCAAATAAGCCTTTATTCATTGTGCCATTTACCTTTATTATGAATTTTCTTTTGTGTAAATGTACCTTTATTTATTGTGCAATTAACTTTCATTATAATTATTCTATTGCGCAAATAAGCCTTTATTCATTGTGCCATTTACCTTTATAAGTAATTTTCTTTTGTGTAAATGTACTTTGATTTATTGTGCAAATAACTTTCATTATAATTATTCTATTGGGCAAATAAGACTTTATTCATTGTGTCATTTACCTTTAGAAGTAATTTTCAATTTTGAAAATGTACCTTTATTTATTGTGCAATTAACTTTCATTATTAATGTTCTATTGGGCAAATAAGCCTTTATTCATTGTGCCATTTACCTTTATTATGGATTATAAATTTTGAAAATGTACCTTTATTTATTGTGCAATTAACTTTCATTATTAATGTTCTATTGGGCAAATAAGCCTTTATGCATTGTGTCATTTACCTTTATTATGAATTTTCCATTTTGAAAATGTACCTTTATTTATTGTGCAATTAACTTTCATTATTAATGTTCTATTGGGCACATAAGACTTTATTCATTGTGCCATTTACCTTTATTGTTAATTTTCTTTTGTGTAAATGTACCTTTATTTATTGTGCAATTAACTTTCATTATTAATGTTCTATTGGGCAAATAAGCCTTTATGCATGGTGCCAATTTACCTTATTATGAATTTTCTTTGTGTAAATGTACTTTTATTTATTGTGCAATTAACTTTCATTATTAATGTTCTATTGGGCAAATACGCCTTTATTCATTGTGCCATTTACCTTTGTTATGAATTTTCTTTTCGCGTAAATGTACCTTTATTTATTGTGCAATTAACTTTCATTATTAATGTTCTATTGGGCAAATAAGCCTTTATTCATTGTGCCATTTATCTTTATTATGAATTATCTTTTGTGTAAATGTACCTTTATTTATTGTGCAATTAACTTTCATTATAATTATTCTATTGGGAAAATAAGTCTTTATTCATTGTGCCATTTACCTTTATAAGTAATTTTCAATTTTGAAAATGTACCTTTATTTATTGTGCAATTAACTTTCATTATAATTATTCTATTGGGCAAATAAGCCTTTATTCATTGTGTCATTTACCTTTAGAAGTAATTTTCAATTTTGAAAATGTACCTTTATTTATTGTGCAATTAACTTTCATTATTAATGTTCTATTGGGCAAATAAGCCTTTATTCATTGTGCCATTTACCTTTATTATGAATTTTTAATTTTGAAAATGTACCTTTATTTATTGTGCAATTAACTTTCATTATTAATGTTCTATTGGGCAAATAAGCCTTTATTCATTGTGCCATTTACCTTTATTATGAATTTTCTTTTGTGTAAATGTACCTTTATTTATTGTGCAATTAACTTTCATTATTAATATTCTATTGGGCAAATAAGCCTTTATTCATTGTGCCATTTACCTTTATTAGTTATTTTCAATTTTGAAAATGTACCTTTATTTATTGTGCAATTAACTTTCATTATTAATGTTCTATTGGGCAAATAAGCCTTTATTCATTGTGCCATTTACCTTTGTTATGAATTTTCAATTTTGAAAATGTACCTTTATTTATTGTGCAATTAACTCTCATTATTAATGTTCTATTGGGCAAATAAGCCTTTATTCATTGTGCCATTTACCTTTATTATGAATTTTCTTTCGCGTAAATGTACCTTTATTTATTGTGCAATTAACTTTCATTATTAATATTCTATTGGGCAAATAAGCCTTTATTCATTGTGCCATTTACCTTTATAAGTAATTTTCAATTTTGAAAATGTACCTTTATTTATTGTGCAATTAACTTTCATTATTAATGTTCTATTGGGCAAATAAGCCTTTATTCATTGTGCCATTTACCTTTATTATGAATTTTCAATTTTGAAAATGTACCTTTATTTATTGTGCAATTAACTTTCATTATTAATGTCCTCTTGGGCAAATAAGCCTTTATTCATTGTGCCATTTACCTTTATTATGAATTTTCTTTTGTGTAAATGTACTTTTATTTATTGTGCAATTAACTTTCATTTTTAATGTTCTATTGGGCAAATAAGCCTTTATTCATTGTGCAATTTACTTTTATTATGAATTTTCTTTTGTGTAAATGTACCTTTATTTATTGTGCAATTCACTTTCATTATTAATGTTCTATTGGGCAAATAAGCCTTTATTTATTGTGCCATTTACTTTTATTATGAATTTTCTTTTGTGTAAATGTACCTTTATTTATTGTGCAATTAACTTTCATTATTAATGTTCTATTGGGCAAATAAGCCTTTATTCATTGTGCCATTTACCTTTATTATGAATTGTCAATTTTGAAAATGTACCTTTATTAATTTTCAATTAACTTTCATTATTAATGTTCTATTGGGCAAAAAAGCCTTTATTCATTGTGCCATTTACGTTTATTATGAATTTTCTTTTGTGTAAATGTACCTTTATTTATTGTGCAATTAACTTTCATTATTAATATTCTATTGGGCCAATAAGCCTTTATTCATTGTGCCATTTACCTTTATTAGTAATTTTCAATTTTGAAAATGTACCTTTATTTATTGTGCAAGTAACTTTCATTATTAATGTTCTATTGGGCAAATAAGCCTTTATTCATTGTGCCATTTACATTTATTATGAATTTTCTTTTGTGTAAATGTACCTTTATTTATTGTGCAATTAACTTTCATTATTAATATTCTATTGGGCAAATAAGCCTTTATTCATTGTGCCATTTACCTTTATAAGTAATTTTCAATTTTGAAAATGTACCTTTATTTATTATGCAATTAACTTTCATTATTAATGTTCTATTGGGCAAATAAGCCTTTATTCATTGTGCCATTTTACTTTATTATGAATTTTCAATTTTGAAAATGTACCTTTATTTATTGTGCAATTAACTTTCATTATTAATGTTCTATTGGGCCAATAAGCCTTTATTCATTGTGCCATTTACCTTTATTAGTAATTTTCAATTTTGAAAATGTACCTTTATTTATTGTGCAATTAACTTTCATTATTAATGTTCTATTGGGCAAATAAGCCTTTATTCATTGTGCCATTTACCTTTATTATTAATTTTCAATGTTGAAAATGTACCTTTATTTATTGTGCAAGTAACTTTCATTATTAATGTTCTATTGGGCAAATAAGCCTTTATTCATTGTGCCATTTACCTTTATTATGAATTTTCTTTTGTGTAAATGTACCTTTATTTATTGTGCAATTAACTTTCATTATTAATATTCTATTGGGCCAATAAGCCTTTATTCATTGTGCCATTTACCTTTATTAGTAATTTTCAATTTTGAAAATGTACCTTTATTAATTGTGCAAGTAACTTTCATTATTAATGTTCTATTGGGCAAATAAGCCTTTATTCATTGTGCCATTAACCTTTTTTATGAATTTTCTTTTCTGTAAATGTACCTTTATTTATTGTGCAATTAACTTTCATTATTAATATTCTATTGGGCAAATAAGCCTTTATTCATTGTGCCATTTACCTTTATAAGTAATTTTCAATTTTGAAAATGTACCTTTATTTATTGTGCAATTAACTCTCATTATAATTGTTCTATTGGGCAAATAAGCCTTTATTCATTGTGCCATTTACCTTTATTATGAATTTTCAATTTTGAAAATGTACCTTTATTTATTGTGCAATTAACTTTCATTATTAATGTTCTATTGGGCAAATAACCCTTTATGCATGGTGCCAATTTACCTTATTATTAATTTTCTTTTGTGTAAATGTACTTTTATTTATTGTGCAATTAACTTTCATTATTAATGTTCTATTGGGCAAAAAAGCCTTTATTCATTGTGCCATTTACCTTTATTATGAATTTTCTTTCGCGTAAATGTACCTTTATTTATTGTGCAAATAACTTTCATTATTAATATTCTATTGGGCCAATAAGCCTTTATTCATTGTGCTATTTACCTTTATTATGAATTTTCAATTTTGAAAATGTACCTTTATTTATTGTGCAAGTAACTTTCATTATAAATGTTCTATTGGGCAAATAAGCCTTTATTCATTGTGCCATTTACCTTTGTTATGAATTTTCAATTTTGAAAATGTACCTTTATTTATTGTGCAATTAACTTTCATTATTAATGTTCTATTGGGCAAATAAGCCTTTATTCATTGTGCCATTTACCTTTATTATGAATTTTCTTTTGTGTAAATGTACCTTTATTTATTGTGCAATTAACTTTCATTATTAATGTTCTATTGGGCAAATAAGCCTTTATTCATTGTGCCATTTACCTTTATTATGAATTGTCAATTTTGAAAATGTACCTTTATTAATTTGCAATTAACTTTCATTATTAATGTTCTATTGGGCAAAAAAGCCTTTATTCATTGTGCCATTTACGTTTATTATGAATTTTCTTTTGTGTAAATGTACCTTTATTTATTGTGCAATTAACTTTCATTATTAATATTCTATTGGGCCAATAAGCCTTTATTCATTGTGCCATTTACCTTTATTAGTAATTTTCAATTTTGAAAATGTACCTTTATTTATTGTGCAAGTAACTTTCATTATTAATGTTCTATTGGGCAAATAAGCCTTTATTCATTGTGCCATTTACATTTATTATGAATTTTCTTTTGTGTAAATGTACCTTTATTTATTGTGCAATTAACTTTCATTATTAATATTCTATTGGGCAAATAAGCCTTTATTCATTGTGCCATTTACCTTTATAAGTAATTTTCAATTTTGAAAATGTACCTTTATTTATTATGCAATTAACTTTCATTATTAATGTTCTATTGGGCAAATAAGCCTTTATTCATTGTGCCATTTTACTTTATTATGAATTTTCAATTTTGAAAATGTACCTTTATTTATTGTGCAATTAACTTTCATTATTAATGTTCTATTGGGCCAATAAGCCTTTATTCATTGTGCCATTTACCTTTATTAGTAATTTTCAATTTTGAAAATGTACCTTTATTTATTGTGCAATTAACTTTCATTATTAATGTTCTATTGGGCAAATAAGCCTTTATTCATTGTGCCATTTACCTTTATTATGAATTTTCAATGTTGAAAATGTACCTTTATTTATTGTGCAATTAACTTTCATTATTAATGTTCTATTGGGCAAATAACCCTTTATGCATGGTGCCAATTTACCTTATTATGAATTTTCTTTTGTGTAAATGTACTTTTATTTATTGTGCAATTAACTTTCATTATTAATGTTCTATTGGGCAAATAAGCCTTTATTCATTGTGCCATTTACCTTTATTATGAATTTTCTTTCGCGTAAATGTACCTTTATTTATTGTGCAAATAACTTTCATTATTAATATTCTATTGGGCCAATAAGCCTTTATTCATTGTGCCATTTACCTTTATTATGAATTTTCAATTTTGAAAATGTACCTTTATTTATTGTGCAAGTAACTTTCATTATAAATGTTCTATTGGGCAAAAAAGCCTTTATTCATTGTGCCATTTACCTTTGTTATGAATTTTCAATTTTGAAAATGTACCTTTATTTATTGTGCAATTAACTTTCATTATTAATGTTCTATTGGGCAAATAAGCCTTTATTCATTGTGCCATTTACCTTTATTATGAATTTTCTTTTGTGTAAATGTACCTTTATTTATTGTGCAATTAACTTTCATTATTAATGTTCTATTGGGCAAATAAGCCTTTATTCATTGTGCAATTTACCTTTATTATGAATTGTCAATTTTGAAAATGTACCTTTATTAATTTGCAATTAACTTTCATTATTAATGTTCTATTGGGCAAATAAGCCTTTATTCATTGTGCCATTTACCTTTATTATGAATTTTCTTTTGTGTAAATGTACCTTTATTTATTGTGCAATTAACTTTCATTATTAATATTCTATTGGGCCAATAAGCCTTTATTCATTGTGCCATTTACCTTTATTAGTAATTTTCAATTTTGAAAATGTACCTTTATTTATTGTGCAAGTAACTTTCATTATTAATGTTCTATTGGGCAAATAAGCCTTTATTCATTGTGCCATTAACTTTTATTATGAATTTTCTTTTGTGTAAATGTACCTTTATTTATTGTGCAATTAACTTTCATTATTAATATTCTATTGGGCAAATAAGCCTTTATTCATTGTGCCATTAACCTTTATAAGTAATTTTCAATTTTGAAAATGTACCTTTATTTATTGTGCAATTAACTCTCATTATAATTGTTCTATTGGGCAAATAAGCCTTTATTCATTGTGCCATTTACCTTTATTATGAATTTTCAATTTTGAAAATGTACCTTTATTTATTGTGCAATTAACTTTCATTATTAATGTTCTATTGGGCAAATAACCCTTTATGCATGGTGCCAATTTACCTTATTATGAATTTTCTTTTGTGTAAATGTACTTTTATTTATTGTGCAATTAACTTTCATTATTAATGTTCTATTGGGCAAATAAGCCTTTATTCATTGTGCCATTTACCTTTATTATGAATTTTCTTTCGCGTAAATGTACCTTTATTTATTGTGCAAATAACTTTCATTATTAATATTCTATTGGGCCAATAAGCCTTTATTCATTGTGCCATTTACCTTTATTATGAATTTTCAATTTTGAAAATGTACCTTTATTTATTGTGCAAGTAACTTTCATTATTAATGTTCTATTGGGCAAATACGCCTTTATTCATTGTGCCATTTACCTTTATTATGAATTTTCTTTTGTGTAAACGTACCTTTATTTATTGTGCAATTAACTTTCATTATTAATATTCTATTGGGCAAATAAGCCTTTATTCATTGTGCCATTTACCTTTATTAGTTATTTTCAATTTTGAAAATGTACCTTTATTTATTGTGCAATTAACTTTCATTATTAATGTTCTATTGGGCAAATAAGCCTTTATTCATTGTGCCATTTACCTTTACTATGAATTTTCAATTTTGAAAATGTACCTTTATTTATTGTGCAATTAACTTTCATTATTAATGTTCTATTGGGCAAATAAGCCTTTATTCATTGTGCCATTTACCTTTATTGTGAATTTTCTTTTGTGTAAATGTACTTTCATTTATTGTGCAATTAACTTTCATTTTTAATGTTCTATTGGGCAAATAAGCCTTTATTCATTGTGCCATTTACTTTTATTATGAATTTTCTTTTGTGTAAATGTACCTTTATTTATTGTGCAATTAACTTTCATTATTAATGTTCTATTGGGCAAATAAGCCTTTATACATTGTGCCAATTTACCTTATTATGAATTTTCTTTTGTGTAAATGTACTTTGATTTATTGTGCAATTAACTTTCATTATTAATGTTCTATTGGGCAAATAAGCCTTTATTCATTGTGCCATTTACCTTTATTATGAATGTTCAATTTTTAAAATGTACCTTTATTTATTGTGCAATTAACTTTCATTATTAATGTTCTATTGGGCAAATAAGTCTTTATTCATTGTGCCATTTACCTTTATTATGAATTTTCAATTTTGAAAATGTACCTTTATTTATTGTGCAATTAACTTTCATTATTAATGTTCTATTGGGCAAATAAGCCTTTATTCATTGTGCCATTTACCTTTATTATGAATTTTCTTTTGTGTAAATGTACCTTTATTTATTGTGCAATTAACATTCATTATTAATATTCTATTGGGCAAATAAGCCTTTATTCATTGTGCCATTTACCTTTATTATGAATTTTCAATTTTGAAAATGTAACTTTATTTATTGTGCAATTAACTTTAATTATTAATATTCTATTGGGCAAATAAGCCTTTATTCATTGTGCCATTTACCTTTATTAGTTATTTTCACTTTTGAAAATATACCTTTCTTTATTGTGCAATTAACTTTCATTATTAATGTTCTATTGGGCAAATAAGCCTTTATTCATTGTGCCAATTACCTTTATTAGTTATTTTCACTTTTGTAAAATATACCTTTCTTTATTGTGCAATTAACTTTCATTATTAATATTCTATTGGGCAAATAAGCCTTTATTCATTGTGCCATTTACCTTTATTAGTTATTTTCACTTTTGAAAATATACCTTTCTTTATTGTACAATTAACTTTCATTATTAATGTTCTATTGGGCAAATAAGCTTTTATTCATTGTGCCATTTACCTTTATTATGGATTGTAAATTTTGAAAATGTACCTTTATTTATTGTGCAATTAACTTTCATTATTAATGTTCTATTGGGCAAATAAGCCTTTATTCATTGTGCCATTTACCTTTATTATGAATTTTCAATTTTGAAAATGTACCTTTATTTATTGTGCAATTAACTTTCATTATTAATGTTCTATTGGGCAAATAAGCCTTTATTCATTGTTCCATTTACCTTTATTATGAATTTTCAATTTTGAAAATGTACCTTTATTTATTGTGCAATTAACTTTAATTATTAATGTTCTATTGGGCAAATAAGCCTTTATTCATTGTGCCATTTACCTTTATTATGAATTTTCTTTTGTGTAAATGTACTTTTATTTATTGTGCAATTAACTTTCATTTTTAATGTTCTATTGGGCAAATAAGCCTTTATTCATTGTGCCATTTACTTTTATTATGAATTTTCTTTTGTGTAAATGTACCTTTATTTATTGTGCAATTAACTTTCATTATTAATGTTCTATTGGGCAAATAAGCCTTTATACATTGTGCCAATTTACCTTATTATGAATTTTCTTTTGTGTAAATGTACTTTGATTTATTGTGCAATTAACTTTCATTATTAATGTTCTATTGGGCAAATAAGCCTTTATTCATTGTGCCATTTACCTTTATTATGAATGTTCAATTTTGAAAATGTACCTTTATTTATTGTGCAATTAACTTTCATTATTAATGTTCTATTGGGCAAATAAGTCTTTATTCATTGTACCATTTACCTTTATTATGAATTTTCAATTTTGAAAATGTACCTTTATTTATTGTGCAATTAACTTTCATTATTAATGTTCTATTGGGCAAATAAGCCTTTATTCATTGTGCCATTTACCTTTATTATGAATTTTCTTTTGTGTAAATGTACCTTTATTTATTGTGCAATTAACATTCATTATTAATATTCTATTGGGCAAATAAGCCTTTATTCATTGTGCCATTTACCTTTATTATGAATTTTCAATTTTGAAAATGTAACTTTATTTATTGTGCAATTAACTTTAATTATTAATATTCTATTGGGCAAATAAGCCTTTATTCATTGTGCCATTTACCTTTATTAGTTATTTTCACTTTTGAAAATATACCTTTCTTTATTGTGCAATTAACTTTCATTATTAATGTTCTATTGGGCAAATAAGCCTTTATTCATTGTGCCAATTACCTTTATTAGTTATTTTCATTTTTTAAAATATACCTTTCTTTATTCTGCAATTAACTTTCATTATTAATATTCTATTGGGCAAATAAACCTTTATTCATTGTGCCATTTACCTTTATTAGTTATTTTCACTTTTGAAAATATACCTTTCTTTATTGTACAATTAACTTTCATTATTAATGTTCTATTGGGCAAATAAGCTTTTATTCATTGTGCCATTTACCTTTATTATGGATTGTAAATTTTGAAAATGTACCTTTATTTATTGTGCAATTAACTTTCATTATTAATGTTCTATTGGGCAAATAAGCCTTTATTCATTGTGCCATTTACCTTTATTATGAATTTTCAATTTTGAAAATGTACCTTTATTTATTGTGCAATTAACTTTAATTATTAATGTTCTATTGGGCAAATAAGCCTTTATTCATTGTGCCATTTACCTTTATTATGAATTTTCTTTTGTGTGTAAATATACCTTTATTTATTTTGCAATTAACTTTCATTATCAATGTTCTATTGGGCAAAAAAGCCTTTATGCATGGTGCCAATTTAGCTTTATTATGAATTGTCTTTTGTGTAAATGTACTTTTATTTATTGTGCAATTAACTTTCATTATTAATGTTCTATTGGGCAAATAAGCCTTTATTCATTGTGCCATTTACCATTATTATGAATTTTCTTGTGTGTAAATGTACCTTTATTTATTGTGTAATTAACTTTCATTATTAATGTTCTATTGGGCAAATAAGCCTGTATTCATTGTGCCATTTACATTTATTATGCATTTTCAATTTTGAAAATGTACCTTTATTTATTGTGCAAGGAACTTTCATTATTAATGTTCTATTCGGCAAATAAGCCTTTATTCATTGTGCTATTTACCTTCATTATGAATTTTCTTTTGTGTACATGTACCTTTATTTATTGTGCAATTAACTTTCATTATTAATATTCTATTGGGCAAATAAGCCTTTATTCATTGTGCCATTTACCTTTATTATGAATTTTCTTTTGTGTAAATGTACCTTTATTTAGTGTGCAATTAACTTTCATTATTAATGTTCTGTTGGGCAAAAAACCCTTTATTCATTGTGCCATTTACCTTTATTATGAATTTTCAATTTTGAAAATGTACCTTTATTTATTGTGCAATTAACTTTCATTATTAATGTTCTATTGGGCAAATAAGCCTTTATTCATTGTGCTATTTACCTTTATTATGAATATTCTTTTGTGTAAATGTACCTTTATTTATTGTGCAATTAACTTTCATTATTAATGTTCTATTGGGCAAATAAGCCTTTATTCATTGTGCCATTTACCTTTATTATGAATTTTCTTTTGTGTAAATGTACTTTTACTTATTGTGCAATTAACTTTCATTGTTAATGTTCTATTGGGCAAATAAGCCTTTATTCATTGTGCCATTTACCTTTATTATGAATTTTCAATTTTGAAAATGTACCTTCATTTATTGTGCAATTAACTTTCATTATTAATATTCTATTGGGCAAATAAGCCTTTATTCATTGTGCCATTTACCTTTATTATGAATTTTCTTTTGTGTAAATGTACCTTTATTTATTGTCCAATTAACTTTCATTATTAATGTTCTGTTGGGCAAATAAGCCTTTATTCATTGTGCCATTTACCTTTATTATGAATTTTCAATTTTGAAAATGTACCTTTATTTATTGTGCAATTAACTTTCATTATTAATGTTCTATTGGGCAAATAAGCCTTTATTCATTGTGCTATTTACCTTTATTATGAATTTTCTTTTGTGTAAATGTACCTTTATTTATTGTGCAATTAACATTCATTATTAATGTTCTATTGGGCAAATAAGCCTTTATTCATTTTGCTATTTACCTTTATTATGAATTTTCTTTTGTGTAAATGTACCTTTATTTATTGTGCAATTAACTTTCATTATTAATGTTCTATTGGGCAAATAAGCCTTTATACATTGTGCCAATTTACCTTATTATGAATTTTCTTTTGTGTAAATGTACTTTGATTTATTGTGCAATTAACTTTCATTATTAATGTTCTATTGGGCAAATAAGACTTTATTCATTTTGCCATTTACCTTTATTATGAATGTTCAATTTTTAAAATGTACCTTTATTTATTGTGCAATTAACTTTCATTATTAATGTTCTATTGGGCAAATAAGTCTTTATTCATTGTACAATTTACCTTTATTATGAATTTTCAATTTTGAAAATGTACCTTTATTTATTGTGCAATTAACTTTCATTATTAATGTTCTATTGGGCAAATAAGCCTTTATTCATTGTGCCATTTACCTTTATTATGAATTTTCTTTTGTGTAAATGTACCTTTATTTATTGTGCAATTAACATTCATTATTAATATTCTATTGGGCAAATAAGCCTTTATTCATTGTGCCATTTACCTTTATTATGAATTTTCAATTTTGAAAATGTAACTTTACTTATTGTGCAATTAACTTTAATTATTAATATTCTATAGGGCAAATAAGCCTTTATTCATTGTGCCATTTACCTTTATTAGTTATTTTCACTTTTGAAAATATACCTTTCTTCATTGTGCAATTAACTTTCATTATTAATGTTCTATTGGGCAAATAAGCCTTTATTCATTGTGCCAATTACCTTTATTAGTTATTTTCATTTTTTAAAATATACCTTTCTTTATTGTGCAATTAACTTTCATTATTAATATTCTATTGGGCAAATAAGCCTTTATTCATTGTGCCATTTACCTTTATTAGTTATTTTCACTTTTGAAAATATACCTTTCTTTATTGTACAATTAACTTTCATTATTAATGTTCTATTGGGCAAATAAGCTTTTATTCATTGTGCCATTTACCTTTATTATGGATTGTAAATTTTGAAAATGTACCTTTATTTATTGTGCAATTAACTTTCATTATTAATGTTCTATTGGGCAAATAAGCCTTTATTCATTGTGCCATTTACCTTTATTATGAATTTTCAATTTTGAAAATGTACCTTTATTTATTGTGCAATTAACTTTAATTATTAATGTTCTATTGGGCAAATAAGCCTTTATTCATTGTGCCATTTACCTTTATTATGAATTTTCTTTTGTGTGTAAATATACCTTTATTTATTTTGCAATTAACTTTCATTATCAATGTTCTATTGGGCAAAAAAGCCTTTATGCATGGTGCCAATTTAGCTTTATTATGAATTGTCTTTTGTGTAAATGTACTTTTATTTATTGTGCAATTAACTTTCATTATTAATGTTCTATTGGGCAAATAAGCCTTTATTCATTGTGCCATTTACCATTATTATGAATTTTCTTGTGTGTAAATGTACCTTTATTTATTGTGTAATTAACTTTCATTATTAATGTTCTATTGGGCAAATAAGCCTGTATTCATTGTGCCATTTACATTTATTATGCATTTTCAATTTTGAAAATGTACCTTTATTTATTGTGCAAGGAACTTTCATTATTAATGTTCTATTGGGCAAATAAGCCTTTATTCATTGTGCTATTTACCTTCATTATGAATTTTCTTTTGTGTACATGTGCCTTTATTTATTGTGCAATTAACTTTCATTATTAATATTCTATTGGGCAAATAAGCCTTTATTCATTGTGCCATTTACCTTTATTATGAATTTTCTTTTGTGTAAATGTACCTTTATTTAGTGTGCAATTAACTTTCATTATTAATGTTCTGTTGGGCAAAAAACCCTTTATTCATTGTGCCATTTACCTTTATTATGAATTTTCAATTTTGAAAATGTACCTTTATTTATTGTGCAATTAACTTTCATTATTAATGTTCTATTGGGCAAATAAGCCTTTATTCATTGTGCTATTTACCTTTATTATGAATATTCTTTTGTGTAAATGTACCTTTATTTATTGTGCAATTAACTTTCATTATTAATGTTCTATTGGGCAAATAAGCCTTTATTCATTGTGCTATTTACCTTTATTATGAATTTTCTTTTGTGTAAATGTACCTTTATTTATTGTGCAATTAACATTCATTATTAATGTTCTATTGGGCAAATAAGCCTTTATTCATTTTGCTATTTACCTTTATTATGAATTCTCAATTTTGAAAATGTACCTTCATTTATTGTGCAATTAACTTTCATTATTAATGTTCTATTGGGCAAATAAGCCTTTATTCATTGTGCCATTTACCTTTATTATGAATTTTCTTTTGTGTAAATGTACCTTTATTTATTGTGCAATTAACTTTCATTATTAATGTTCTGTTGGGCAAATAAGCCTTTATTCATTGTCCTATTTACCTTTATTATGAATTTTCTTTGGTGTAAATGTACCTTTGTTTATTGTGCAATTAACTTTCATTATTAATGTTCTATTGGGCAAATAAGCCTTTATTCATTGTGCTATTTACCTTTATTATGAATTTTCTTGTGTGTAAATGTACCTTTATTTATTGTGCAATTAACATTAATTATTAATGTTCTATTGGGCAAATAAGCCTTTATTCATTGTGCTATTTACCTTTATTATGAATTCTCAATTTTGAAAATGTACCTTCATTTATTGTGCAATTAACTTTCATTATTAATGTTCTATTGGGCAAATAAGCCTTTATTCATTGTTCCATTTACCTTTATTATGAATTTTCAATTTTGAAAATGTACCTTTATTTATTGTGCAATTAACTTTCATTATTAATGTTCTATTGGGCAAATAAGCCTTTATTAATTGTGCCATTTACCTTCATAAGTAATTTTCAATTTTGAAAATGTACCTTTTTTTATTGTGCAATTAACTTTCATTATTAATGTTCTATTGGGCAAATAAGCCTTTATTCATTGTGCCATTTACCTTTATTATGAATTTTCTTTTGTGTAAATGTACCTTTATTTAGTGTGCAATTAACGTTCATTATTAATGTTCTGTTGGGCAAAAAACCCTTTATTCATTGTGCCATTTACCTTTATTATGAATTTTCAATTTTGAAAATGTACCTTTATTTATTGTGCAATTAACTTTCATTATTAATGTTCTATTGGGCAAATAAGCCTTTATTCATTGTGCTATTTACCTTTATTATGAATATTCTTTTGTGTAAATGTACCTTTATTTATTGTGCAATTAACTTTCATTATTAATGTTCTATTGGGCAAATAAGCCTTTATTCATTGTGCCATTTACCTTTATTATGAATTTTCTTTTGTGTAAATGTACTATTACTTATTGTGCAATTAACTTTCATTGTTAATGTTCTATTGGGCAAATAAGCCTTTATTCATTGTGCCATTTACCTTTATTATGAATTTTCAATTTTGAAAATGTACCTTCATTTATTGTGCAATTAACTTTCATTATTAATATTCTATTGGGCAAATAAGCCTTTATTCATTGTGCCATTTACCTTTATTATGAATTTTCTTTTGTGTAAATGTACCTTTATTTATTGTGCAATTAACTTTCATTATTAATGTTCTGTTGGGCAAATAAGCCTTTATTCATTGTGCCATTTATCTTTATTATGAATTTTCAATTTTGAAAATGTACCTTCATTTATTGTGCAATTAACTTTTATATTAATGTTCTATTGGGCAAATAAGCCTTTATTCATTGTGCCATTTACCTTTATTATGAATTTTCTTTTGTGTAAATGTACCTTTATTTATTGTGCAATTAACTTTCATTATTAATGTTCTATTGGGCAAATAAGCCTTTATTCATTGTGCCATTTACCTTTATTAGTAATTTTCAATTTTGAAAATGTACCTTTTTTTATTGTGCAATTAACTTTCATTATTAATGTTCTATTGGGCAAATAAGCCTTTATTCATTGTGCCATTTACCTTTATTATGAATTTTCTTTTGTGTAAATGTACCTTTATTTATTGTGCAATTAACTTTCATTATTAATGTTCTATTGGGCAAATAAGCCTTTATTCATTGTGCCATTTACCTTTATTAGTAATTTTCAATTTTGAAAATGTACCTTTTTTATTGTGCAATTAACTTTCCTTATTAATGTTCTATTGGGCAAATAAGCCTTTATTCATTGTGCCATTTACCTTTATTATGAATTTTCTTTTGTGTAAATGTACCTTTATTTATTGTGCAATTAACTTTCATTATTAATATTCTATTGGCCAAATAAGCCTTTATTCATTGTGCCATTTACCTTTATTAGTAATTTTCAATTTTGAAAATGTACCTTTATTTATTGTGCAATTAACTTTCATTATTAATGTTCTAATTGGGCAAATAAGCCTTTATTCATTGTCCTATTTACCTTTATTATGAATTTTCTTTGGTGTAAATGTACCTTTGTTTATTGTGCAATTAACTTTCATTATTAATGTTCTATTGGGCAAATAAGCCTTTATTCATTGTGCCATTTACCTTTATTATCAATTTTCTTTTGTGTGTAACTATACCTTTATTTATTTTGCAAGTAACTTTCATTATCAATGTTCTATTGGGCAAATAAGCCTTGATGCATGGTGCCAATTTAGCTTTATTATGAATTTTCTTTTGTGTTAATGTACTTTGATTTATTGTGCAATTAACTTTCATGATTAATGTTCTATTGGGCAAATAAGCCTTTATTCATTGTGCCATTTACCTTTATTATGAATTTTCTTTTGTGTAAATGTACCTTTATTTATTGTGCAATTAACTTTCATTATTAATGTTCTATTGGGCAAATAAGCCTTTATTCATTGTGCCATTTACCTTTATTATGAATTTTCTTGTGTGTAAATGTACCTTTATTTATTGTGTAATTAACTTTCATTATTAATGTTCTATTGGGCAAATAAGCCTTTATTCATTGTGCCATTTACATTTATTATGCATTTTCAATTTTGAAAATGTACCTTTATTTATTGTGCAAGGAACTTTCATTATTAATGTTCTATTGGGCAAATAAGCCTTTATTCATTGTGCTATTTACCTTTATTATTAATTTTCTTTTGTGTAAATGTACCTTTATTTATTGTGCAATTAACTTTATATTATTAATGTTCTATTGGGCAAATAAGCCTTTATTCATTGTGCCATTTACCTTTATTATGAATTTTCAATTTTGAAAATGTACCTTTATTTATTGTGCAATTAACTTTCATTATTAATGTTCTATTGGGCAAATAAGCCTTTATTCATTGTGCCATTTACCTTTATTATGAATTTCAAATTTTGAAAATGTACCTTTATTTATTGTGCAATTAACTTTCATTATTAATGTTCTATTGGGCAAATAAGCCTTTATTCATTGTGCTATTTACCTTTATTATGAATTTTCTTTTGTGTAAATGTACCTTTATTTATTGTGCAATTAACATTCATTATTAATGTTCTATTGGGCAAATAAGCCTTTATTCATTGTGCTATTTACCTTTATTATGAATTCTCAATTTTGAAAATGTACCTTCATTTATTGTGCAATTAACTTTCATTATTAATGTTCTATTGGGCAAATAAGCCTTTATTCATTGTGCCATTTACCTTTATTATGAATTTTCTTTTGTGTAAATGTTCCTTTATTTATTGTGCAATTAACTTTCATTATTAATGTTCTATTGGGCAAATAAGCCTTTATTCATTGTGCCATTTACCTTTATTAGTAATTTTCAATTTTGAAAATGTACCTTTTTTATTGTGCAATTAACTTTCATTATTAATGTTCTATTGGGCAAATAAGCCTTTATTCATTGTGCCATTTATCTTTATTATGAATTTTCTTTTGTGTAAATGTACCTTTATTTAGTGTGCAATTAACTTTCATTATTAATGTTCTGTTGGGAAAAAAACCCTTTATTCATTGTGCCATTTACCTTTATTATGAATTTTCAATTTTGAAAATGTACCTTTATTTATTGTGCAATTAACTTTCATTATTAATGTTCTGTTGGGCAAATAAGCCTTTATTCATTGTGCTATTTACCTTTATTATGAATATTCTTTTGTGTAAATGTACCTTTATTTATTGTGCAATTAACTTTCATTATTAATGTTCTGTTGGGCAAATAAGCCTTTATTCATTGTGCCATTTACCTTTATTATGAATTTTCAATTTTGAAAATGTACCTTTATTTATTGTGCAATTAACTTTCATTATTAATGTTCTATTGGGCAAATAAGTCTTTATTCATTGTGCCATTTACCTTTATTATGAATTTTCTTTTGTGTAAATGTACCTTTATTTATTGTGCAATTAACATTCATTATTAATGTTCTATTGGGCAAATAAGCCTTTATTCATTGTGCTATTTACCTTTATTATGAATTCTCAATTTTGAAAATGTACCTTCATTTATTGTGCAATTAACTTTTATATTAATGTTCTATTGGGCAAATAAGCCTTTTTTCATTGTGCCATTTACCTTTATTATGAATTTTCAATTTTGAAAATGTACCTTCATTTATTGTGCAATTAACTTTCATTATTAATATTCTATTGGGCAAATAAGACTTTATTCATTGTGCCATTTACCTTTATTATGAATTTTCTTTTGTGTAAATGTACCTTTATTTATTGTGCAATTAACTTTCATTATTAATGTTCTGTTGGGCAAATAAGCCTTTATTCATTGTGCCATTTACCTTTATTATGAATTTTTAATTTTGAAAATGTACCTTTATTTATTGTGCAATTAACTTTCATTATAAATGTTCTATTGGGCAAATAAGCCTTTATTCATTGTGCTATTTACCTTTATTATGAATTTTCTTTTGTGTAAATGTACCTTTATTTATTGTGCAATTAACTTTCATTATTAATGTTCTAATTGGGCAAATAAGCCTTTATTCATTGTCCTATTTACCTTTATTAGGAATTTTCTTTGGTGTAAATGTACCTTTGTTTATTGTGCAATTAACTTTCATTATTAATGTTCTATTGGGCAAATAAGCCTTTATTCATTGTGCCATTTACCTTTATTATCAATTTTCTTTTGTGTGTAACTATACCTTTATTTATTTTACAAGTAACTTTCATTATCAATGTTCTATTGGGCAAATAAGCCTTTATGCATGGGCCAATTTACCTTTATTTTGCATTTTCTTTTTTGTAAATGTACTTTTATTTATTTTGCAATTAAATTTCATTATTAATGTTCTATTTGGCTAATAAGCCTTTATTCATTGTGCCATTTACCTTTATTATGAATTTTCTTTTGTGTAAATGTACCTTTATTTATTGTGCAATTAACTTTCATTATTAATGTTCTATTGGGCAAATAAGCCTTTATTCATTGTGCCATTTACCTTTATTATGAATTTTCAATTTTGAAAATGTACCTTTATTTATTGTGCAATTAACTTTCATTATTAATGTTCTATTGGGCAAATAAGCCTTTATTCATTTTGCCATTTACCTTTATTATGAATTTACTTTTTTGTAAATGTACCTTTATTTATTGTGCAATTAACTTTCATTATTAATATTCTATTGGGCAAATAAGCCTTTATTCATTGTGCCATTTACCTTTATTATGAATTTTCTTTTGTGTAAATGTACCTTTATTTATTGTGCAATTAACTTTCATTATTAATGTTCTATTGGGCAAATAAGCCTTTATGCATGGTGCCAATTTACCTTTATTTTGAATTTTCTTTTTTGTAAATGTACCTTTATTTATTTTGCAATTAAATTTCATTATTAATGTTCTATTTGGCTAATAAGCCTTTATTCATTGTGCCATTTACCTTTATTATGAATTTTCTTTTGTGTAAATGTACCTTTATTTATTGTGCAATTAACTTTCATTATTAATGTTCTGTTGGGCAAATAAGCCTTTATTCCTTGTGCCATTTACCTTTATTATGAATTTTCTTTTGTGTAAATGTACCTTTCTTTATTGTGCAATTAACTATCATTATTAATGTTCTATTGGGCAAATAAGCCTTTATTCATTGTGCCATTTACCTTTATTATGAATTTTCTTTTGTGTAAATGTACCTTTATTTATTGTGCAATTAACTTTCATTATTAATATTCTATTGGGCAAATAAGCCGTTATTCATTGTGCCATTTACCTTTATTATGAATTTTCTTTTGTGTAAATGTACCTTTATTTATTGTGCAATTAACTTTCATTATTAATATTCTATTGGGCAAATAAGCCTTTATTCATTGTGCCATTTACCTTTATTAGTAATTTTCAATTTTGAAAATGTACCTTTTTTTATTGTGCAATTAACTTTCATTATTAATGTTCTATTGGGCAAATAAGCCTTTATTCACTGTGCCATTTACCTTTATTATGAATTTTCAATTTTGAAAATGTACCTTTATTTATTGTGCAATTAACTTTCATTATTAATGTTCTATTGGGCAAATAAGCCTTTATTCATTGTGCTATTTACCTTTTTTAGTAATTTTCAATTTTGAAAATGTACCTTTATTTATTGTGCAATTAACTTTCATTATTAATGTTCTATTGGGCAAATAAATCTTTATTCATTGTGCTATTTACCTTTATTATTAATTTTCTTTTGTGTAAATGTACCTTTATTTATTGTGCAATTAACTTTCATTATTAATGTTCTATTGGGCAAAAAAGCCTTTATTCATTGTGCCATTTACCTTTATTATGAATTTTCTTTTTTTTGTAAATGTACTTTTACTTATTGTGCAATTAACTTTCATTGTTAATGTTCTATTGGGCAAATAAGCCTTTATACATTGTGCCATTTACCTTTATTATGAATTTTCAATTTTGAAAATGTACCTTCATTTATTCTGAAATTAACTTTCATTATTAATATTCTATTGGGCAAATAAGCCTTTATTCATTGTGCCATTTACCTTTATTATGAATTTTCTTTTGTGTAAATGTACCTTTATTTATTGTGCAATTAACTTTCATTATTAATGTTCTGTTGGGCAAATAAGCCTTTATTCATTGTGCCATTTACCTTTATTAGTAATTTTCAATTTTGAAAATGTACCTTTTTTTATTGTGCAATTAACTTTCATTATTAATGTTCTATTGGGCAAATAAGCCTTTATTCATTGTGCCATTTACCTTTATTATGAATTTTCAATTTTGAAAATGTACCTTTATTTATTGTGCAATTAACTTTCATTATTAATGTTCTATTGGGCAAATAAGCCTTTATTCATTGTGCCATTTACCTTTATTATGAATTTTCTTTTGTGTAAATGTACTTTTACTTATTGTGCAATTAACTTTCATTGTTAATGTTCTATTGGGCAAATAAGCCTTTATTCATTGTGCCATTTACCTTTATTATGAATTTTCAATTTTGAAAATGTACCTTCATTTATTGTGCAATTAACTTTCATTATTAATATTCTATTGGGCAAATAAGCCTTTATTCATTGTGCCATTTACCTTTATTATGAATTTTCTTTTGTGTAAATGTACCTTTATTTATTGTGCAATTAACTTTCATTATTAATGTTCTGTTGGGCAAATAAGCCTTTATTCATTGTGCCATTTACCTTTATTATTAATGTTCAATTTTGAAAATGTACCTTTATTTATTGTGCAATTAACTTTCATTATTAATGTTCTATTGGGCAAATAAGCCTTTATTCATTGTGCTATTTACCTTTATTATGAATTTTCTTTTGTGTAAATGTACTTTTACTTATTGTGCAATTAACTTTCATTGTTAATGTTCTATTGGGCAAATAAGCCTTTATTCATTGTGCCATTTACCTTTATTATGAATTTTCTTTTGTGTAAATGTACCTTTATTTAGTGTGCAATTAACTTTCATTATTAATGTTCTGTTGGGCAAATAAGCCTTTATTCATTGTGCCATTTACCTTTATTATGAATTTTCAATTTTGAAAATGTACCTTTATTTATTGTGCAATTAACTTTCATTATTAATGTTCTATTGGGCAAATAAGCCTTTATTCATTGTGCTATTTACCTTTATTATGAATATTCTTTTGTGTAAATGTACCTTTATTTATTGTGCAATTAAATTTAATTATTAATGTTCTATTGGGCAAATAAGCCTTTATCGATTGTGCCATTTACCTTTATTATGAATTTTCTTTTGTGTAAATGTACTTTTACTTATTGTGCAATTAACTTTCATTGTTAATGTTCTATTGGGCAAATAAGCCTTTATTCATTGTGCCATTTACCTTTATTATGAATTTTCTTTTGTGTAAATGTACCTTTATTTATTGTGCAATTAACTTTCATTATTAATATACTATTGGGCAAATAAGCCTTTATTCATTGTGCCATTTACCTTTATTAGTAATTTTCAATTTTGAAAATGTACCTTTTTTTATTGTGCAATTAACTTTCATTATTAATGTTCTATTGGGCAAATAAGCCTTTATTCACTGTGCCATTTACCTTTATTATGAATTTTCAATTTTGAAAATGTACCTTTATTTATTGTGCAATTAACTTTCATTATTAATGTTCTATTGGGCAAATAAGCCTTTATTCATTGTGCTATTTACCTTTATTATGAATTTTCAATTTTGAAAATGTACCTTCATTTATTGTGCAATTAACTTTCATTATTAATATTCTATTGGGCAAATAAGCCTTTATTCATTGTGCCATTTACCTTTATTATGAATTTTCTTTTGTGTAAATGTACCTTTATTTATTGTGCAATTAACTTTCATTATTGATGTTCTGTTGGGCAAATAAGCCTTTATTCATTGTGCCATTTACCTTTATTATGAATTTTCAATTTTGAAAATGTACCTTTATTTATTGTGCAATTAACTTTCATTATTAATGTTCTATTGGGCAAATAAGCCTTTATTCATTGTGCCATTTACCTTTATTATGAATTTACTTTTTTGTAAATGTACCTTTATTTATTGTGCAATTAACTTTCATTATTATAATTCTATTGGGCAAATAAGCCTTTATTCATTGTGCCATTTACCTTTATTATGAATTTTCTTTTGTGTAAATGTACCTTTATTTATTGTGCAATTAACTTTCATTATTAATGTTCTATTGGGCAAATAAGCTTTTATGCATGGTGCCAATTTACCTTTATTTTGAATTTTCTTTTTTGTAAATGTACTTTTATTTATTTTGCAATTAAATTTCATAATTAATGTTCTATTTGGCTAATAAGCCTTTATTCATTGTGCCATTTACCTTTATTATTAATTTTCTTTTGTGTAAATGTACCTTTATTTATTGTGCAATTAACTTTCATTATTAATGTCCTATTGGGCAAATAAGCCTTTATTCCTTGTGCCATTTACCTTTATTATGAATTTTCTTTTGTGTAAATGTACCTTTATTTATTGTGCAATTAACTATCATTATTAATGTTCTATTGGGCAAATAAGCCTTTATTCATTGTGCCATTTACCTTTATTATGAATTTTCTTTTGTGTAAATGTACCTTTATTTATTGTGCAATTAACTTTCATTATTAATATTCTATGTGGCAAATAAGCCGTTTTTAATTGTGCCATTTACCTTTATTATGAATTTTCTTTTGTGTAAATGTACCTTTATTTATTGTGCAATTAACTTTCATTATTAATATTCTATTGGGCAAATAAGCCTTTATTCATTGTGCCATTTACCTTTATTAGTTATTTTCAATTTTGAAAATGTACCTTTTTTTATTGTGCAATTAACTTTCATTATTAATGTTCTATTGGGCAAATAAGCCTTTATTCACTGTGCCATTTACCTTTATTATGAATTTTCAATTTTGAAAATGTACCTTTATTTATTGTGCAATTAACTTTCATTATTAATGTTCTATTGGGCAAATAAGCCTTTATTCATTGTGCTATTAACCTTTATTATGAATTTTCAATTTTGAAAATGTACCTTTATTTATTGTGCAATTAACTTTCATTATTAATGTTCTGTTGGGCAAATAAGCCTTTATTCATTGTGCCATTTACCTTTATTATGAATTTTCAATTTTGAAAATGTACCTTTATTTATTGTGCAATTAACTTTCATTATTAATGTTCTATTGGGCAAATAAGACTTTATTCATTGTGCCATTTACCTTTATTATGAATTTTCAATTTTGAAAATGTACCTTTATTTATTGTGCAATTAACTTTCATTATTAATGTTCTATTGGGCAAATAAGCCTTTATTCATTGTGCTATTTACCTTTATTATGAATTTTCTTGTGTGTAAATGTACCTTTATTTATTGTGCAATTAACTTTCATTATTAATGTTCTATTGGGCAAATAAGCCTTTATTCATTGTGCCATTTACCTTTATTATGAATTTTCTTTTGTGTAAATGTACTTTTACTTATTGTGCAATTAACTTTCATTGTTAATGTTCTATTGGGCAAATAAGCCTTTATTCATTGTGCTATTTACCTTTATTATGAATTTTCAATTTTGAAAATGTACCTTTATTTATTGTGCAATTAACTTTGATTAATTATGTTCTGTTGGGCAAATAAGCCTTTATTCATTGTGCAATTTACCTTTATTATGAATTTTCAATTTTGAAAATGTACCTTTAGTTATTGTGCAATTAACTTTCATTATTAATGTTCTATTGGGCAAATAAGCCTTTATTCATTGTGCCATTTACCTTTATTATGAATTTTCAATTTTGAAAATGTACCTTTTTTTATTGTGCAATTAACTTTCATTATTAATGTTCTATTGGGCAAATAACCTTTATTCATTGTGCTATTTACCTTTATTATGAATATTCTTTTGTGTAAATGTACCTTTATTTATTGTGCAATTAAATTTAATTATAAATGTTCTATTGGGCAAATAAGCCTTTATTCATTGTGCCATTTACCTTTATTATGAATTTTCTTTTGTGTAAATGTACTTTTACTTATTGTGCAATTAACTTTCATTGTTAATGTTCTATTGGGCAAATAAGCCTTTATTCATTGTGCCATTTACCTTTATTATGAATTTTCTTTTGTGTAAATGTACCTTTATTTATTGTGCAATTAACTTTCATTATTAATATTCTATTGGGCAAATAAGCCTTTATTCATTGTGCCATTTACCTTTATTAGTAATTTTCAATTTTTAAAATGTACCTTTTTTTATTGTGCAATTAACTTTCATTATTAATGTTCTATTGGGCAAATAAGCCTTTATTCACTGTGCCATTTTCCTTTATTATGAATTTTCAATTTTGAAAATGTACCTTTATTTATTGTGCAATTAACTTTGATTATTAATGTTCTATTGGGCAAATAAGCCTTTATTCATTGTGCTATTTACCTTTATTATTAATTTTCAATTTTGAAAATGTACCTTCATTTATTGTGCAATTAACTTTCATTATTAATATTCTATTGGGCAAATAAGCCTTTATTCATTGTGCCATTTACCTTTATTATGAATTTTCTTTTGTGTAAATGTACCTTTATTTATTGTGCAATTAACTTTCATTATTGATGTTCTGTTGGGCAAATAAGCCTTTATTCATTGTGCCATTTACCTTTATTATGAATTTTCAATTTTGAAAATGTACCTTTATTTATTGTGCAATTAACTTTCATTATTAATGTTCTATTGGGCAAATAAGCCTTTATTCATTTTGCCATTTACCTTTATTATGAATTTACTTTTTTGTAAATGTACCTTTATTTATTGTGCAATTAACTTTCATTATTATAATTCTATTGGGCAAATAAGCCTTTATTCATTGTGCCATTTACCTTTATTATGAATTTTCTTTTGTGTAAATGTACCTTTATTTATTGTGCAATTAACTTTCATTATTAATGTTCTATTGGGCAAATAAGCTTTTATGCATGGTGCCAATTTACCTTTATTTTGAATTTTCTTTTTTGTAAATGTACTTTTATTTATTTTGCAATTAAATTTCATTATTAATGTTCTATTTGGCTAATAAGACTTTATTCATTGTGCCATTTACCTTTATTATTAATTTTCTTTTGTGTAAATGTACCTTTATTTATTGTGCAATTAACTTTCATTATTAATGTCCTATTGGGCAAATAAGCCTTTATTCCTTGTGCCATTTACCTTTATTATGAATTTTCTTTTGTGTAAATGTACCTTTATTTATTGTGCAATTAACTATCATTATTAATGTTCTATTGGGCAAATAAGCCTTTATTCATTGTGCCATTTACCTTTATTATGAATTTTCTTTTGTGTAAATGTACCTTTATTTATTGTGCAATTAACTTTCATTATTAATATTCTATGTGGCAAATAAGCCGTTATTAATTGTGCCATTTACCTTTATTATGAATTTTCTTTTGTGTAAATGTACCTTTATTTATTGTGCAATTAACTTTCATTATTAATATTCTATTGGGCAAATAAGCCTTTATTCATTGTGCCATTTACCTTTATTAGTTATTTTCAATTTTGAAAATGTACCTTTTTTTATTGTGCAATTAACTTTCATTATTAATGTTCTGTTGGGCAAATAAGACTTTATTCACTGTGCCATTTACCTTTATTATGAATTTCCAATTTTGAAAATGTACCTTTATTTATTGTGCAATAACACTTTCATTATTAATGTTCTATTGGGCAAATAAGCCTTTATTCATTGTGCTATTTACCTTTATTATGAATTTTCAATTTTGAAAATGTACCTTTATTTATTGTGCAATTAACTTTCATTATTAATGTTCTATTGGGCAAATAAGCCTTTATTCATTGTGCCATTTACCTTTATTATGAATTTTCAATTTTGAAAATGTACCTTTATTTATTGTGCAAGTAACTTTCATTATTAATGTTCTATTGGGCAAATAAGACTTTATTCATTGTGCCATTTACCTTTATTATGAATTTTCTTTTGTGTAAATGTACTTTTACTGATTGTGCAATTAACTTTCATTGTTAATGTTCTATTGGGCAAATAAGCCTTTATTCATTGTGCCATTTACCTTTATTATGAATTTTCAATTTTGAAAATGTACCTTTATTTATTGTGCAATTAACTTTCATTATAAATGTTCTATTGGGCTAATAAGCCTTTATTCATTGTGCTATTTACCTTTATTATGAATTTTCTTTTGTGTAAATGTACCTTTATTTATTGTGCAATTAACTTTCATTATTAATGTTCTATTGGGCAAATAAGCCTTTATTCATTGTGCTATTTACCTTTATTATGAATTCTCAATTTTGAAAATGTACCTTCATTTATTGTGCAATTAACTTTCATTATTAATGTTCTATTGGGCAAATAAGCCTTTATTCATTGTGCCATTTACCTTTATTATGAATTTTCTTTTGTGTAAATGTACCTTTATTTATTGTGCAATTAACTGACATTATTAATGTTCTATTGGGCAAATAAGCCTTTATTCATTGTGCCATTTACCTTTATTATGAATGTTCTTTTGTGTGTAAATATACCTTTATTTATTTTGCAATTAACTTTCATTATCAATGTTCTATTGGGCAAATAAGCCTTTATGCATGGTGCCAATTTAGCTTTATTATGAATTTTCTTTTGTGTAAATGTACTTTTATTTATTGTGCAATTAACTTTCATGATTAATGTTCTATTGGGCAAATAAGCCTTTATTCATGGTGCCATTTACCTTTATTATGAATTTTCTTTTGTGTAAATGTACCTTTATTTATTGTGCAATTAACTTTCATTATTAATGTTCTATTGGGCAAATAAGCCTTTATTAATTGTGCCATTTACCTTTATTATGAATTTTCAATTTTGAAAATGTACCTTTATTTATTGTGCAATTAACTTGCATTATTAATGTTCTATTGGGCAAATAAGCCTTTATTCATTGTGCCATTTATCTTTATTATGAATTTTCTTTTGTGTAAATGTACTTTTACTTATTGTGCAATTAACTTTAATTTTAAATGTTCTATTGGGCAAATAAGCCTTTATTCATTGTGCCATTTACCTTTATTATGAATTTTCAATTTTGAAAATGTACCTTCATTTATTGTGCAATTAACTTTCATTATTAATATTCTATTGGGCAAATAAGCCTTTATTCATTGTGCCATTTACCTTTATGATGAATTTTCTTTTGTGTAAATGTACCTTTATTTATTGTTCAATTAACTTTCATTATTAATGTTCTGTTGGGCAAATAAGCCTTTATTCATTGTGCCATTTACCTTTATTATGAATTTTCAATTTTGAAAATGTACCTTTATTAATTGTGCAATTAACTTTCATGATTAATGTTCTATTGGGCAAATAAGCCTTTATTCATTGTGCCATTTACCTTTATTATGAATTTTCTTTTGTGTAAATGTACCTTTATTTATTGTGCAATTTACTTTCATTATTAATGTTCTATTGGGCAAATAAGCCTTTATTCATTGTGCTATTTACCTTTATTATGAATTCTCAATTTTGAAAATGTACCTTCATTTATTGTGCAATTAACTTTCATTATTAATGTTCTATTGGGCAAATAAGCCTTTATTCATTGTGCCATTTACCTTTACTATGAATTTTCTTTTGTGTAAATGTACCTTTATTTATTGTGCAATTAACTTTCATTATTAATATTCTATTGGGCAAATAAGCCTTTATTCATTGTGCCATTTACCTGTATTATGAATTTTCAATTTTGAAAATGTACCTTCATTTATTGTGCAATTAACTTTCATTATAATTATTCTATTGGGCAAATAAGCCTTTATTCATTGTGCCATTTACCTTTATTATGAATTTTCTTTTGTGTAAATGTACCTTTATTTATTGTGCAATTAACTTTCATTATTAATGTTCTGTTGGGCAAATAAGCCTTTATTCATTGTGCCATTTACCTTTATTATGAATTTTCTTTTGTGTGTAAATATACCTTTATTTATTTTGCAATTAACTTTCATTATCAATGTTCTATTGGGCAAATAAGCCTTCATGCATGGTGCCAATTTAGCTTTATTATGAATTTTCTTTTGTGTAAATGTACTTTTATTTATTGTGCAATTAACTTTCATGATTAATGTTCTATTGGGCAAATAAGCCTTTATTCATTGTGCCATTTACCTTTATTGTGAATTTTCTTTTGTGTGAATGTACCTTTATTTATTGTGCAATTAACTTTCATTATTAATGTTCTATTGGGCAAATAAGCCTTTATTCATTGTGCCATTTACCTTTATTATTAATTTTCTTGGAAGTAAATGTACCTTTATTTATTGTGTAATTAACTTTCATTATTAATGTTCTATTGGGCAAATAAGCCTTTATTCATTGTGCTATTTACCTTTATTATGAATTTTCAATTTTGAAAATGTACCTTTATTTATTGTGCAAGTAACTTTCATTATTAATGTTCTATTGGGCAAATAAGCCTTTATTCATTGTGCCATTTACCTTTATTATGAATTTTCAATTTTGAAAATGTACCTTTATTTATTGTGCAAGTAACTTTCATTATTAATGTTCTATTGGGAAAATAAGACTTTATTCATTGTGCCATTTACCTTTATTATGAATTTTCTTTTGTGTAAATGTACTTTTACTGATTGTGCAATTAACTTTCATTGTTAATGTTCTATTGGGCAAATAAGCCTTTATTCATTGTGCCATTTACCTGTATTATGAATTTTCAATTTTGAAAATGTACCTTCATTTATTGTGCAATTAACTTTCATTATTAATATTCTATTGGGCAAATAAGCCTTTATTCATTGTGCTATTTACCTTTATTATGAATTCTCAATTTTGAAAATGTACCTTCATTTATTGTGCAATTAACTTTCATTATTAATGTTCTATTGGGCAAATAAGCCTTTATTCATTGTGCCATTTACCTTTACTATGAATTTTCTTTTGTGTAAATGTACCTTTATTTATTGTGCAATTAACTTTCATTATTAATATTCTATTGGGCAAATAAGCCTTTATTCATTGTGCCATTTACCTGTATTATGAATTTTCAATTTTGAAAATGTACCTTCATTTATTGTGCAATTAACTTTCATTATAATTATTCTATTGGGCAAATAAGCCTTTATTCATTGTGCCATTTACCTTTATTATGAATTTTCTTTTTTGTAAATGTACGTTTACTTATTGTGCAATTAACTTTCATTGTTAATGTTCTATTGGGCAAATAAGCCTTTATTCATTGTGCCATTTACCTTTATTATGAATTTTCAATTTTGAAAATGTACCTTCATTTATTGTGCAATTAACTTTCATTATTAATATTCTATTGGGCAAATAAGCCTTTATTATTGTGCTATTTACCTTTATTATGAATTTTCTTTTGTGTAAATGTACCTTTATTTATTGTGCAATTAACTTTCATTATTAATGTTCTATTGGGCAAATAAGCCTTTATTCATTGTGCTATTTACCTTTATTATGAATTTTCAATTTTGAAAATGTACCTTTATTTATTGTGCAATTAACTTTCATTATTAATGTTCTGTTGGGCAAATAAGCCTTTATTCATTGTGCCATTTACCTTTATTATGAATTTTCAATTTTGAAAATGTACCTTTATTTATTGTGCAATTAACTTGCATTATTAATGTTCTATTGGGCAAATAAGCCTTTATTCATTGTGCCATTTACCTTTATTATGAATTTTCTTTTGTGTAAATGTACTTTTACTTATTGTGCAATTAACTTTCATTGTTAATGTTCTATAGGGAAAATAAGCCTTTATTCATTGTGCCATTTACCTTTATTATGAATTTTCAATTTTGAAAATGTACCTTCATTTATTGTGCAATTAACTTTCATTATTAATATTCTATTGGGCAAATAAGCTTTTATTCATTGTGCCATTTACCTTTGTGATGAATTTTCTTTTGTGTGTAAATATACCTTTATTTATTGTGCAATTAACTTTAAATATTAATGTTCTGTTGGGCAAATAAGCCTATATTCATTGTGCCATTTACCTTTATTATGAATGTTCAATTTTGAAAATGTACCTTTATTTATTGTGCAATTAACTTTCATTATAATGTTCTATTGGGCAAATAAGCCCTTATTCATTGTGCCATTTACCTTTATTATGAATTTTCTTTTGTGTAAATGTACCTTTATTTATTGTGCAATTAACTTTCATTATTAATGTTCTATTGGGCAAATAAGCCTTTATTCATTGTGCCATTTACCTTTATTATGAATTTTCTTTTGTGTAAATGTACCTTTTTTTATTGTGCAATTAACTTTCATTATTAATGTTCTTTTGGGCAAATAAGCTTTTATTCATTGTGCTATTTACCTTTATTATGAATTCTCAATTTTGAAAATGTACCTTCATTTATTGTGCAATTAACTTTCATTATTAATGTTCTATTGGGCAAATAAGCCTTTATTCATTGTGCCATTTACCTTTATTATGAATTTTCTTTTGTGTAAATGTACCTTTATTTATTGTGCAATTAACTTTCATTATTAATGTTCTATTGGGCAAATAAGCCTTTATTCATTGTGCCATTTACCTTTATTATGAATTTTCAATTTTGAAAATGTACCTTCATTTATTGTGCAATTAACTTTCATTATTAATATTCTATTGGGCAAATAAGCCTTTATTCATTGTGCCATTTACCTTTATTATGAATTTTCTTTTGTGTAAATGTACCTTTATTTATTGTGCAATTAACTTTCATTATTAATGTTCTGTTGGGCAAATAAGCCTTTATTCATTGTGCCATTTACCTTTATTATGAATTTTCTTTTGTGTAAATGTACTTTTACTTATTGTGCAATTAACTTTCATTGTTAATGTTCTATTGGGCAAATAAGCCTTTATTCATTGTGCCATTTACCTTTATTATGAATTTTCAATTTTGAAAATGTACCTTCATTTATTGTGCAATTAACTTTCATTATTAATATTCTATTGGGCAAATAAGCCTTTATTCATTGTGCTATTTACCTTTATTATGAATTTTCTTTTGTGTAAATGTACCTTTATTTATTGTGCAATTAACTTTCATTATTAATGTTCTATGAGGCAAATAACCTTTATTCATTGTGCCATTTACCTTTATTATGAATTTTCTTTTGTGTAAATGTACTTTTACTGATTGTGCAATACACTTTCATTGTTAATGTTCTATTGGGCAAATAAGCCTTTATTCATTGTGCCATTTACCTTTATTATGAATTTTCTTTTGTGTAAATGTACTTTTACTTATTGTGCAATTAACTTTCATTGTTAATGTTCTATTGGGAAAATAAGCCTTTATTCATTGTGCCATTTACCTTTATTATGAATTTTCAATTTTGAAAATGTACCTTCATTTATTGTGCAATTAACTTTCATTATTAATATTCTATTGGGCAAATAAGCCTTTATTCATTGTGCCATTTACCTTTATGATGAATTTTCTTTTGTGTGTAAATATACCTTTATTTATTGTGCAATTAACTTTCATTATTAATGTTCTGTTGGGCAAATAAGCCTATATTCATTGTGCCATTTACCTTTATTATGAATGTTCAATTTTGAAAATGTACCTTTATTTATTGTGCAATTAACTTTCATTATAATGTTCTATTGGGCAAATAAGCCCTTATTCATTGTGCCATTTACCTTTATTATGAATTTTCTTTTGTGTAAATGTACCTTTATTTATTGTGCAATTAACTTTCATTATTAATGTTCTATTAGGCAAATAAGCCTTTATTCATTGTGCCATTTACCTTTATTATGAATTTTCTTTTGTGTAAATGTACCTTTATTTATTGTGTAATTAACTTTCATTATTAATGTTCTATTGGGCAAATAAGCCTTTATTAATTGTGCCATTTACCTTTATTATGAATTTTCAATTTTGAAAATGTACCTTTATTTATTTTGCAATTAACTTTCATTATTAATGTTCTATTGGGCAAATAAGCCTTTATTCATTGTGATATTTACCTTTATTATGAATTTTCTTTTGTGTAAATGTACCTTTATTTATTGTGCAATTAACTTTCATTATTAATGTTCTATTGGGCAAATAAGCCTTTATTCATTGTGCCATTTACCTTTATTATGAATTTTCTTTTGTGTGTAAATATACCTTTATTTATTTTGCAATTAACTTTCATTATCAATGTTCTATTGGGCAAATAAGCCTTTATGCATGGTGCCAATTTAGCTTTGTTATGAATTGTCTTTTGTGTAAATGTACTTTTATTTATTGTGCAATTAACTGTCGTGATTAATGTTCTATTGGGCAAATAAAACTTTATTCATTGTGCCATTTACCTTTATTATGAATTTTCTTTTGTGTAAATGTACCTTTATTTATTGTGCAATTAACTTTCATTATTAATGTTCTATTGGGCAAATAAGCCTTTATTCATTGTGCCATTTACCTTTATTATGAATTTTCTTTTGTGTAAATGTACCTTTATTTATTATGTAATTAACTTTCATTATTAATGTTCTATTGGGCAAATAAGCCTTTATTCATTGTGCCATTTACATTTATTATGAATTTTCAATTTTGAAAATGTACCTTTATTTATTGTGCAATTAACATTCATTATTAATGTTCTATTATGCAAATAAGCCTTTATTCATTGTGCTATGTACCTTTATTATGAATTTTCTTTTGTGTAAATGTACCTTTATTTATTGTGCAATTAACTTTCATTATTAATGTTCTATTGGGCAAATAAGCCTTTATTCATTGTGCTATTTACCTTTATTATGAATTTTCTTTTGTGTAAATGTACCTTTATTTATTGTGCAATTAACTTTCATTATTAATGTTCTATTGGGCAAATAAGCCTTTATTCATTGTGCCATTTACCTTTATTATTAATTTTCTTGTGTGTAAATGTACCTTTATTTATTGTGTAATTAACTTTCATTATTAATGTTCTATTGGGCAAATAAGCCTTTATTCATTGTGCCATTTACCTTTATTATGAATTTTCAATTTTGAAAATGTACCTTTATTTATTGTGCAATTAACTTGCATTATTAATGTTCTATTGGGCAAATAAGCCTTTATTCATTGTGCCATTTACCTTTATTATGAATTTTCTTTTGTGTAAATGTACTTTTACTTATTGTGCAATTAACTTTCATTATTAATGTTCTATTGGGCAAATAAGCCTTTATTCATTGTGCTATTTACCTTTATTATGAATTCTCAATTTTGAAAATGTACCTTCATTTATTGTGCAATTAACTTTCATTATTAATGTTCTATTGGGCAAATAAGCCTTTATTCATTGTGCCATTTACCTTTACTATGAATTTTCTTTTGTGTAAATGTACCTTTATTTATTGTGCAATTAACTTTCATTATTAATATTCTATTGGGCAAATAAGCCTTTATTCATTGTGCCATTTACCTGTATTATGAATTTTCAATTTTGAAAATGTACCTTCATTTATTGTGCAATTAACTTTCATTATAATTATTCTATTGGGCAAATAAGCCTTTATTCATTGTGCCATTTACCTTTATTATGAATTTTCTTTTGTGTAAATGTACCTTTATTTATTGTGCAATTAACTTTCATGATTAATGTTCTATTGGGCAAATAAGCCTTTATTCATTGTGCCATTTACCTTTATTGTGAATTTTCTTTTGTGTGAATGTACCTTTATTTATTGTGCAATTAACTTTCATTATTAATGTTCTATTGGGCAAATAAGCCTTTATTCATTGTGCCATTTACCTTTATTATTAATTTTCTTGGAAGTAAATGTACCTTTATTTATTGTGTAATTAACTTTCATTATTAATGTTCTATTGGGCAAATAAGCCTTTATTCATTGTGCCATTTACATTTATTATGAATTTTCAATTTTGAAAATGTACCTTTATTTATTGTGCAATTAACTTTCATTATTAATGTTCTATTGGGCAAACAAGCATTTATTCATTGTGCTATTTACCTTTATTATGAATTTTCTTTTGTGTAAATGTACCTTTATTTATTGTGCAATTAACTTTCATTATTAATGTTCTATTGGGCAAATAAGCCTTTATTCATTGTGCCATTTACCTTTATTATGAATTTTCAATTTTGAAAATGTACCTTTATTTATTGTGCAATTAACTTGCATTATTAATGTTCTATTGGGCAAATAAGCCTTTATTCATTGTGCCATTTACCTTTATTATGAATTTTCTTATGTGTAAATGTACCTTTATTTATTGTGCAATTAACTTTCATTATTAATGTTCTGTTGGGCAAACAGCCCTTTATTCATTGTGCCATTTACATTTATTATGAATTTTCAATTTTGAAAATGTACCTTTATTTATTGTGCAATTAACTTTCATTATTAATGTTCTATTGGGCAAATAAGCCTTTATTATTGTGCTATTTACCTTTATTATGAATTTTCTTTTGTGTAAATGTACCTTTATTTATTGTGCTATTAACTTTCATTATTAATGTTCTATTGGGCAAATAAGCCTTTATTCATTGTGCTATTTACCTTTATTATGAATTTTCAATTTTGAAAATGTACCTTTATTTATTGTGCAATTAACTTTCATTATTAATGTTCTGTTGGGCAAATAAGCCTTTATTCATTGTGCCATTTACCTTTATTATGAATTTTCAATTTTGAAAATGTACCTTTAGTTATTGTGCAATTAACTTTCATTATTAATGTTGTATTGGGCAAATAAGCCTTTATTCATTGTGCCATTTACCTTTATTATGAATTTTCAATTTTGAAAATGTACCTTTATTTATTGTGCAATTAACTTTCATTATTAATGTTCTATTGGGCAAATAAGCCTTTATTCATTGTGCTATTTACCTTTATTATGAATTTTCTTTTGTGTAAATGTACCTTTATTTATTGTGCAATTAACTTTCATTATTAATGTTCTATTGGGCAAATAACCTTTATTCATTGTGCCATTTACCTTTATTATGAATTTTCTTTTGTGTAAATGTACTTTTACTGATTGTGCAATTAACTTTCATTGTTAATGTTCTATTGGGCAAATAAGCCTTTATTCATTGTGCCATTTACCTTTATAATGAATTTTCAATTTTGAAAATGTACCTTTATTTATTGTGCAATTAACTTTCATTATAAATGTTCTATTGGGCAAATAAGCCTTTATTCATTGTGCTATTTACCTTTATTATGAATTTTCTTTTGTGTAAATGTACCTTTATTTATTGTGCAATTAACTTTCATTATTAATGTTCTATTGGGCAAATAAGCCTTTATTCATTGTGCTATTTACCTTTATTATGAATTCTCAATTTTGAAAATGTACCTTCATTTATTGTGCAATTAACTTTCATTATTAATGTTCTATTGGGCAAATAAGCCTTTATTCATTGTGCCATTTACCTTTATTATGAATTTTCTTTTGTGTAAATGTACCTTTATTTATTGTGCAATTAACTGACATTATTAATGTTATATTGGGCAAATAAGCCTTTATTCATTGTGCCATTTACCTTTATTATGAATTTTCTTTTGTGTAAATGTACTTTTATTTATTGTGCAATTAACTTTCATGATTAATGTTCTATTGGGCAAATAAGCCTTTATTCATGGTGCAATTTACCTTTATTATGAATTTTCTTTTGTGTAAATGTACCTTTATTTATTGTGCAATTAACTTTGATTATTAATGTTCTATTGGGCAAATAAGCCTTTATTCATTGTGCCATTTACCTTTATTATGAATTTTCAATTTTGAAAATGTACTTTTATTTATTGTGCAATTAACTTTCATTATTAATGTTCTATTGGGCAAATAAGCCTTTATTCATTGTGCTATTTACCTTTATTATGAATTTTCTTTTGTGTAAATGTACCTTTATTTATTGTGCAATTAACTTTCATTATTAATGTTCTATTGGGCAAATAAGCCTTTATTCATTGTGCCATTTACCTTTATTATGAATTTTCAATTTTGAAAATGTACCTTTATTTATTGTGCAATTAACTTGCATTATTAATGTTCTATTGGGCAAATAAGCCTTTATTCATTGTGCCATTTACCTTTATTATGAATTTTCTTTTGTGTAAATGTATTTTACTTATTGTGCAATTAACTTTAATTGTAAATGTTCTATTGGGCAAATAAGCCTTTATTCATTGTGCCATTTACCTTTATTATGAATTTTCAATTTTGAAAATGTACCTTCATTTATTGTGCAATTAACTTTCATTATTAATATTCTATTGGGCAAATAAGCCTTTATTCATTTTGCCATTTACATTTATGATGAATTTTCTTTTGTGTAAATGTACCTTTATTTATTGTGCAATTAACTTTCATTATTAATGTTCTGTTGGGCAAATAAGCCTTTATTCATTGTGCCATTTACCTTTATTATGAATTTTCAATTTTGAAAATGTACCTTTATTAATTGTGCAATTAACTTTCATGATTAATGTTCTATTGGGCAAATAAGCCTTTATTCATTGTGCCATTTACCTTTATTATGAATTTTCTTTTGTGTAAATGTACCTTTATTTATTGTGCAATTAACTTTCATTATTAATGTTCTATTGGGCAAATAAGCCTTTATTCATTGTGCTATTTACCTTTATTATGAATTCTCAATTTTGAAAATGTACCTTCATTTATTGTGCAATTAACTTTCATTATTAATGTTCTATTGGGCAAATAAGCCTTTATTCATTGTGCCATTTACCTTTACTATGAATTTTCTTTTGTGTAAATGTACCTTTATTTATTGTGCAATTAACTTTCATTATTAATATTCTATTGGGCAAATAAGCCTTTATTCATTGTGCCATTTACCTGTATTATGAATTTTCAATTTTGAAAATGTACCTTCATTTATTGTGCAATTAACTTTCATTATAATTATTCTATTGGGCAAATAAGCCTTTATTCATTGTGCCATTTACCTTTATTATGAATTTTCTTTTGTGTAAATGTACGTTTACTTATTGTGCAATTAACTTTCATTGTTAATGTTCTATTGGGCAAATAAGCCTTTATTCATTGTGCCATTTACCTTTATTATGAATTTTCAATTTTGAAAATGTACCTTCATTTATTGTGCAATTAACTTTCATTATTAATATTCTATTGGGCAAATAAGCCTTTATTATTGTGCTATTTACCTTTATTATGAATTTTCTTTTGTGTAAATGTACCTTTATTTATTGTGCAATTAACTTTCATTATTAATGTTCTATTGGGCAAATAAGCCTTTATTCATTGTGCTATTTACCTTTATTATGAATTTTCAATTTTGAAAATGTACCTTTATTTATTGTGCAATTAACTTTCATTATTAATGTTCTGTTGGGCAAATAAGCCTTTATTCATTGTGCCATTTACCTTTATTATGAATTTTCAATTTTGAAAATGTACCTTTATTTATTGTGCAATTAACTTGCATTATTAATGTTCTATTGGGCAAATAAGCCTTTATTCATTGTGCCATTTACCTTTATTATGAATTTTCTTTTGTGTAAATGTACTTTTACTTATTGTGCAATTAACTTTCATTGTTAATGTTCTATAGGGAAAATAAGCCTTTATTCATTGTGCCATTTACCTTTATTATGAATTTTCAATTTTGAAAATGTACCTTCATTTATTGTGCAATTAACTTTCATTATTAATATTCTATTGGGCAAATAAGCTTTTATTCATTGTGCCATTTACCTTTGTGATGAATTTTCTTTTGTGTGTAAATATACCTTTATTTATTGTGCAATTAACTTTAAATATTAATGTTCTGTTGGGCAAATAAGCCTATATTCATTGTGCCATTTACCTTTATTATGAATGTTCAATTTTGAAAATGTACCTTTATTTATTGTGCAATTAACTTTCATTATAATGTTCTATTGGGCAAATAAGCCCTTATTCATTGTGCCATTTACCTTTATTATGAATTTTCTTTTGTGTAAATGTACCTTTATTTATTGTGCAATTAACTTTCATTATTAATGTTCTATTGGGCAAATAAGCCTTTATTCATTGTGCCATTTACCTTTATTATGAATTTTCTTTTGTGTAAATGTACCTTTTTTTATTGTGCAATTAACTTTCATTATTAATGTTCTTTTGGGCAAATAAGCTTTTATTCATTGTGCTATTTACCTTTATTATGAATTCTCAATTTTGAAAATGTACCTTCATTTATTGTGCAATTAACTTTCATTATTAATGTTCTATTGGGCAAATAAGCCTTTATTCATTGTGCCATTTACCTTTATTATGAATTTTCTTTTGTGTAAATGTACCTTTATTTATTGTGCAATTAACTTTCATTATTAATGTTCTATTGGGCAAATAAGCCTTTATTCATTGTGCCATTTACCTTTATTATGAATTTTCAATTTTGAAAATGTACCTTCATTTATTGTGCAATTAACTTTCATTATTAATATTCTATTGGGCAAATAAGCCTTTATTCATTGTGCCATTTACCTTTATTATGAATTTTCTTTTGTGTAAATGTACCTTTATTTATTGTGCAATTAACTTTCATTATTAATGTTCTGTTGGGCAAATAAGCCTTTATTCATTGTGCCATTTACCTTTATTATGAATTTTCTTTTGTGTAAATGTACTTTTACTTATTGTGCAATTAACTTTCATTGTTAATGTTCTATTGGGCAAATAAGCCTTTATTCATTGTGCCATTTACCTTTATTATGAATTTTCAATTTTGAAAATGTACCTTCATTTATTGTGCAATTAACTTTCATTATTAATATTCTATTGGGCAAATAAGCCTTTATTCATTGTGCTATTTACCTTTATTATGAATTTTCTTTTGTGTAAATGTACCTTTATTTATTGTGCAATTAACTTTCATTATTAATGTTCTATGAGGCAAATAACCTTTATTCATTGTGCCATTTACCTTTATTATGAATTTTCTTTTGTGTAAATGTACTTTTACTGATTGTGCAATACACTTTCATTGTTAATGTTCTATTGGGCAAATAAGCCTTTATTCATTGTGCCATTTACCTTTATTATGAATTTTCTTTTGTGTAAATGTACTTTTACTTATTGTGCAATTAACTTTCATTGTTAATGTTCTATTGGGAAAATAAGCCTTTATTCATTGTGCCATTTACCTTTATTATGAATTTTCAATTTTGAAAATGTACCTTCATTTATTGTGCAATTAACTTTCATTATTAATATTCTATTGGGCAAATAAGCCTTTATTCATTGTGCCATTTACCTTTATGATGAATTTTCTTTTGTGTGTAAATATACCTTTATTTATTGTGCAATTAACTTTCATTATTAATGTTCTGTTGGGCAAATAAGCCTATATTCATTGTGCCATTTACCTTTATTATGAATGTTCAATTTTGAAAATGTACCTTTATTTATTGTGCAATTAACTTTCATTATAATGTTCTATTGGGCAAATAAGCCCTTATTCATTGTGCCATTTACCTTTATTATGAATTTTCTTTTGTGTAAATGTACCTTTATTTATTGTGCAATTAACTTTCATTATTAATGTTCTATTAGGCAAATAAGCCTTTATTCATTGTGCCATTTACCTTTATTATGAATTTTCTTTTGTGTAAATGTACCTTTATTTATTGTGTAATTAACTTTCATTATTAATGTTCTATTGGGCAAATAAGCCTTTATTAATTGTGCCATTTACCTTTATTATGAATTTTCAATTTTGAAAATGTACCTTTATTTATTTTGCAATTAACTTTCATTATTAATGTTCTATTGGGCAAATAAGCCTTTATTCATTGTGATATTTACCTTTATTATGAATTTTCTTTTGTGTAAATGTACCTTTATTTATTGTGCAATTAACTTTCATTATTAATGTTCTATTGGGCAAATAAGCCTTTATTCATTGTGCCATTTACCTTTATTATGAATTTTCTTTTGTGTGTAAATATACCTTTATTTATTTTGCAATTAACTTTCATTATCAATGTTCTATTGGGCAAATAAGCCTTTATGCATGGTGCCAATTTAGCTTTGTTATGAATTGTCTTTTGTGTAAATGTACTTTTATTTATTGTGCAATTAACTGTCGTGATTAATGTTCTATTGGGCAAATAAAACTTTATTCATTGTGCCATTTACCTTTATTATGAATTTTCTTTTGTGTAAATGTACCTTTATTTATTGTGCAATTAACTTTCATTATTAATGTTCTATTGGGCAAATAAGCCTTTATTCATTGTGCCATTTACCTTTATTATGAATTTTCTTTTGTGTAAATGTACCTTTATTTATTATGTAATTAACTTTCATTATTAATGTTCTATTGGGCAAATAAGCCTTTATTCATTGTGCCATTTACATTTATTATGAATTTTCAATTTTGAAAATGTACCTTTATTTATTGTGCAATTAACATTCATTATTAATGTTCTATTATGCAAATAAGCCTTTATTCATTGTGCTATGTACCTTTATTATGAATTTTCTTTTGTGTAAATGTACCTTTATTTATTGTGCAATTAACTTTCATTATTAATGTTCTATTGGGCAAATAAGCCTTTATTCATTGTGCTATTTACCTTTATTATGAATTTTCTTTTGTGTAAATGTACCTTTATTTATTGTGCAATTAACTTTCATTATTAATGTTCTATTGGGCAAATAAGCCTTTATTCATTGTGCCATTTACCTTTATTATTAATTTTCTTGTGTGTAAATGTACCTTTATTTATTGTGTAATTAACTTTCATTATTAATGTTCTATTGGGCAAATAAGCCTTTATTCATTGTGCCATTTACCTTTATTATGAATTTTCAATTTTGAAAATGTACCTTTATTTATTGTGCAATTAACTTGCATTATTAATGTTCTATTGGGCAAATAAGCCTTTATTCATTGTGCCATTTACCTTTATTATGAATTTTCTTTTGTGTAAATGTACTTTTACTTATTGTGCAATTAACTTTCATTGTTAATGTTCTATTGGGAAAATAAGCCTTTATTCATTGTGCCATTTACCTTTATTATGAATTTTCAATTTTGAAAATGTACCTTCATTTATTGTGCAATTAACTTTCATTATTAATATTCTATTGGGCAAATAAGCCTTTATTCATTGTGCCATTTACCTTTATGATGAATTTTCTTTTGTGTGTAAATATACCTTTATTTATTGTGCAATTAACTTTCATTATTAATGTTCTGTTGGGCAAATAAGCCTTTATTCATTGTGCCATTTACCTTTATTATGAATTTTCAATTTTGAAAATGTACCTTTATTTATTGTGCAATTAACTTTCATTATAATGTTCTATTGGGCAAATAAGCCCTTATTCATTGTGCCATTTACCTTTATTATGAATTTTCTTTTGTGTGTAAATATACCTTTTTTTATTTTGCAATTAACTTTCATTATCAATGTTCTATTGGGCAAATAAGCCTTTATGCATGGTGCCAATTTAGCTTTATTATGAATTTTCTTTTGTGTAAATGTACTTTTATTTATTGTGCAATTAACTGTCGTGATTAATGTTCTATTGGGCAAATAAGCCTTTATTCATTGTGCCATTTACCTTTATTATGAATTTTCTTTTGTGTAAATGTACCTTTATTTATTGTGCAATTAACTTTCATTATTAATGTTCTATTGGGCAAATAAGCCTTTATTCATTGTGCCATTTACCTTTATTATGAATTTTCTTGTGTGTAAATGTACCTTTATTTATTGTGTAATTAATTTTCATTATTAATGTCCTATTGGGCAAATAAGCCTTTATTCATTGTGCCATTTACCTTTATTATGAATTTTCAATTTTGAAAATGTACCTTTATTTATTGTGCAATTAACTTTCATTATTAATGTTCTATTGGGCAAATAAGCCTTTATTCATTGTGCTATGTACCTTTAGTATGAATTTTCTTTTGTGTAAATGTACCTTTATTTATTGTGCAATTAACTTTCATTATTAATGTTCTATTGGGCAAATAAGCCTTTATTCATTGTGCTATTTACCTTTATTATGAATTTTCTTTTGTGTAAATGTACCTTTATTTATTGTGCAATTAACTTTCATTATTAATGTTCTATTGGGCAAATAAGCCTTTATTCATTGTGCCATTTACCTTTATTATTAATTTTCTTGTGTGTAAATGTACCTTTATTTATTGTGTAATTAACTTTCATTATTAATGTTCTATTGGGCAAATAAGCCTTTATTCATTGTGCCATTTACATTTATTATGAATTTTCAATTTTGAAAATGTACCTTTATTTATTGTGCAATTAACTTGCATTATTAATGTTCTATTGGGCAAATAAGCCTTTATTCATTGTGCCATTTACCTTTATTATGAATTTTCTTTTGTGTAAATGTACTTTTACTTATTGTGCAATTAACTTTCATTGTTAATGTTCTATTGGGAAAATAAGCCTTTATTCATTGTGCCATTTACCTTTATTATGAATTTTCAATTTTGAAAATGTACCTTCATTTATTGTGCAATTAACTTTCATTATTAATATTCTATTGGGCAAATAAGCCTTTATTCATTGTGCCATTTACCTTTATGATGAATTTTCTTTTGTGTGTAAATATACCTTTATTTATTGTGCAATTAACTTTCATTATTAATGTTCTGTTGGGCAAATAAGCCTTTATTCATTGTGCCATTTACCTTTATTATGAATTTTCAATTTTGAAAATGTACCTTTATTTATTGTGCAATTAACTTTCATTATAATGTTCTATTGGGCAAATAAGCCCTTATTCATTGTGCCATTTACCTTTATTATGAATTTTGTTTTGTGTGTAAATATACCTTTATTTATTTTGCAATTAACTTTCATTATCAATGTTCTATTGGGCAAATAAGCCTTTATGCATGGTGCCAATTTAGCTTTATTATGAATTTTCTTTTGTGTAAATGTACTTTTATTTATTGTGCAATTAACTGTCGTGATTAATGTTCTATTGGGCAAATAAGCTTTTATTCATTGTGCCATTTACCTTTATTATGAATTTTCTTTTGTGTAAATGTACCTTTATTTATTGTGCAATTAACTTTCATTATTAATGTTCTATTGGGCAAATAAGCCTTTATTCATTGTGCCATTTACCTTTATTATGAATTTTCTTGTGTGTAAATGTACCTTTATTTATTGTGTAATTAATTTTCATTATTAATGTTCTATTGGGCAAATAAGCCTTTATTCATTGTGCCATTTACCTTTATTATGAATTTTCAATTTTGAAAATGTACCTTTATTTATTGTGCAATTAACTTTCATTATTAATGTTCTATTGGGCAAATAAGCCTTTATTCATTGTGCTATGTACCTTTAGTATGAATTTTCTTTTGTGTAAATGTACCTTTATTTATTGTGCAATTAACTTTCATTATTAATGTTCTATTGGGCAAATAAGCCTTTATTCATTGTGCTATTTACCTTTATTATGAATTTTCTTTTGTGTAAATGTACCTTTATTTATTGTGCAATTAACTTCTATTATTAATGTTCTATTGGGCAAATAAGCCTTTATTCATTGTGCCATTTACCTTTATTATGAATTTTCTTGTGTGTAAATGTACCTTTATTTATTGTGTAATTAACTTTCATTATTAATGTTCTATTGGGCAAATAAGCCTTTATTCATTGTGCCATTTACATTTATTATGAATTTTCAATTTTGAAAATGTACCTTTATTTATTGTGCAATTAACTTGCATTATTAATGTTCTATTGGGCAAATAAGCCTTTATTCATTGTGCCATTTACCTTTATTATGAATTTTCTTTTGTGTAAATGTACTTTTACTTATTGTGCAATTAACTTTCATTGTTAATGTTCTATTGGGAAAATAAGCCTTTATTCATTGTGCCATTTACCTTTATTATGAATTTTCAATTTTGAAAATGTACCTTCATTTATTGTGCAATTAACTTTCATTATTAATATTCTATTGGGCAAATAAGCCTTTATTCATTGTGCCATTTACCTTTATGATGAATTTTCTTTTGTGTGTAAATATACCTTTATTTATTGTGCAATTAACTTTCATTATTAATGTTCTGTTGGGCAAATAAGCCTTTATTCATTGTGCCATTTACCTTTATTATGAATTTTCAATTTTGAAAATGTACCTTTATTTATTGTGCAATTAACTTTCATTATAATGTTCTATTGGGCAAATAAGCCCTTATTCATTGTGCCATTTACCTTTATTATGAATTTTGTTTTGTGTGTAAATATACCTTTATTTATTTTGCAATTAACTTTCATTATCAATGTTCTATTGGGCAAATAAGCCTTTATGCATGGTGCCAATTTAGCTTTATTATGAATTTTCTTTTGTGTAAATGTACTTTTATTTATTGTGCAATTAACTGTCGTGATTAATGTTCTATTGGGCAAATAAGCCTTTATTCATTGTGCCATTTACCTTTATTATGAATTTTCTTTTGTGTAAATGTACCTTTATTTATTGTGCAATTAACTTTCATTATTAATGTTCTATTGGGCAAATAAGCCTTTATTCATTGTGCCATTTACCTTTATTATGAATTTTCTTGTGTGTAAATGTACCTTTATTTATTGTGTAATTAATTTTCATTATTAATGTTCTATTGGGCAAATAAGCCTTTATTCATTGTGCCATTTACCTTTATTATGAATTTTCAATTTTGAAAATGTACCTTTATTTATTGTGCAATTAACTTTCATTATTAATGTTCTATTGGGCAAATAAGCCTTTATTCATTGTGCTATGTACCTTTAGTATGAATTTTCTTTTGTGTAAATGTACTTTTACTTATTGTGCAATTAACTTTCATTGTTAATGTTCTATTGGGAAAATAAGCCTTTATTCATTGTGCCATTTACCTTTATTATGAATTTTCAATTTTGAAAATGTACCTTCATTTATTGTGCAATTAACTTTCATTATTAATATTCTATTGGGCAAATAAGCCTTTATTCATTGTGCCATTTACCTTTATTATGAATTTTCTTTTGTGTGTAAATATACCTTTATTTATTGTGCAATTAACTTTCATTATTAATGTTCTGTTGGGCAAATAAGCCTTTATTCATTGTGCCATTTACCTTTATTATGAATTTTCAATTTTGAAAATGTACCTTTATTTATTGTGCAATTAATTTCATTATAATGTTCTATTGGGCAAATAAGCTTTTATTCATTGTGCCATTTACCTTTATTATGAATTTTCTTTTGTGTAAATGTACCTTTATTTATTGTGCAATTAACTTTCATTATTAATGTTCTATTGGGCAAATAAGACTTTATTCATTGTGCCATTTACCTTTATTATGAATTTTCTTTTGTGTAAATGTACCTTTATTTATTGTGTAATTAACTTTCATTATTAATGTTCTATTGGGCAAATAAGCCTTTATTAATTGTGCCATTTACCTTTATTATGAATTTTCAATTTTGAAAATGTACCTTTATTGTTTTTGCAATTAACTTTCATTATTAATGTTCTATTGGGCAAATAAGCCTTTATTCATTGTGATATTTACCTTTATTATGAATTTTCTTTTGTGTGTAAATATACCTTTATTTATTTTGCAATTAACTTTCATTATTAATGTTCTATTGGGCAAATAAGCCTTTATGCATGGTGCCAATTTAGCTTTATTATGAATTTTCTTTTGTGTAAATGTACTTTTATTTATTGTGCAATTAACTGTCGTGATTAATGTTCTATTGGGCAAATAAGCCTTTATTCATTGTGCCATTTACCTTTATTATGAATTTTCTTTTGTGTAAATGTACCTTTATTTATTGTGCAATTAACTTTCATTATTAATGTTCTATTGGGCAAATAAGCCTTTATTCATTGTGCCATTTACCTTTATTATGAATTTTCTTGTGTGTAAATGTACCTTTATTTATTGTGTAATTAATTTTCATTATTAATGTTCTATTGGGCAAATAAGCCTTTATTCATTGTGCCATTTACCTTTATTATGAATTTTCAATTTTGAAAATGTACCTTTATTTATTGTGCAATTAACTTTCATTATTAATGTTCTATTGGGCAAATAAGCCTTTATTCATTGTGCTATGTACCTTTATTATGAATTTTCTTTTGTGTAAATGTACCTTTATTTATTGTGCAATTAACTTTCATTATTAATGTTCTATTGGGCAAATAAGCCTTTATTCATTGTGCTATTTACCTTTATTATGAATTTTCTTTTGTGTAAATGTACCTTTATTTATTGTGCAATTAACTTTCATTATTAATGTTCTATTGGGCAAATAAGCCTTTATTCATTGTGCCATTTACCTTTATTATTAATTTTCTTGTGTGTAAATGTACCTTTATTTATTGTGTAATTAACTTTCATTATTAATGTTCTATTGGGCAAATAAGCCTTTATTCATTGTGCCATTTACATTTATTATGAATTTTCAATTTTGAAAATGTACCTTTATTTATTGTGCAATTAACTTTCATTATAATGTTCTATTGGGCAAATAAGCCCTTATTCATTGTGCCATTTACCTTTATTATGAATTTTCTTTTGTGTGTAAATATACCTTTATTTATTTTGCAATTAACTTTCATTATCAATGTTCTATTGGGCAAATAAGCCTTTATGCATGGTGCCAATTTAGCTTTATTATGAATTTTCTTTTGTGTAAATGTACTTTTATTTATTGTGCAATTAACTGTCGTGATTAATGTTCTATTGGGCAAATAAGCCTTTATTCATTGTGCCATTTACCTTTATTATGAATTTTCTTTTGTGTAAATGTACCTTTATTTATTGTGCAATTAACTTTCATTATTAATGTTCTATTGGGCAAATAAGCCTTTATTCATTGTGCCATTTACCTTTATTATGAATTTTCTTGTGTGTAAATGTACCTTTATTTATTGTGTAATTAATTTTCATTATTAATGTTCTATTGGGCAAATAAGCTTTTATTCATTGTGCCATTTACCTTTATTATGAATTTTCAATTTTGAAAATGTACCTTTATTTATTGTGCAATTAACTTTCATTATTAATGTTCTATTGGGCAAATAAGCCTTTATTCATTGTGCCATTTACCTTTATTATGAATTTTCTTTTGTGTAAATGTACCTTTATTTATTGTGCAATTAACTTTCATTATTAATGTTCTATTGGGCAAATAAGCCTTTATTCATTGTGCCATTTACCTTTATTATTAATTTTCGTTTGTGTAAATGTACCTTTATTTATTGTGCAATTAACTTTCATTATTAATGTTCTATTGGGCAAATAAGCCTTTATTCATTGTGCTATTTACCTTTATTATGAATTTTCTTTTGTGTAAATGTACCTTTATTTATTGTGCAATTAACTTTCATTATTAATGTTCTATTGGGCAAATAAGCCTTTATTCATTGTGCCATTTACCTTTATTATTAATTTTCTTGTGTGTAAATGTACCTTTATTTATTGTGTAATTAACTTTCATTATTAATGTTCTATTGGGCAAATAAGCCTTTATTCTTTGTGCCATTTACATTTATTATGAATTTTCAATTTTGAAAATGTACCTTTATTTATTGTGCAATTAACTTGCATTATTAATGTTCTATTGGGCAAATAAGCCTTTATTCATTGTGCCATTTACCTTTATTATGAATTTTCTTTTGTGTAAATGTACTTTTACTTATTGTGCAATTAACTTTCATTGTTAATGTTCTATTGGGAAAATAAGCCTTTATTCATTGTGCCATTTACCTTTATTATGAATTTTCAATTTTGAAAATGTACCTTCATTTATTGTGCAATTAACTTTCATTATTAATATTCTATTGGGCAAATAAGCCTTTATTCATTGTGCCATTTACCTTTATTATGAATTTTCTTTTGTGTGTAAATATACCTTTATTTATTGTGCAATTAACTTTCATTATTAATGTTCTGTTGGGCAAATAAGCCTTTATTCATTGTGCTATGTACCTTTATTATGAATTTTCTTTTGTGTAAATGTACCTTTATTTATTGTGCAATTAACTTTCATTATTAATGTTCTATTGGGCAAATAAGCCTTTATTCATTGTGCTATTTACCTTTATTATGAATTTTCTTTTGTGTAAATGTACCTTTATTTATTGTGCAATTAACTTTCATTATTAATGTTCTATTGGGCAAATAAGCCTTTATTCATTGTGCCATTTACCTTTATTATTAATTTTCTTGTGTGTAAATGTACCTTTATTTATTGTGTAATTAACTTTCATTATTAATGTTCTATTGGGCAAATAAGCCTTTATTCATTGTGCCATTTACATTTATTATGAATTTTCAATTTTGAAAATGTACCTTTATTTATTGTGCAATTAACTTTCATTATAATGTTCTATTGGGCAAATAAGCCCTTATTCATTGTGCCATTTACCTTTATTATGAATTTTCTTTTGTGTCTAAATATACCTTTATTTATTTTGCAATTAACTTTCATTATCAATGTTCTATTGGGCAAATAAGCCTTTATGCATGGTGCCAATTTAGCTTTATTATGAATTTTCTTTTGTGTAAATGTACTTTTATTTATTGTGCAATTAACTGTCGTGATTAATGTTCTATTGGGCAAATAAGCCTTTATTCATTGTGCCATTTACCTTTATTATGAATTTTCTTTTGTGTAAATGTACCTTTATTTATTGTGCAATTAACTTTCATTATTAATGTTCTATTGGGCAAATAAGCCTTTATTCATTGTGCCATTTACCTTTATTATGAATTTTCTTGTGTGTAAATGTACCTTTATTTATTGTGTAATTAATTTTCATTATTAATGTTCTATTGGGCAAATAAGCCTTTATTCATTGTGCCATTTACCTTTATTATGAATTTTCAATTTTGAAAATGTACCTTTATTTATTGTGCAATTAACTTTCATTATTAATGTTCTATTGGGCAAATAAGCCTTTATTCATTGTGCCATTTACCTTTATTATGAATTTTCTTTTGTGTAAATGTACCTTTATTTATTGTGCAATTAACTTTCATTATTAATGTTCTATTGGGCAAATAAGCCTTTATTCATTGTGCCATTTACCTTTATTATTAATTTTCTTTTGTGTAAATGTACCTTTATTTATTGTGCAATTAACTTTCATTATTAATGTTCTATTGGGCAAATAAGCCTTTATTCATTGTGCTATTTACCTTTATTATGAATTTTCTTTTGTGTAAATGTACCTTTATTTATTGTGCAATTAACTTTCATTATTAATGTTCTATTGGGCAAATAAGCCTTTATTCATTGTGCCATTTACCTTTATTATTAATTTTCTTGTGTGTAAATGTACCTTTATTTATTGTGTAATTAACTTTCATTATTAATGTTCTATTGGGCAAATAAGCCTTTATTCATTGTGCCATTTACATTTATTATGAATTTTCAATTTTGAAAATGTACCTTTATTTATTGTGCAATTAACTTGCATTATTAATGTTCTATTGGGCAAATAAGCCTTTATTCATTGTGCCATTTACCTTTATTATGAATTTTCTTTTGTGTAAATGTACTTTTACTTATTGTGCAATTAACTTTCATTGTTAATGTTCTATTGGGAAAATAAGCCTTTATTCATTGTGCCATTTACCTTTATTATGAATTTTCAATTTTGAAAATGTACCTTCATTTATTGTGCAATTAACTTTCATTATTAATATTCTATTGGGCAAATAAGCCTTTATTCATTGTGCCATTTACCTTTATTATGAATTTTCTTTTGTGTGTAAATATACCTTTATTTATTGTGCAATTAACTTTCATTATTAATGTTCTGTTGGGCAAATAAGCCTTTATTCATTGTGCCATTTACCTTTATTATGAATTTTCAATTTTGAAAATGTACCTTTATTTATTGTGCAATTAATTTCATTATAATGTTCTATTGGGCAAATAAGCCTTTATTCATTGTGCCATTTACCTTTATTATGAATTTTCTTTTGTGTAAATGTACCTTTATTTATTGTGCAATTAACTTTCATTATTAATGTTCTATTGGGCAAATAAGCCTTTATTCATTGTGCCATTTACCTTTATTATGAATTTTCTTTTGTGTAAATGTACCTTTATTTATTGTGTAATTAACTTTCATTATTAATGTTCTATTGGGCAAATAAGCCTTTATTAATTGTGCCATTTACCTTTATTATGAATTTTCAATTTTGAAAATGTACCTTTATTTATTTTGCAATTAACTTTCATTATTAATGTTCTATTGGGCAAATAAGCCTTTATTCATTGTGATATTTACCTTTATTATGAATTTTCTTTTGTGTGTAAATATACCTTTATTTATTTTGCAATTAACTTTCATTATCAATGTTCTATTGGGCAAATAAGCCTTTATGCATGGTGCCAATTTAGCTTTATTATGAATTTTCTTTTGTGTAAATGTACTTTTATTTATTGTGCAATTAACTGTCGTGATTAATGTTCTATTGGGCAAATAAGCCTTTATTCATTGTGCCATTTACCTTTATTATGAATTTTCTTTTGTGTAAATGTACCTTTATTTATTGTGCAATTAACTTTCATTATTAATGTTCTATTGGGCAAATAAGCCTTTATTCATTGTGCCATTTACCTTTATTATGAATTTTCTTGTGTGTAAATGTACCTTTATTTATTGTGTAATTAATTTTCATTATTAATGTTCTATTGGGCAAATAAGCCTTTATTCATTGTGCCATTTACTTTTATTATGAATTTTCAATTTTGAAAATGTACCTTTATTTATTGTGCAATTAACTTTCATTATTAATGTTCTATTGGGCAAATAAGCCTTTATTCATTGTGCTATGTACCTTTATTATGAATTTTCTTTTGTGTAAATGTACCTTTATTTATTGTGCAATTAACTTTCATTATTAATGTTCTATTGGGCAAATAAGCCTTTATTCATTGTGCTATTTACCTTTATTATGAATTTTCTTTTGTGTAAATGTACCTTTATTTATTGTGCAATTAACTTTCATTATTAATGTTCTATTGGGCAAATAAGCCTTTATTCATTGTGCCATTTACCTTTATTATTAATTTTCTTGTGTGTAAATGTACCTTTATTTATTGTGTAATTAACTTTCATTATTAATGTTCTATTGGGCAAATAAGCCTTTATTCATTGTGCCATTTACATTTATTATGAATTTTCAATTTTGAAAATGTACCTTTATTTATTGTGCAATTAACTTGCATTATTAATGTTCTATTGGGCAAATAAGCCTTTATTCATTGTGCCATTTACCTTTATTATGAATTTTCTTTTGTGTAAATGTACTTTTACTTATTGTGCAATTAACTTTCATTGTTAATGTTCTATTGGGCAAATAAGCCTTTATTCATTGTGCCATTTACCTTTATTATGAATTTTCTTTTGTGTAAATGTACCTTTATTTATTGTGTAATTAACTTTCATTATTAATGTTCTATTGGGCAAATAAGCCTTTATTAATTGTGCCATTTACCTTTATTATGAATTTTCAATTTTGAAAATGTACCTGTATTTATTTTGCAATTAACTTTCATTATTAATGTTCTATTGGGCAAATAAGCCTTTATTCATTGTGATATTTACCTTTATTATGAATTTTCTTTTGTGTAAATGTACCTTTATTTATTGTGCAATTAACTTTCATTATTAATGTTCTATTGGGCAAATAAGCCTTTATTCATTGTGCCATTTACCTTTATTATGAATTTTCTTGTGTGTAAATGTACCTTTATTTATTGTGTAATTAACTTTCATTATTAATGTTCTATTGGGCAAATAAGCCTTTATTCATTGTGCCATTTACATTTATTATGAATTTTCAATTTTGAAAATGTACCTTTATTTATTGTGCAATTAACTTTCATTATTAATGTTCTATTGGGCAAATAAGCCTTTATTCATTGTGCTATGTACCTTTATTATGAATTTTCTTTTGTGTAAATGTACCTTTTTTTATTGTGCAATTAACTTTCATTATTAATGTTCTATTGGGCAAATAAGCCTTTATTCATTGTGCTATTTACCTTTATTATGAATTTTCTTTTGTGTAAATGTACCTTTATTTATTGTGCAATTAACTTTCATTATTAATGTTCTATTGGGCAAATAAGACTTTATTCATTGTGCTATTTACCTTTATTATGAATTTTCTTTTGTGTAAATGTACCTTTATTTATTGTGTAATTAACTTTCATTATTAATGTTCTATTGGGCAAATAAGCCTTTATTCATTGTGCCATTTACATTTATTATGAATTTTCAATTTTGAAAATGTACCTTTATTTATTGTGCAATTAACTTTCATTATTAATGTTCTATTGGGCAAATAAGCCTTTATTCATTGTGCCATTTACCTTTATTATGAATTTTCTTTTGTGTAAATGTACTTTTACTTATTGTGCAATTAACTTTCATTGTTAATGTTCTATTGGGAAAATAAGCTTTTATTCATTGTGCCATTTACCTTTATTATGAATTTTCAATTTTGAAAATGTACCTTCATTTATTGTTCAATTGACTTTCATTATTAATATTCTATTGGGCAAATAAGCCTTTATTCATTGTGCCATTTACCTTTATTATGAATTATCTTTTGTGTGTAAATATACCTTTATTTATTGTGCAATTAACTTTCATTATTAATGTTCTGTTGGGCAAATAAGCCTTTATTCATTGTGCTATGTACCTTTATTATGAATTTTCTTTTGTGCAAATGTACCTTTATTTATTGTGCAATTAACTTGCATTATTAATGTTCTATTGGGCAAATAAGCCTTTATTCATTGTGCCATTTGCCTTTATTATGAATTTTCTTTTGTGTAAATGTACCTTTATTTATTGTGTAATTAACTTTCATTATTAATGTTCTATTGGGCAAATAAGCCTTTATTCATTGTGCCATTTACATTTATTATGAATTTTCAATTTTGAAAATGTACCTTTATTTATTGTGCAATTAACTTTCATTATTAATGTTCTATTGGGCAAATAAGCCTTTATTCATTGTGCTATGTACCTTTATTATGAATTTTCTTTTGTGTAAATGTACCTTTTTTTATTGTGCAATTAACTTTCATTATTAATGTTCTATTGGGCAAATAAGCCTTTATTCATTGTGCCATTTACCTTTATTATGAATTTTCAATTTTGAAAATGTACCTTTATTTATTGTGCAAGGAACTTTCATTATTAATGTTCTATTGGGCAAATAAGACTTTATTCATTGTGCTATTTACCTTTATTATGAATTTTCTTTTGTATAAATGTACCTTTATTTATTGTGTAATTAACTTTCATTATTAATGTTCTATTGGGCAAATAAGCCTTTATTCATTGTGCCATTTACATTTATTATGAATTTTCAATTTTGAAAATGTACCTTTATTTATTGTGCAATTAACTTGCATTATTAATGTTCTATTGGGCAAATAAGCCTTTATTCATTGTGCCATTTACCTTTATTATGAATTTTCTTTTGTGTAAATGTACTTTTACTTATTGTGCAATTAACTTTCATTGTTAATGTTCTATTGGGCAAATAAGCCTTTATTCATTGTGCCATTTACCTTTATTATTAATTTTCTTTTGTGTGTAAATATACCTTTATTTATTGTGCAATTAACTTTCATTATTAATGTTCTGTTGGGCAAATAAGCCTTTATTCATTGTGCCATTTACCTTTATTATGAATTTTCAATTTTGAAAATGTACCTTTATTTATTGTGCAATTAACTTTCATTATAATGTTCTATTGGGCAAATAAGCCTTTATTCATTGTGCCATTTACCTTTATTATGAATTTTCTTTTGTGTAAATGTACCTTTATTTATTGTGCAATTAACTTTCATTATTAATGTTCTATTGGGCAAATAAGCCTTTATTCATTGTGCCATTTACCTTTATTATGAATTTTCTTTTGTGTAAATGTACCTTTATTTATTGTGTAATTAACTTTCATTATTAATGTTCTATTGGGCAAATAAGCCTTTATTAATTGTGCCATTTACCTTTATTATGAATTTTCAATTTTGAAAATGTACCTTTATTTATTTTGCAATTAACTTTCATTATTAATGTTCTATTGGGCAAATAAGCCTTTATTCATTGTGATATTTACCTTTATTATGAATTTTCTTTTGTGTAAATGTACCTTTATTTATTGTGCAATTAACTTTCATTATTAATGTTCTATTGGGCAAATAAGCCTTTATTCATTGTGCCATTTACCTTTATTATGAATTTTCTTGTGTGTAAATGTACCTTTATTTATTGTGTAATTAACTTTCATTATTAATGTTCTATTGGGCAAATAAGCCTTTATTAATTGTGCCATTTACCTTTACTATGAATTTTCAATTTTGAAAATGTACCTTTATTTATTTTGCAATTAACTTTCATTATTAATGTTCTATTGGGCAAATAAGCTTTTATTCATTGTGATATTTACCTTTATTATGAATTTTCTTTTGTGTAAATGTACCTTTATTTATTGTGCAATTAACTTTCATTATTAATGTTCTATTGGGCAAATAAGCCTTTATTCATTGTGCCATTTACCTTTATTATGAATTTTCTTGTGTGTAAATGTACCTTTATTTATTGTGTAATTAACTTTCATTATTAATGTTCTATTGGGCAAATAAGCCTTTATTCATTGTGCCATTTACCTTTATTATGAATTTTCAATTTTGAAAATGTACCTTTATTTAATGTGCAATTAACTTTCATTATTAATGTTCTATTGGGCAAATAAGCCTTTATGCATGGTGCCAATTTACCTTATTATGAATTTTCTTTTGTGTAAATGTACTTTTATTTATTGGTCAATTAACTTTCATTATTAATGTTCTATTGGGCAAATAAGCCTTTATGCATTGTGCCAATTTACCTTATTATGAATTTTCTTTTGTGTAAATGTACCTTTATTTATTGTGTAATTAACTTTCATTATTAATGTTCTATTGGGCAAATAAGCCTTTATTAATTGTGCCATTTACCTTTATTATGAATTTTCAATTTTGAAAATGTACCTTTATTTATTGTGTAATTAACTTTCATTATTAATGTGCTATTGGGCAAATAAGCCTTTATTCATTGTGATATTTACCTTTATTATGAATTTTCTTTTGTGTAAATGTACCTTTATTTATTGTGCAATTAACTTTCATTATTAATGTTCTATTGGGCAAATAAGCCTTTATTCATTGTGCCATTTACCTTTATTATGAATTTTCTTGTGTGTAAATGTACCTTTATTTATTGTGTAATTAACTTTCATTATTAATGTTCTATTGGGCAAATAAGCCTTTATTCATTGTGCCATTTACATTTATTATGAATTTTCAATTTTGAAAATGTACCTTTATTTATTGTGCAATTAACTTTCATTATTAATGTTCTATTGGGCAAATAAGCCTTTATTCATTGTGCTATGTACCTTTATTATGAATTTTCTTTTGTGTAAATGTACCTTTTTTTATTGTGCAATTAACTTTCATTATTAATGTTCTATTGGGCAAATAAGCCTTTATTCATTGTGCTATTTACCTTTATTATGAATTTTCTTTTGTGTAAATGTACCTTTATTTATTGTGCAATTAACTTTCATTATTAATGTTCTATTGGGCAAATAAGACTTTATTCATTGTGCTATTTACCTTTATTATGAATTTTCTTTTGTGTAAATGTACCTTTATTTATTGTGTAATTAACTTTCATTATTAATGTTCTATTGGGCAAATAAGCCTTTATTCATTGTGCCATTTACCTTTATTATGAATTTTCTTTTGTGTAAATGTACTTTTACTTATTGTGCAATTAACTTTCATTGTTAATGTTCTATTGGGAAAATAAGCCTTTATTCATTGTGCCATTTACCTTTATTATGAATTTTCAATTTTGAAAATGTACCTTCATTTATTGTGCAATTAACTTTCATTATTAATATTCTATTGGGCAAATAAGCCTTTATTCATTGTGCCATTTACCTTTATTATGAATTTTCTTTTGTGTGTAAATATACCTTTATTTATTGTGCAATTAACTTTCATTATTAATGTTCTGTTGGGCAAATAAGCCTTTATTCATTGTGCTATGTACCTTTATTATGAATTTTCTTTTGTGTAAATGTACCTTTATTTATTGTGCAATTAACTTTCATTATTAATGTTCTATTGGGCAAATAAGCCTTTATTCATTGTGCCATTTACCTTTATTATGAATTTTCTTTTGTGTAAATGTACCTTTATTTATTGTGTAATTAAATTTCATTATTAATGTTCTATTGGGCAAATAAGCCTTTATTAATTGTGCCATTTACCTTTATTATGAATTTTCAATTTTGAAAATGTACCTTTATTTATTTTGCAATTAACTTTCATTATTAATGTTCTATTGGGCAAATAAGCCTTTATTCATTGTGATATTTACCTTTATTATGAATTTTCTTTTGTGTAAATGTACCTTTATTTATTGTGCAATTAACTTTCATTATTAATGTTCTATTGGGCAAATAAGCCTTTATTCATTGTGCCATTTACCTTTATTATGAATTTTCTTGTGTGTAAATGTACCTTTATTTATTGTGTAATTAACTTTCATTATTAATGTTCTATTGGGCAAATAAGCCTTTATTCATTGTGCCATTTACATTTATTATGAATTTTCAATTTTGAAAATGTACCTTTATTTATTGTGCAATTAACTTTCATTATTAATGTTCTATTGGGCAAATAAGCCTTTATTCATTGTGCTATATACCTTTATTATGAATTTTCTTTTGTGTAAATGTACCTTTTTTTATTGTGCAATTAACTTTCATTATTAATGTTCTATTGGGCAAATAAGCCTTTATTCATTGTGCCATTTACCTTTATTATGAATTTTCAATTTTGAAAATGTACCTTTATTTATTGTGCAAGGAACTTTCATTATTAATGTTCTATTGGGCAAATAAGACTTTATTCATTGTGCTATTTACCTTTATTATGAATTTTCTTTTGTGTAAATGTACCTTTATTTATTGTGTAATTAACTTTCATTATTAATGTTCTATTGGGCAAATAAGCCTTTATTCATTGTGCCATTTACATTTATTATGAATTTTCAATTTTGAAAATGTACCTTTATATATTGTGCAATTAACTTGCATTATTAATGTTCTATTGGGCAAATAAGCCTTTATTCATTGTGCCATTTACCTTTATTATGAATTTTCTTTTGTGTAAATGTACTTTTACTTATTGTGCAATTAACTTTCATTGTTAATGTTCTATTAGGAAAATAAGCCTTTATTCATTGTGCCATTTACCTTTATTATGAATTTTCAATTTTTAAAATGTACCTTCATTTATTGTGCAATTAACATTCATTATGAATATTCTATTGGGCAAATAAGCCTTTATTCATTGTGCCATTTACCTTTATTATGAATTTTCTTTTGTGTGTAAATATACCTTTATTTATTGTGCAATTAACTTTCATTATTAATGTTCTGTTGGGCAAATAAGCCTTTATTCATTGTGCCATTTACCTTTATTATGAATTTTCAATTTTGAAAATGTACCTTTATTTATTGTGCAATTAACTTTCATTATAATGTTCTATTGGGCAAATAAGCCTTTATTCATTGTGCCATTTACCTTTATTATGAATTTTTAATTTTGAAAATGTACCTTTTTTATTGTGCAATTAACTTTCATTATTAATGTTCTATTGGGCAAATAAGCCTTTATTCATTGTGCCATTTACCTTTATTATGAATTTTCTTTTGTGTAAATGTACCTTTATTTATTGTGTAATTAACTTTCATTATTAATGTTCTATTGGGCAAATAAGCCTTTATTAATTGTGCCATTTACCTTTATTATGAATTTTCAATTTTGAAAATGTACCTTTATTTATTTTGCAATTAACTTTCATTATTAATGTTCTATTGGGCAAATAAGCCTTTATTCATTGTGATATTTACCTTTTTTATGAATTTTCTTTTGTGTAAATGTACCTTTATTTATTGTGCAATTAACTTTCATTATTAATGTTCTATTGGGCAAATAAGCCTTTATTCATTGTGCCATTTACCTTTATTATGAATTTTCTTGTGTGTAAATGTACCTTTATTTATTGTGTAATTAACTTTCATTATTAATGTTCTATTGGGCAAATAAGCCTTTATTCATTGTGCCATTTACATTTATTATGAATTTTCAATTTTGAAAATGTACCTTTATTTATTGTGCAATTAACTTTCATTATTAATGTTCTATTGGGCAAATAAGCCTTTATTCATTGTGCTATGTACCTTTATTATGAATTTTCTTTTGTGTAACTGTACCTTTATTTATTGTGCAATTAACTTTCATTATTAATGTTCTATTGGGCAAATAAGTCTTTATTCATTGTGCTATTTACCTTTATTATGAATTTTCTTTTGTGTAAATGTACCTTTATTTATTGTGCAATTAACTTTCATTATTAATGTTCTATTGGGCAAAAAAGCCTTTATTCATTGTGCCATTTACCTTTATTATGAATCTTCTTTTGTTAGTATGTACCTTTATTTATTGTGTAATGAACTTTCATTAATAATGTTCTATTGGGCAATCAAGCCTTTATTCATTGTGCCATTTACCTTTATTATGAATTTTCAATTTTGAAAATGTACCTTTATTTATTGTGCAAGGAACTTTCATTATTAATGTTCTATTGGGCAAATAAGCCTTTATTCATTGTGCTATTTACCTTTATTATGAATTTTCTTTTGTGTAAATGTACCTTTATTTATTGTGCAATTAACTTTCATTATTAATGTTCTATTGGGCAAAAAAGCCTTTATTCATTGTGCCATTTACCTTTATTATGAATTTTCTTTTGTGTAAATGTACCTTTATTTATTGTGCAATTAACTTTCATTATTAATGTTCTATTGGGCAAATAAGCCTTTATTCATTGTGCCATTTACCTTTATTATGAATTTTCAATTTTGAAAATGTACCTTCATTTATTGTGCAATTAACTTTCATTAAAATGTTCTATTGGGCAAATAAGCCTTTATTCATTGTGCCATTTACCTTTATTATGAATTTTCTTTTGTGTAAATGTACCTTTATTTATTGTGCAATTAACTTTCATTATTAATGTTCTGTTGGGCAAATAAGCCTTTATTCATTGTGCCATTTACCTTTATTATGAATTTTCTTTTGTGTGTAAATATACCTTTATTTATTTTGCAATTAACTTTAATTATCAATGTTCTATTGGGCAAATAAGCCTTCATGCATGGTGCCAATTTAGCTTTATTATGAATTTTCTTTTGTGTAAATGTACTTTTATTTATTGTGCAATTAACTTTCATGATTAATGTTCTATTGGGCAAATAAGCCTTTATTCATTGTGCCATTTACCTTTATTATTAATTTTCTTGGGTGTAAATGTACCTTTATTTATTGTGTAATTAACTTTCATTATTAATGTTCTATTGGGCAAATAAGCCTTTATTCATTGTGCCATTTACATTTATTATGAATTTTCAATTTTGAAAATGTACCTTTATTTATTGTGCAATTAACTTTCATTATTAATGTTCTATTGGGCAAACAAGCATTTATTCATTGTGCTATGTACCTTTATTAGTAATTTTCTTGTGTGTAAATGTACCTTTATTTATTGTGCAATTAACTTTCATTATTAATGTTCTATTGGGCAAATAAGCCTTTATTCATTGTGCCATTTACCTTTATTATGAATTTTCAATTTTGAAAATGTACCTTTATTTATTGTGCAATTAACTTGCATTATTAATGTTCTATTGGGCAAATAAGCCTTTATTCATTGTGCTATGTACCTTTATTATGAATTTTCTTTTGTGTAAATGTACCTTTATTTATTGTGCAATTAACTTTCATTATTAATGTTCTATTGGGCAAATAAGCCTTTATTCATTGTGCTATTTACCTTTATTATGAATTTTCTTTTGTGTAAATGTACCTTTATTTATTGTGCAATTAACTTTCATTATTAATGTTCTATTGGGCAAATAAGACTTTATTCATTGTGCTATTTACCTTTATTATGAATTTTCTTTTGTGTAAATGTACCTTTATTTATTGTGTAATTAACTTTCATTATTAATGTTCTATTGGGCAAATAAGCCTTTATTCATTGTGCCATTTACCTTTATTATGAATTTTCTTTTGTGTAAATGTACTTTTACTTATTGTGCAATTAACTTTCATTGTTAATGTTCTATTGGGAAAATAAGCCTTTATTCATTGTGCCATTTACCTTTATTATGAATTTTCAATTTTGAAAATGTACCTTCATTTATTGTGCAATTAACTTTCATTATTAATATTCTATTGGGCAAATAAGCCTTTATTCATTGTGCCATTTACCTTTATTATGAATTTTCTTTTGTGTGTAAATATACCTTTATTTATAGTGCAATTAACTTTCATTATTAATGTTCTGTTGGGCAAATAAGCCTTTATTCATTGTGCTATGTACCTTTATTATGAATTTTCTTTTGTGTAAATGTACCTTTATTTATTGTGCAATTAACTTTCATTATTAATGTTCTATTGGGCAAATAAGCCTTTATTCATTGTGCCATTTACCTTTATTATGAATTTTCTTTTGTGTAAATGTACCTTTATTTATTGTGTAATTAAATTTCATTATTAATGTTCTATTGGGCAAATAAGCCTTTATTAATTGTGCCATTTACCTTTATTATGAATTTTCAATTTTGAAAATGTACCTTTATTTATTTTGCAATTAACTTTCATTATTAATGTTCTATTGGGCAAATAAGCCTTTATTCATTGTGATATTTACCTTTATTATGAATTTTCTTTTGTGTAAATGTACCTTTATTTATTGTGCAATTAACTTTCATTATTAATGTTCTATTGGGCAAATAAGCCTTTATTCATTGTGCCATTTACCTTTATTATGAATTTTCTTGTGTGTAAATGTACCTTTATTTATTGTGTAATTAACTTTCATTATTAATGTTCTATTGGGCAAATAAGCCTTTATTCATTGTGCCATTTACATTTATTATGAATTTTCAATTTTGAAAATGTACCTTTATTTATTGTGCAATTAACTTTCATTATTAATGTTCTATTGGGCAAATAAGCCTTTATTCATTGTGCTATATACCTTTATTATGAATTTTCTTTTGTGTAAATGTACCTTTTTTATTGTGCAATTAACTTTCATTATTAATGTTCTATTGGGCAAATAAGCCTTTATTCATTGTGCCATTTACCTTTATTATGAATTTTCAATTTTGAAAATGTACCTTTATATATTGTGCAATTAACTTGCATTATTAATGTTATATTGGGCAAATAAGCCTTTATTCATTGTGCCATTTACCTTTATTATGAATTTTCTTTTGTGTAAATGTACTTTTACTTATTGTGCAATTAACTTTCATTGTTAATGTTCTATTGGGAAAATAAGCCTTTATTCATTGTGCCATTTACCTTTATTATGAATTTTCAATTTTTAAAATGTACCTTCATTTATTGTGCAATTAACATTCATTATGAATATTCTATTGGGCAAATAAGCCTTTATTCATTGTGCCATTTACCTTTATTATGAATTTTCTTTTGTGTGTTAATATACCTTTATTTATTGTGCAATTAACTTTCATTATTAATGTTCTGTTGGGCAAATAAGCCTTTATTCATTGTGCCATTTACCTTTATTATGAATTTTCAATTTTGAAAATGTACCTTTATTTATTGTGCAATTAACTTTCATTATAATGTTCTATTGGGCAAATAAGCCTTTATTCATTGTGGCATTTACCTTTATTATGAATTTTCAATTTTGAAAATGTACCTTTTTTATTGTGCAATTAACTTTCATTATTAATGTTCTATTGGGCAAATAAGCCTTTATTCATTGTGCCATTTACCTTTATTATGAATTTTCTTTTGTGTAAATGTACCTTTATTTATTGTGTAATTAACTTTCATTATTAATGTTCTATTGGGCAAATAAGCCTTTATTAATTGTGCCATTTACCTTTATTATGAATTTTCAATTTTGAAAATGTACCTTTATTTATTTTGCAATTAACTTTCATTATTAATGTTCTATTGGGCAAATAAGCCTTTATTCATTGTGATATTTACCTTTATTATGAATTTTCTTTTGTGTAAATGTACCTTTATTTATTGTGCAATTAACTTTCATTATTAATGTTCTATTGGGCAAATAAGCCTTTATTCATTGTGCCATTTACCTTTATTATGAATTTTCTTGTGTGTAAATGTACCTTTATTTATTGTGTAATTAACTTTCATTATTAATGTTCTATTGGGCAAATAAGCCTTTATTCATTGTGCCATTTACATTTATTATGAATTTTCAATTTTGAAAATGTACCTTTATTTATTGTGCAATTAACTTTCATTATTAATGTTCTATTGGGCAAATAAGCCTTTATTCATTGTGCTATGTACCTTTATTATGAATTTTCTTTTGTGTAACTGTACCTTTATTTATTGTGCAATTAACTTTCATTATTAATGTTCTATTGGGCAAATAAGTCTTTATTCATTGTGCTATTTACCTTTATTATGAATTTTCTTTTGTGTAAATGTAACTTTATTTATTGTGCAATTAACTTTCATTATTAATGTTCTATTGGGCAAAAAAGCCTTTATTCATTGTGCCATTTACCTTTATTATGAATCTTCTTTTGTTAGTATGTACCTTTATTTATTGTGTAATTAACTTTCATTAATAATGTTCTATTGGGCAATCAAGCCTTTATTCATTGTGCCATTTACCTTTATTATGAATTTTCAATTTTGAAAATGTACCTTTATTTATTGTGCAAGGAACTTTCATTATTAATGTTCTATTGGGCAAATAAGCCTTTATTCATTGTGCTATTTACCTTTATTATGAATTTTCTTTTGTGTAAATGTACCTTTATTTATTGTGCAATTAACTTTCATTATTAATGTTCTATTGGGCAAAAAAGCCTTTATTCATTGTGCCATTTACCTTTATTATGAATTTTCTTTTGTGTAAATGTACCTTTATTTATTGTGCAATTAACTTTCATTATTAATGTTCTATTGGGCAAATAAGCCTTTATTCATTGTGCCATTTACCTTTATTATGAATTTTCAATTTTGAAAATGTACCTTCATTTATTGTGCAATTAACTTTCATTAAAAATGTTCTATTGGGCAAATAAGCCTTTATTCATTGTGCCATTTACCTTTATTATGAATTTTCTTTTGTGTAAATGTACCTTTATTTATTGTGCAATTAACTTTCATTATTAATGTTCTGTTGGGCAAATAAGCCTTTATTCATTGTGCCATTTACCTTTATTATGAATTTTCTTTTGTGTGTAAATATACCTTTATTTATTTTGCAATTAACTTTAATTATCAATGTTCTATTGGGCAAATAAGCCTTCATGCATGGTGCCAATTTAGCTTTATTATGAATTTTCTTTTGTGTAAATGTACTTTTATTTATTGTGCAATTAACTTTCATGATTAATGTTCTATTGGGCAAATAAGCCTTTATTCATTGTGCCATTTACCTTTATTATGAATTTTCTTTTGTGTAAATGTACCTTTATTTATTGTGTAATGAACTTTCATTATTAATGTTCTATTGGGCAAATAAGCCTTTATTCATTGTGCCATTTACCTTTATTATGAATTTTCAATTTTGAAAATGTACCTTTATTTATTGTGCAATTAACTTTCATTATTAATGTTCTATTGGGCAAACAAGCATTTATTCATTGTGCTATGTACCTTTATTAGTAATTTTCTTGTGTGTAAATGTACCTTTATTTATTGTGCAATTAACTTTCATTATTAATGTTCTATTGGGCAAATAAGCCTTTATTCATTGTGCCATTTACCTTTATTATGAATTTTCAATTTTGAAAATGTACCTTTATTTATTGTGCAATTAACTTGCATTATTAATGTTCTATTGGGCAAATAAGCCTTTATTCATTGTGCCATTTACCTTTATTATGAATTTTCTTTTGTGTAAATGTACTTTTACTTATTGTGCAATTAACTTTCATTGTTAATGTTCTATTGGGAAAATAAGCCTTTATTCATTGTGCCATTTACCTTTATTATGAATTTTCAATTTTGAAAATGTACCTTCATTTATTGTGCAATTAACTTTCATTATGAATATTCTATTGGGCAAATAAGCCTTTATTCATTGTGCCATTTACCTTTATTATGAATTTTCTTTTGTGTGTAAATATACCTTTATTTATTGTGCAATTAACTTTCATTATTAATGTTCTGTTGGGCAAATAAGCCTTTATTCATTGTGCCATTTACCTTTATTATGAATTTTTAATTTTGAAAATGTACCTTTATTTATTGTGCAATTAACTTTCATTACAATGTTCTATTGGGCAAATAAGCCTTTATTCATTGTGCCATTTACCTTTATTATGAATTTTCTTTTGTGTAAATGTACCTTTATTTATTGTGCAATTAACTTTCATTATTAATGTTCTATTGGGCAAATAAGCCTTTATTCATTGTGCCATTTACCTTTATTATGAATTTTCTTTTGTGTAAATGTACCTTTATTTATTGTGCAATTAACTTTCATTATTAATGTTCTATTGGGCAAATAAGCCTTTATTAATTGTGCCATTTACCTTTATTATGAATTTTCAATTTTGAAAATGTACCTTTATTTATTTTGCAATTAACTTTCATTATTAATGTTCTATTGGGCAAATAAGCCTTTATTCATTGTGATATTTACCTTTTTTATGAATTTTCTTTTGTGTAAATGTACCTTTATTTATTGTGCAATTAACTTTCATTATTAATGTTCTATTGGGCAAATAAGCCTTTATTCATTGTGCCATTTACATTTATTATGAATTTTCAATTTTGAAAATGTACCTTTATTTATTGTGCAATTAACTTTCATTATTAATGTTCTATTGGGCAAATAAGCCTTTATTCATTGTGCTATGTACCTTTATTATGAATTTTCTTTTGTGTAAATGTACCTTTATTTATTGTGCAATTAACTTTCATTATTAATGTTCTATTGGGCAAATAAGTCTTTATTCATTGTGCTATTTACCTTTATTATGAATTTTCTTTTGTGTAAATGTACCTTTATTTATTGTGCAATTAACTTTCATTATTAATGTTCTATTGGGCAAATAAGCCTTTATTCATTGTGCCATTTACCTTTATTATGAATTTTCTTGTGTGTAAATGTACCTTTATTTATTGTGTAATTAACTTTCATTATTAATGTTCTATTGGGCAAATAAGCCTTTATTCATTGTGCCATTTACATTTATTATGAATTTTCAATTTTGAAAATGTACCTTTATTTATTGTGCAATTAACTTTCATTATTAATGTTCTATTGGGCAAATAAGCCTTTATTCATTGTGCTATATACCTTTATTATGAATTTTCTTTTGTGTAAATGTACCTTTTTTATTGTGCAATTAACTTTCATTATTAATGTTCTATTGGGCAAATAAGCCTTTATTCATTGTGCCATTTACCTTTATTATGAATTTTCAATTTTGAAAATGTACCTTTATATATTGTGCAATTAACTTGCATTATTAATGTTCTATTGGGCAAATAAGCCTTTATTCATTGTGCCATTTACCTTTATTATGAATTTTCTTTTGTGTAAATGTACTTTTACTTATTGTGCAATTAACTTTCATTGTTAATGTTCTATTGGGAAAATAAGCCTTTATTCATTGTGCCATTTACCTTTATTATGAATTTTCAATTTTTAAAATGTACCTTCATTTATTGTGCAATTAACATTCATTATGAATATTCTATTGGGCAAATAAGCCTTTATTCATTGTGCCATTTACCTTTATTATGAATTTTCTTTTGTGTGTAAATATACCTTTATTTATTGTGCAATTAACTTTCATTATTAATGTTCTGTTGGGCAAATAAGCCTTTATTCATTGTGCCATTTACCTTTATTATGAATTTTCAATTTTGAAAATGTACCTTTATTTATTGTGCAATTAACTTTCATTATAATGTTCTATTGGGCAAATAAGCCTTTATTCATTGTGGCATTTACCTTTATTATGAATTTTCAATTTTGAAAATGTACCTTTTTTATTGTGCAATTAACTTTCATTATTAATGTTCTATTGGGCAAATAAGCCTTTATTCATTGTGCCATTTACCTTTATTATGAATTTTCTTTTGTGTAAATGTACCTTTATTTATTGTGTAATTAACTTTCATTATTAATGTTCTATTGGGCAAATAAGCCTTTATTAATTGTGCCATTTACCTTTATTATGAATTTTCAATTTTGAAAATGTACCTTTATTTATTTTGCAATTAACTTTCATTATTAATGTTCTATTGGGCAAATAAGCCTTTATTCATTGTGATATTTACCTTTTTTATGAATTTTCTTTTGTGTAAATGTACCTTTATTTATTGTGCAATTAACTTTCATTATTAATGTTCTATTGGGCAAATAAGCCTTTATTCATTGTGCCATTTACCTTTATTATGAATTTTCTTGTGTGTAAATGTACCTTTATTTATTGTGTAATTAACTTTCATTATTAATGTTCTATTGGGCAAATAAGCCTTTATTCATTGTGCCATTTACATTTATTATGAATTTTCAATTTTGAAAATGTACCTTTATTTATTGTGCAATTAACTTTCATTATTAATGTTCTATTGGGCAAATAAGCCTTTATTCATTGTGCTATGTACCTTTATTATGAATTTTCTTTTGTGTAACTGTACCTTTATTTATTGTGCAATTAACTTTCATTATTAATGTTCTATTGGGCAAATAAGTCTTTATTCATTGTGCTATTTACCTTTATTATGAATTTTCTTTTGTGTAAATGTAACTTTATTTATTGTGCAATTAACTTTCATTATTAATGTTCTATTGGGCAAAAAAGCCTTTATTCATTGTGCCATTTACCTTTATTATGAATCTTCTTTTGTTAGTATGTACCTTTATTTATTGTGTAATTAACTTTCATTAATAATGTTCTATTGGGCAATCAAGCCTTTATTCATTGTGCCATTTACCTTTATTATGAATTTTCAATTTTGAAAATGTACCTTTATTTATTGTGCAAGGAACTTTCATTATTAATGTTCTATTGGGCAAATAAGCCTTTATTCATTGTGCTATTTACCTTTATTATGAATTTTCTTTTGTGTAAATGTACCTTTATTTATTGTGCAATTAACTTTCATTATTAATGTTCTATTGGGCAAAAAAGCCTTTATTCATTGTGCCATTTACCTTTATTATGAATTTTCTTTTGTGTAAATGTACCTTTATTTATTGTGCAATTAACTTTCATTATTAATGTTCTATTGGGCAAATAAGCCTTTATTCATTGTGCCATTTACCTTTATTATGAATTTTCAATTTTGAAAATGTACCTTCATTTATTGTGCAATTAACTTTCATTAAAAATGTTCTATTGGGCAAATAAGCCTTTATTCATTGTGCCATTTACCTTTATTATGAATTTTCTTTTGTGTAAATGTACCTTTATTTATTGTGCAATTAACTTTCATTATTAATGTTCTGTTGGGCAAATAAGCCTTTATTCATTGTGCCATTTACCTTTATTATGAATTTTCTTTTGTGTGTAAATATACCTTTATTTATTTTGCAATTAACTTTAATTATCAATGTTCTATTGGGCAAATAAGCCTTCATGCATGGTGCCAATTTAGCTTTATTATGAATTTTCTTTTGTGTAAATGTACTTTTATTTATTGTGCAATTAACTTTCATGATTAATGTTCTATTGGGCAAATAAGCCTTTATTCATTGTGCCATTTACCTTTATTATGAATTTTCTTGGGTTTAAATGTACCTTTATTTATTGTGTAATTAACTTTCATTATTAATGTTCTATTGGGCAAATAAGCCTTTATTCATTGTGCCATTTACATTTATTATGAATTTTCAATTTTGAAAATGTACCTTTATTTATTGTGCAATTAACTTTCATTATTAATGTTCTATTGGGCAAACAAGCATTTATTCATTGTGCTATGTACCTTTATTAGTAATTTTCTTGTGTGTAAATGTACCTTTATTTATTGTGCAATTAACTTTCATTATTAATGTTCTATTGGGCAAATAAGCCTTTATTCATTGTGCCATTTACCTTTATTATGAATTTTCAATTTTGAAAATGTACCTTTATTTATTGTGCAATTAACTTGCATTATTAATGTTCTATTGGGCAAATAAGCCTTTATTCATTGTGCCATTTACCTTTATTATGAATTTTCTTTTGTGTAAATGTACTTTTACTTATTGTGCAATTAACTTTCATTGTTAATGTTCTATTGGGAAAATAAGCCTTTATTCATTGTGCCATTTACCTTTATTATGAATTTTCAATTTTGAAAATGTACCTTCATTTATTGTGCAATTAACTTTCATTATGAATATTCTATTGGGCAAATAAGCCTTTATTCATTGTGCCATTTACCTTTATTATGAATTTTCTTTTGTGTGTAAATATACCTTTATTTATTGTGCAATTAACTTTCATTATTAATGTTCTGTTGGGCAAATAAGCCTTTATTCATTGTGCCATTTACCTTTATTATGAATTTTTAATTTTGAAAATGTACCTTTATTTATTGTGCAATTAACTTTCATTACAATGTTCTATTGGGCAAATAAGCCTTTATTCATTGTGCCATTTACCTTTATTATGAATTTTCTTTTGTGTAAATGTACCTTTATTTATTGTGCAATTAACTTTCATTATTAATGTTCTATTGGGCAAATAAGCCTTTATTCATTGTGCCATTTACCTTTATTATGAATTTTCTTTTGTGTAAATGTACCTTTATTTATTGTGCAATTAACTTTCATTATTAATGTTCTATTGGGCAAATAAGCCTTTATTAATTGTGCCATTTACCTTTATTATGAATTTTCAATTTTGAAAATGTACCTTTATTTATTTTGCAATTAACTTTCATTATTAATGTTCTATTGGGCAAATAAGCCTTTATTCATTGTGATATTTACCTTTTTTATGAATTTTCTTTTGTGTAAATGTACCTTTATTTATTGTGCAATTAACTTTCATTATTAATGTTCTATTGGGCAAATAAGCCTTTATTCATTGTGCCATTTACATTTATTATGAATTTTCAATTTTGAAAATGTACCTTTATTTATTGTGCAATTAACTTTCATTATTAATGTTCTATTGGGCAAATAAGCCTTTATTCATTGTGCTATGTACCTTTATTATGAATTTTCTTTTGTGTAAATGTACCTTTATTTATTGTGCAATTAACTTTCATTATTAATGTTCTATTGGGCAAATAAGTCTTTATTCATTGTGCTATTTACCTTTATTATGAATTTTCTTTTGTGTAAATGTACCTTTATTTATTGTGCAATTAACTTTCATTATTAATGTTCTATTGGGCAAATAAGCCTTTATTCATTGTGCCATTTACCTTTATTATGAATCTTCTTTTGTGTAAATGTACCTTTATTTATTGTGTAATTAACTTTCATTATTAATGTTCTATTGGGCAAATAAGCCTTTATTCATTGTGCCATTTACCTTTATTATGAATTTTCAATTTTGCAAATGTACCTTTATTTATTGTGCAAGGAACTTTCATTATTAATGTTCTATTGGGCAAATAAGCCTTTATTCATTGTGCTATTTACCTTTATTATGAATTTTCTTTTGTGTAAATGTACCTTTATTTATTGTGCAATTAACTTTCATTATTAATGTTCTATTGGGCAAAAAAGCCTTTATTCATTGTGCCATTTACCTTTATTATGAATTTTCTTTTGTGTAAATGTACCTTTATTTATTGTGCAATTAACTTTCATTATTAATGTTCTATTGGGCAAATAAGCCTTTATTCATTGTGCCATTTACCTTTATTATGAATTTTCAATTTTGAACATGTACCTTCATTTATTGTGCAATTAACTTTCATTAATAATGTTCTATTGGGCAAATAAGCCTTTATTCATTGTGCCATTTACCTTTATTATTAATTTTCTTTTGTGTAAATGTACCTTTATTTATTGTGCAATTAACTTTCATTATTAATGTTCTGTTGGGCAAATAAGCCTTTATTCATTGTGCCATTTACCTTTATTATGAATTTTCTTTTGTGTGTAAATATACCTTTATTTATTTTGCAATTAACTTTAATTATCAATGTTCTATTGGGCAAATAAGCCTTCATGCATGGTGCCAATTTAGCTTTATTATGAATTTTCTTTTGTGTAAATGTACTTTTATTTATTGTGCAATTAACTTTCATGATTAATGTTCTATTGGGCAAATAAGCCTTTATTCATTGTGCCATTTACCTTTATTATTAATTTTCTTGGGTGTAAATGTACCTTTATTTATTGTGTAATTAACTTTCATTATTAATGTTCTATTGGGCAAATAAGACTTTATTCATTGTGCCATTTACATTTATTATGAATTTTCAATTTTGAAAATGTACCTTTATTTATTGTGCAATTAACTTTCATTATTAATGTTCTATTGGGCAAACAAGCATTTATTCATTGTGCTATTTACCTTTATTATGAATTTTCTTTTGTGTAAATGTACCTTTATTTATTGTGTAATTAACTTTCATTATTAATGTTCTATTGGGCAAATAAGCCTTTATTCATTGTGCCATTTACATTTATTATGAATTTTCAATTTTGAAAATGTACCTTTATTTATTGTGCAATTAACTTGCATTATTAATGTTCTATTGGGCAAATAAGCCTTTATTCATTGTGCCATTTACCTTTATTATGAATTTTCTTTTGTGTAAATGTACTTTTACTTATTGTGCAATTAACTTTCATTGTTAATGTTCTATTGGGAATATAAGCCTTTATTCATTGTGCCATTTACCTTTATTATGAATTTTCAATTTTGAAAATGTACCTTCATTTATTGTGCAATTAACTTTCATTATGAATATTCTATTGGGCAAATAAGCCTTTATTCATTGTGCCATTTACCTTTATTATGAATTTTCTTTTGTGTGTAAATATACCTTTATTTATTGTGCAATTAACTTTCATTATTAATGTTCTGTTGGGCAAATAAGCCTTTATTCATTGTGCCATTTACCTTTATTATGAATTTTTAATTTTGAAAATGGACCTTTATTTATTGTGCAATTAACTTTCATTACAATGTTCTATTGGGCAAATAAGCCTTTATTCATTGTGCCATTTAGCTTTATTATGAATTTTCTTTTGTGTAAATGTACCTTTATTTATTGTGCAATTAACTTTCATTATTAATGTTCTATTGGGCAAATAAGCCTTTATTCATTGTGCCATTTACCTTTATTATGAATTTTCTTTTGTGTAAATGTACCTTTATTTATTGTGCAATTAACTTTCATTATTAATGTTCTATTGGGCAAATAAGCCTTTATTAATTGTGCCATTTACCTTTATTATGAATTTTCAATTTTGAAAATGTACCTTTATTTATTTTGCAATTAACTTTCATTATTAATGTTCTATTGGGCAAATAAGCTTTTATTCATTGTGATATTTACCTTTATTATGAATTTTCTTTTGTGTAAATGTACCTTTATTTATTGTGCAATTAACTTTCATTATTAATGTTCTATTGGGCAAATGAGCCTTTATTCATTGTGCCATTTACCTTTATTATGAATTTTCTTGTGTGTAAATGTACCTTTATTTATTGTGTAATTAACTTTCATTATTAATGTTCTATTGGGCAAATAAGCCTTTATTCATTGTGCCATTTACATTTATTATGAATTTTCAATTTTGAAAATGTACCTTTATTTATTGTGCAATTAACTTTCATTATTAATGTTCTATTGGGCAAATAAGCCTTTATTCATTGTGCTATGTACCTTTATTATGAATTTTCTTTTGTGTAAATGTACCTTTATTTATTGTGCAATTAACTTTCATTATTAATGTTCTATTGGGCAAATAAGTCTTTATTCATTGTGCTATTTACCTTTATAATGAATTTTCTTTTGTGTAAATGTACCTTTATTTATTGTGCAATTAACTTTCATTATTAATGTTCTATTGGGCAAATAAGCCTTTATTCATTGTGCCATTTACCTTTATTATGAATCTTCTTTTGTGTAAATGTACCTTTATTTATTGTGTAATTAACTTTCATTATTAATGTTCTATTGGGCAAATAAGCCTTTATTCATTGTGCCATTTACCTTTATTATGAATTTTCAATTTTGAAAATGTACCTTTATTTATTGTGCAAGGAACTTTCATTATTAATGTTCTATTGGGCAAATAAGCCTTTATTCATTGTGCTATTTACCTTTATTATGAATTTTCTTTTGTGTAAATGTACCTTTATTTATTGTGCAATTAACTTTCATTATTAATGTTCTATTGGGCAAAAAAGCCTTTATTCATTGTGCCATTTACCTTTATTATGAATTTTCTTTTGTGTAAATGTACCTTTATTTATTGTGCAATTAACTTTCATTATTAATGTTCTATTGGGCAAATAAGCCTTTATTCATTGTGCCATTTACCTTTATTATGAATTTTCTTTTGTGTGTAAATATACCTTTATTTATTTTGCAATTAACTTTAATTATCAATGTTCTATTGGGCAAATAAGCCTTCATGCATGGTGCCAATTTAGCTTTATTATGAATTTTCTTTTGTGTAAATGTACTTTTATTTATTGTGCAATTAACTTTCATGATTAATGTTCTATTGGGCAAATAAGCCTTTATTCATTGTGCCATTTACCTTTATTATTAATTTTCTTGGGTGTAAATGTACCTTTATTTATTGTGTAATTAACTTTCATTATTAATGTTCTATTGGGCAAATAAGCCTTTATTCATTGTGCCATTTACATTTATTATGAATTTTCAATTTTGAAAATGTACCTTTATTTATTGTGCAATTAACTTTCATTATTAATGTTCTATTGGGCAAACAAGCATTTATTCATTGTGCTATTTACCTTTATTATGAATTTTCTTTTGTGTAAATGTACCTTTATTTATTGTGCAATTAACTTTCATTATTAATGTTCTATTGGGCAAATAAGCCTTTATTCATTGTGCCATTTACCTTTATTATGAATTTTCAATTTTGAAAATGTACCTTTATTTATTGTGCAATTAACTTTCATTATTAATGTTCTATTGGGCAAATAAGCCTTTATTCATTGTGCCATTTACCTTTATTATGAATTTTCTTTTGTGTAAATGTACTTTTACTTATTGTGCAATTAACTTTCATTGTTAATGTTCTATTGGGAAAATAAGCCTTTATTCATTGGGCCATTTACCTTTGATATGAATTTTCAATTTTGAAAATGTACCTTCATTTATTGTGCAATTAACTTTCATTATTCATATTCTATTGGGCAAATAAGCCTTTATTCATTGTGCCATTTACCTTTATGATGAATTTTCTTTTGTGTGTAAATATACCTTTATTTATTGTGCAATTAACTTTCATTATTAATGTTCTGTTGGGCAAATAAGCCTTTATTCATTGTGCCATTTACCTTTATAATGAATTTTCAATTTTGAAAATGTATCTTTATTTATTGTGCAATTAACTTTCATTATAATGTTCTATTGGGCAAATAAGCCCTTATTCATTGTGCCATTTACCTTTATTATGAATTTTCTTTTGTGTAAATGTACCTTTATTTATTGTGCCATAAACTTTAATTATTAATGTTCTATTGGGCAAATAAGCCTTTATTCATTGTGCCATTTACCTTTATTATGAATTTTCTTTTGTGTAAATGTACCTTTATTTATTGTGTAATTAACTTTCATTATTAATGTTCTATTGGGCAAATAAGCCTTTATTAATTGTGCCATTTACCTTTATTATGAATTTTCAATTTTGAAAATGTACCTTTATTTATTTTGCAATTAACTTTCATTATTAATGTTCTATTGGGCAAATAAGCCTTTATTCATTGTGATATTTACCTTTATTATGAATTTTCTTTTGTGTAAATGTACCTTTATTTATTGTGCAATTAACTTTCATTATTAATGTTCTATTGGGCAAATAAGCCTTTATTCATTGTGCCATTTACCTTTATTATGAATTTTCTTTTGTGTGTAAATATACCTTTATTTATTTTGCAATTAACTTTCATTATCAATGTTCTATTGGGCAAATAAGCCTTTATGCATGGTGCCATTTACATTTATTATGAATTTTCAATTTTGAAAATGTACCTTTATTTATTGTGCAATTAACTTTCATTATTAATGTTCTATTGGGCAAATAAGCCTTTATTCATTGTGCTATTTACCTTTATTATGAATTTTCTTTTGTGTAAATGTACCTTTATTTATTGTGCAATTAACTTTCATTATTAATGTTCTATTGGGCAAATAAGCCTTTATTCATTGTGCTATTTACCTTTATTATGAATTTTCTTTTGTGTAAATGTACCTTTATTTATTGTGCAATTAACTTTCATTATTAATGTTCTATTGGGCAAATAAGCCTTTATTCATTGTGCTTTTACCTTTATTATTAATTTTCTTGTGTGTAAATATACCTTTTTTTATTGTGTAATTAACTTTCATTATTAATGTTCTATTGGGCAAATAAGCCTTTATACATTGTGCCATTTACATTTATTATGAATTTTCAATTTTGAAAATGTACCTTTATTTATTGTGCAATTAACTTGCATTATTAATTTTCTATTGGGCAAATAAGCCTTTATTCATTGTGCCATTTACCTTTATTATGAATTTTCTTTTGTGTAAATGTACTTTTACTTATTGTGCAATTAACTTTCATTGTTAATGTTCTATTGGGAAAATAAGCCTTTATTCATTGTGCCATTTACCTTTATTATGAATTTTCAATTTTGAAAATGTACCTTCATTTATTGTGCAATTAACTTTCATTATTAATATTCTATTGGGCAAATAAGCCTTTATTCATTGTGCCATTTACCTTTATTATGAATTTTCTTTTGTGTGTAAATATACCTTTATTTATTGTGCAATTAACTTTCATTATTAATGTTCTGTTGGGCAAATAAGCCTTTATTCATTGTGCCATTTACCTTTATTATGAATTTTCAATTTTGAAAATGTACCTTTATTTATTGTGCAATTAACTTTCATTATAATGTTCTATTGGGCAAATAAGCCTTTATTCATTGTGCCATTTACCTTTATTATGAATTTTCTTTTGTGTAAATGTACCTTTATTTATTGTGCAATTAACTTTCATTATTAATGTTCTATTGGGCAAATAAGCCTTTATTCATTGTGCCATTTACCTTTATTATGAATTTTCTTTTGTGTAAATGTACCTTTATTTATTGTGTAATTAACTTTCATTATTAATGTTCTATTGGGCAAATAAGCCTTTATTAATTGTGCCATTTACCTTTATTATGAATTTTCAATTTTGAAAATGTACCTTTATTTATTTTGCAATTAACTTTCATTATTAATGTTCTATTGGGCAAATAAGCCTTTATTCATTGTGATATTTACCTTTATTATGAATTTTCTTTTGTGTAAATGTACCTTTATTTATTGTGCAATTAACTTTCATTATTAATGTTCTATTGGGCAAATAAGCCTTTATTCATTGTGCCATTTACCTTTATTATGAATTTTCTTTTGTGTGTAAATATACCTTTATTTATTTTGCAATTAACTTTCATTATCAATGTTCTATTGGGCAAATAAGCCTTTATGCATGGTGCAAATTTAGCTTTATTATGAATTTTCTTTTGTGTAAATGTACTTTTATTTATTGTGCAATTAACTTTAATGATTAATGTTCTATTGGGCAAATAAGCCTTTATTCATTGTGCTATGTACCTTTATTATGAATTTTCTTTTGTGTAAATGTACCTTTATTTATTGTGCAATTAACATTCATTATTAATGTTCTATTGGGCAAATAAGCCTTTATTCATTGTGCTATTTACCTTTATTATGAATTTTCTTTTGTGTAAATGTACCTTTATTTATTGTGCAATTAACTTTCATTATTAATGTTCTATTGGGCAAATAAGCCTTTATTCATTGTGCCATTTACCTTTATTATGAATTTTCAATTTTGAAAATGTACCTTTATTTATTGTGCAAGGAACTTTCATTATTAATGTTCTATTGGGCAAATAAGCCTTTATTCATTGTGCTATTTACCTTTATTATGAATTTTCTTTTGTGTAAATGTACCTTTATTTATTGTGCAATTAACTTTAATTATTAATGTTCTATTGGGCAAATAAGCCTTTATTCATTGTGCCATTTACCTTTATTATGAATTTTCTTTTGTGTGTAAATATACCTTTATTTATTTTGCAATTAACTTTCATTATCAATGTTCTATTGGGCAAATAAGCCTTTGTGCATGGTGCCAATTTAGCTTTATTATGAATTTTCTTTTGTGTAAATGTACTTTTATTTATTGTGCAATTAACTTTCATGAATTATGTTCTATTGGGCAAATAAGCCTTTATTCATTGTGCCATTTACCTTTATTATGAATTTTCTTTTGTGTAAATGTACCTTTATTTAGTGTGGAATTAACTTTCATTATTAATGTTCTATTGGGCAAATAAGCCTTTATTCATTGTGCCATTTACCTTTATTATGAATTTTCTTGTGTGTAAATGTACCTTTATTTATTGTGTAATTAACTTTCATTATTAATGTTCTATTGGGCAAATAAGCCTTTATTCATTGTGCCATTTACATTTATTATTAATTTTCAATTTTGAAAATGTACCTTTATTTATTGTGCAATTAACTTTCATTATTAATGTTCTATTGGGAAAACAAGCCTTTATTCATTGTGCTATTTACCTTTATTATGAATTTTCTTTTGTGTAAATGTACCTTTATTTATTGTGCAATTAACTTTCATTATTAATGTTCTATTGGGCAAATAAGCCTTTATTCATTGTGCCATTTACCTTTATTATGAATTTTCAATTTTGAAAATGTACCTTTATTTATTGTGCAATTAACTTGCATTATTAATGTTCTATTGGGCAAATAAGCCTTTATTCATTGTGCTATTTACCTTTATTATGAATTTTCTTTTGTGTGTAACTATACCTTTATTTATTTTGCAATTAACTTTCATTATCACTGTTCTATTGGGCAAATAAGCCTTTGTGCATGGTGCCAATTTAGCTTTATTATGAATTTTCTTTTGTGTAAATGTACTTTTATTTATTGTGCAATTAACTTTCATGAATTATGTTCTATTGGGCAAATAAGCCTTTATTCATTGTGCCATTTACCTTTATTATGAATTTTCTTTTGTGTAAATGTACCTTTATTTATTGTGCAATTAACTTTCATTATTAATGTTCTATTGGGCAAATAAGCCTTTATTCATTGTGCCATTTACCTTTATTATGAATTTTCTTGTGTGTAAATGTACCTTTATTTATTGTGTAATTAACTTTCATTATTAATGTTCTATTGGGCAAATAAGCCTTTATTCATTGTGCCATTTACATTTATTATTAATTTTCAATTTTGAAAATGTACCTTTATTTATTGTGCAATTAACTTTCATTATTAATGTTCTATTGGGCAAACAAGCCTTTATTCATTGTGCTATTTACCTTTATTATGAATTTTCTTTTGTGTAAATGTACCTTTATTTATTGTGCAATTAACTTTCATTATTAATGTTCTATTGGGCAAATAAGCCTTTATTCATTGTGCCATTTACCTTTATTATGAATTTTCAATTTTGAAAATGTACCTTTATTTATTGTGCAATTAGCTTGCATTATTAATGTTCTATTGGGCAAATAAGCCTTTATTCATTGTGCTATTTACCTTTATTATGAATTTTCTTTTGTGTGTAACTATACCTTTATTTATTTTGCAATTAACTTTCATTATCACTGTTCTATTGGGCAAATAAGCCTTTATGCATGGTGCTAATTTAGCTTTATTATGAATTTTCTTTTGTGTAAATGTACTTTTATTTATTGTGCAATTAACTTTCATGATTAATGTTCTATTGGGCAAATAAGCCTTTATTCATTGTGCCATGTACCTTTATTATGAATTTTCTTTTGTGTAAATGTACCTTTATTTATTGTGCAATTAACTTTCATTAAGTATGTTCTATTGGGCAAATAAGCCTTTATTCATTGTGCCATTTACCTTTATTATGAATTTTCTTTTGTGTAAATGTACCTTTATTTATTTTGTAATTAACTTTCATTATTATTGTTCTATTGGGCAAATAAGCCTTTATTCATTGTGCCATTTACCTTTATTATGAATTTTCAATTTTGAAAATGTACCTTTATTTATTGTGCAATTAACTTTCATTATTAATGTTCTATTGGGCAAATAAGCCTTTATTCATTGTGCCATTTACCTTTATTATGAATTTTCTTGTGTGTAAATGTACCTTTTTTTATTGTGTAATTAACTTTCATTATTAATGTTCTATTGGGCAAATAAGCCTTTATTCATTGTGCCATTTACATTTATTATGAATTTTCAATTTTGAAAATGTACCTTTATGTATTGTGAAATTAACTTTCATTATTAATGTTCTATTGGGCAAACAAGCCTTTATTCATTGTGCTATTTACCTTTATTATGAATTTTCTTTTGTGTAAATGTACCTTTATTTATTGTGCAATTAACTTTCATTATTAATGTTCTATTGGGCAAATAAGCCTTTATTCATTGTGCCATTTACCTTTATTATGAATTTTCAATTTTGAAAATGTACCTTTATTTATTGTGCAATTAACTTGCATTATTAATGTTCTATTGGGCAAATAAGCCTTTATTCATTGTGCTATTTACCTTTATTATGAATTTTCTTTTGTGTGTAAATATACCTTTATTTATTTTGCAATTAACTTTCATTATCACTGTTCTATTGGGCAAATAAGCCTTTGTGCATGGTGCCAATTTAGCTTTATTATGAATTTTCTTTTGTGTAAATGTACTTTTATTTATTGTGCAATTAACTTTCATGAATTATGTTCTATTGGGCAAATAAGCCTTTATTCATTGTGCCATTTACCTTTATTATGAATTTTCTTTTGTGTAAATGTACCTTTATTTATTGTGCAATTAACTTTCATTATTAATGTTCTATTGGGCAAATAAGCCTTTATTCATTGTGCCATTTACCTTTATTATGAATTTTCTTGTGTGTAAATGTACCTTTATTTATTGTGTAATTAACTTTCATTATTAATGTTCTATTGGGCAAATAAGCCTTTATTCATTGTGCCATTTACATTTATTATTAATTTTCAATTTTGAAAATGTACCTTTATTTATTGTGCAATTAACTTTCATTATTAATGTTCTATTGGGCAAACAAGCCTTTATTCATTGTGCTATTTACCTTTATTATGAATTTTCTTTTGTGTAAATGTACCTTTATTTATTGTGCAATTAACTTTCATTATTAATGTTCTATTGGGCAAATAAGCCTTTATTCATTGTGCCATTTACCTTTATTATGAATTTTCAATTTTGAAAATGTACCTTTATTTATTGTGCAATTAGCTTGCATTATTAATGTTCTATTGGGCAAATAAGCCTTTATTCATTGTGCTATTTACCTTTATTATGAATTTTCTTTTGTGTGTAACTATACCTTTATTTATTTTGCAATTAACTTTCATTATCACTGTTCTATTGGGCAAATAAGCCTTTATGCATGGTGCTAATTTAGCTTTATTATGAATTTTCTTTTGTGTAAATGTACTTTTATTTATTGTGCAATTAACTTTCATGATTAATGTTCTATTGGGCAAATAAGCCTTTATTCATTGTGCCATGTACCTTTATTATGAATTTTCTTTTGTGTAAATGTACCTTTATTTATTGTGCAATTAACTTTCATTAAGTATGTTCTATTGGGCAAATAAGCCTTTATTCATTGTGCCATTTACCTATATTATGAATTTTCTTTTGTGTAAATGTACCTTTATTTATTTTGTAATTAACTTTCATTATTATTGTTCTATTGGGCAAATAAGCCTTTATTCATTGTGCCATTTACCTTTATTATGAATTTTCAATTTTGAAAATGTACCTTTATTTATTGTGCAATTAACTTTCATTATTAATGTTCTATTGGGCAAATAAGCCTTTATTCATTGTGCTATTTACCTTTATTATGAATTTTCTTTTGTGTAAATGTACCTTTATTTATTGTGCAATTAACTTTCATTATTAATGTTCTATTGGGCAAATAAGCCTTTATTCATTGTGCCATTTACCTTTATTATGAATTTTCTTGTGTGTAAATGTACCTTTTTTTATTGTGTAATTAACTTTCATTATTAATGTTCTATTGGGCAAATAAGCCTTTATTCATTGTGCCATTTACATTTATTATGAATTTTCAATTTTGAAAATGTACCTTTATGTATTGTGAAATTAACTTTCATTATTAATGTTCTATTGGGCAAACAAGCCTTTATTCATTGTGCTATTTACCTTTATTATGAATTTTCTTTTGTGTAAATGTACCTTTATTTATTGTGCAATTAACTTTCATTATTAATGTTCTATTGGGCAAATAAGCCTTTATTCATTGTGCCATTTACCTTTATAATGAATGTTCAATTTTGAAAATGTACCTTTATTTATTGTGCAATTAACTTGCATTATTAATGTTCTATTGGGCAAATAAGCCTTTATTCATTGTGCCATTTACCTTTATTATGAATTTTCTTTTGTGTGTAACTATACCTTTATTTATTTTGCAATTAACTTTCATTATCACTGTTCTATTGGGCAAATAAGCCTTTGTGCATGGTGCCAATTTAGCTTTATTATGAATTTTCTTTTGTGTAAATGTACTTTTATTTATTGTGCAATTAACTTTCATGAATTATGTTCTATTGGGCAAATAAGCCTTTATTCATTGTGCCATTTACCTTTATTATGAATTTTCTTTTGTGTAAATGTACCTTTATTTATTGTGCAATTAACTTTCATTATTAATGTTCTATTGGGCAAATAAGCCTTTATTCATTGTGCCATTTACCTTTATTATGAATTTTCTTTTGTGTAAATGTACCTTTATTTATTGTGCAATTAACTTTCATTATTAATGTTCTATTGGGCAAATAAGCCTTTATTCATTGTGCCATTTACCTTTATTATGAATTTTCTTTTGTGTAAATGTACCTTTATTTATTGTGTAATTAAATTTCATTATTAATGTTCTATTGGGCCAATAAGCCTTTATTCATTGTGCCATTTACCTTTATTATGAATTTTCAATTTTGAAAATGTACCTTTATTTATTGTGCAATTAACTTTCATTATTAATGTTCTATTGGGCAAATAAGCCTTTATTCATTGTGCTATTTACCTTTATTATGAATTTTCTTTTGTGTAAATGTACCTTTATTTATTGTGCAATTAACTTTCATTATTAATGTTCTATTGGGCAAATAAGCCTTTATTCATTGTGCCATTTACCTTTATTATGAATTTTCTTGTGTGTAAATGTACCTTTATTTATTGTGTAATTAACTTTCATTATTAATGTTCTATTGGGCAAATAAGCCTTTATTCATTGTGCCATTTACATTTATTATGAATTTTCAATTTTGATAATGTACCTTTATGTATTGTGAAATTAACTTTCATTATTAATGTTCTATTGGGAAAACAAGCCTTTATTCATTGTGCCATTTACCTTTATAATGAATGTTCAATTTTGAAAATGTACCTTTATTTATTGTGCAATTAACTTGCATTATTAATGTTCTATTGGGCAAATAAGACTTTATTCATTGTGCCATTTACCTTTATTATGAATTTTCTTTTGTGTAAATGTACTTTTACTTATTGTGCAATTAACTTTCATTGTTAATGTACTATTGGGCAAATAAGCCTTTATTCATTGTGCTATTTACCTTTATTATGAATTTTCTTTTGTGTAAATGTACCTTTATTTATTGTGCAATTAACTTTCATTATTAATGTTCTATTGGGCAAATAAGCCTTTATTCATTGTGCTATTTACCTTTATTATGAATTTTCTTTTGTGTGTAACTATACCTTTATTTATTTTGCAATTAACTTTCATTATCAATGTTCTATTGGGCAAATAAGCCTTTATGCATGGTGCTAATTTAGCTTTATTATGAATTTTCTTTTGTGTAAATGTACTTTTATTTATTGTGCAATTAACTTTCATGATTAATGTTCTATTGGGCAAATAAGCCTTTATTCATTGTGCCATTTACCTTTATTATGAATTTTCTTTTGTGTAAATGTACCTTTATTTATTGTGCAATTAACTTTCATTATTAATGTTCTATTGGGCAAATAAGCCTTTATTCATTGTGCCATTTACCTTTATTATGAATTTTCTTTTGTGTAAATGTACCTTTATTTATTGTGTAATTAACTTTCATTATTAATGTTCTATTGGGCAAATAAGCCTTTATTCATTGTGCCATTTACCTTTATTATGAATTTTCAATTTTGAAAATGTACCTTTATTTATTGTGCAATTAACTTTCATTATTAATGTTCTATTGGGCAAATAAGCCTTTATTCATTGTGCTATTTACCTTTATTATGAATTTTCTTTTGTGTAAATGTACCTTTATTTATTGTGCAATTAACTTTCATTATTAATGTTCTATTGGGCAAATAAGCCTTTATTCATTGTGCCATTTACCTTTATTATGAATTTTCTTTTGTGTGTAAATATACCTTTATTTATTTTGCAATTAACTTTCATTATCAATGTTCTATTGGGCAAATAAGCCTTTGTGCATGGTGCCAATTTAGCTTTATTATGAATTTTCTTTTGTGTAAATGTACTTTTATTTATTGTGCAATTAACTTTCATGAATTATGTTCTATCGGGCAAATAAGCCTTTATTCATTGTGCCATTTACCTTTATTATGAATTTTCTTTTGTGTAAATGTACCTTTATTTATTGTGCAATTAACTTTCATTATTAATGTTCTATTAGGCAAATAAGCCTTTATTCATTGTGCCATTTACCTTTATTATGAATTTTCTTGTGTGTAAATGTACCTTTATTTATTGTGTAATTAACTTTCATTATTAATGTTCTATTGGGCAAATAAGCCTTTATACATTGTGCCATTTACATTTATTATTAATTTTCAATTTTGAAAATGTACCTTTATTTATTGTGCAATTAACTTTCATTATTAATGTTCTATTGGGCAAATAAGCCTTTATTCATTGTGCCATTTACCTTTATTATGAATTTTCTTTTGTGTAAATGTACCTTTATTTATTGTGCAATTAACTTTTATTATAATTGTTCTGTTGGGCAAATAAGCCTTTATTCATTGTGCCATTTACCTTTATTATGAATTTTCAATTTTGAAAATGTACCTTTATTTATTGTGCAATTAACTTTCATTATTAATGTTCTATTGGGCAAATAAGCCTTTATTCATTGTGCTATTTACCTTTATTATGAGTGTTCTTTTGTGTAAATGTACCTTTATTTATTGTGCAATTAACTTTCATTATTAATGTTCTATTGGGCAAATAAGCCTTTATTCATTGTGCTATTTACCTTTATTATGAATTTTCTTTTGTGTAAATGTACCTTTCTTTATTGTGCAATTAACTTTCATTATTAATGGTCTATTGGGCAAATAAGCCTTTATTCATTGTGCCATTTACCTTTATTATGAATTTTCTTTTGTGTGTAAATATACCTTTATTTATTTTGCAATTAACTTTCATTATTAATGTTCTATTGGGCAAATAAGCCTTTATGCATGGTGCCAATTTAGCTTTATTATGAATTTTCTTTTGTGTAAATGTACCTTTATTTATTGTGCAATTAACTTTCATTATTAATGTTCTATTGGGCAAATAAGCCTTTATTCATTGTGCCATTTACCTTTATTATGAATTTTCTTGTGTGTAAATGTACCTTTATTTATTGTGTCATTAACTTTCATTATTAATGTTCTATTGGGCAAATAAGCCTTTATTCATTGTGCCATTTACATTTATTATGAATTTTCAATTTTGAAAATGTACCTTTATTTATTGTGCAATTAACTTTCATTAATAATGTTCTATTGGGCAAATAAGCCTTTATTCATTGTGCCATTTACCTTTATTATGAATTTTCTTTTGTGTAAATGTACCTTTATTTATTGTGCCATTAACTTTCATTATTAATGTTCTATTGGGCAAATAAGCCTTTATTCATTGTGCCATTTACCTTTATTATGAATTTTCTTTTGTGTAAATGTACTTTTACTTATTGTGCAATTAACTTTCATTGTTAATGTTCTATTGGGCAAATAAGCCTTTATTCATTGTGCTATTTACCTTTATTATGAATTTTCTTTTGTGTAAATGTACCTTTATTTATTGTGCAATTAACTTTCATTATTAATGTTCTATTGGGCAAATAAGCCTTTATTCATTGTGCCATTTACCTTTATTATGAATTTTCAATTTTGAAAATGTACCTTTATTTATTTTGCAATTAACTTTCATTATCAATGTTCTATTGGGCAAATAAGCCTTTAGGCATGGTGCCAATTTAGCTTTATTATGAATTTTCTTTTGTGTAAATGTACTTTTATTTATTGTGCAATTAACTTTCATGATTAATGTTCTATCGGGCAAATAAGCCTTTATTCATTGTGCCATTTACCTTTATTATGAATTTTCTTTTGTGTAAATGTACCTTTATTTATTGTGCAATTAACTTTCATTATTAATGTTCTATTGGGCAAATAAGCCTTTATTCATTGTGCCATTTACCTTTATTATGAATTTTCTTTTGTGTAAATGTACCTTTATTTATTGTGTAATGAACTTTCATTATTAATGTTCTATTGGGCAAATAAGCCTTTATTCATTGTGCCATTTACCTTTATTATGAATTTTCAATTTTGAAAATGTACCTTTATTTATTGTGCAATTAACTTTCATTATTAATGTTCTATTGGGCAAATAAGCCTTTATTCATTGTGCCATTTATCTTTATTATGAATTTTCTTTTGTGTAAATGTACCTTTATTTATTGTGCAATTAACTTTCATTATTAATGTTCTATTGGGCAAATAAGCCTTTATTCATTGTGCCATTTACCTTTATTATGAATTTTCTTTTGTGTGTAAATATACCTTTATTTATTTTGCAATTAACTTTCATTATCAATGTTCTATTGGGCAAATAAGCCTTTATGCATGGTGCCAATTTAGCTTTATTATGAATTTTCTTTTGTGTAAATGTACTTTTATTTATTGTGCAATTAACTTTCATGATTAATGTTCTATTGGGCAAATAAGCCTTTATTCATTGTGCCATTTACCTTTATTATGAATTTTCTTGTGTGTAAATGTACCTTTATTTATTGTGCAATTAACTTTCATTATTAATGTTCTATTGGGCAAATAAGCCTTTATTCATTGTGCCATTTACCTTTATTATGAATTTTCTTGTGTGTAAATGTACCTTTATTTATTGTGTAATTAACTTTCATTATTAATGTTCTATTGGGCAAATAAGCCTTTATTCATTGTGCTATTTACCTTTATTATGAATTTTTTTTTGTGTAAATGTACCTTTATTTATTGTGCAATTAACTTTCATTATTAATGTTCTATTGGGCAAATAAGCCTTTATTCATTGTGCCATTTACCTTTATTATGAATTTTCTTTTGTGTAAATGTACCTTTATTTATTGTGTAATGAACTTTCATTATTAATGTTCTATTGGACAAATAAGCCTTTATTCATTGTGCCATTTACCTTTATTATGAATTTTCAATTTTGAAAATGTACCTTTATTTATTGTGCAATTAACTTTCATTATTAATGTTCTATTGGGCAAATAAGCCTTTATTCATTGTGCCATTTACCTTTATTATGAATTTTCTTTTGTGTAAATGTACCTTTATTTATTGTGCAATTAACTTTCATTATTAATGTTCTATTGGGCCAATAAGCCTTTATTCATTGTGCCATTTACCTTTATTATGAATTTTCTTTTGTGTGTAAATATACCTTTATTTATTTTGCAATTAACTTTCATTATCAATGTTCTAATGGGCAAATAAGCCTTTATGCATGGTGCCAATTTAGCTTTATTATGAATTTTCTTTTGTGTAAATGTACTTTTATTTATTGTGCAATTAACTTTCATGATTAATGTTCTATTGGGCAAATAAGCCTTTATTCATTGTGCCATTTACCTTTATTATGAATTTTCTTGTGTGTAAATGTACCTTTATTTATTGTGCCATTAACTTTCATTATTAATGTTCTATTGGGCAAATAAGCCTTTATTCATTGTGCCATTTACCTTTATTATGAATTTTCTTGTGTGTAAATGTACCTTTATTTATTGTGTAATTAACTTTCATTATTAATGTTCTATTGGGCAAATAAGCCTTTATTCATTGTGCTATTTACCTTTATTATGAATTTTCTTTTGTGTAAATGTACCTTTATTTATTGTGCAATTAACTTTCATTATTAATGTTCTATTGGGCAAATAAGCCTTTATTCATTGTGCCATTTACCTTTATTATGAATTTTCTTTTGTGTAAATGTACTTTTACTTATTGTGCAATTAACTTCCATTGTTAATGTTCTATTGGGCAAATAAGCCTTTATTCATTGTGCCATTTACCTTTATTATGAATTTTCAATTTTGAAAATGTACCTTCATTTATTGTGCAATTAACTTTCATTATTAATATTCTATTGGGCAAATAAGCCTTTATTCATTGTGCCATTTACCTTTATTATGAATTTTCTTTTGTGTAAATGTACCTTTATTTATTGTGCAATTAACTTTCATTATTAATGTTCTATTGGGCAAATAAGCCTTTATTCATTGTGCCATTTACCTTTATTATGAATTTTCTTGTGTGTAAATGTGCCTTTATTTATTGTGTAATTAACTTTCATTATTAATGTTCTATTGGGCAAATAAGCCTTTATTCATTGTGCCATTTACATTTATTATGAATTTTCAATTTTGAAAATGTACCTTTATTTATTGTGCAATTAACTTTCATTATTAATGTTCTATTGGGCAAATAAGCCTTTATTCATTGTGCTATTTACCTTTTTTATGAATTTTCTTTTGTGTAAATGTACCTTTATTTATTGTGCAATTAACTTTCATTATTAATGTTCTATTGGGCAAATAAGCCTTTATTCATTGTGCTATTTTCCTTTATTATGAATTTTCTTTTGTGTAAATGTACCTTTATTTATTGTGCAATTAACTTTCATTATTAATGTTCTATTGGGCAAATAAGCCTTTATTCATTGTGCCATTTACCTTTATTATGAATTTTCTTTTGTGTGTAAATATACCTTTTTTATTTTGCAATTAACTTTCATTATCAATGTTCTATTGGGCAAATAAGCCTTTATGCATGGTGCAAATTTAGCTTTATTATGAATTTTCTTTTGTGTAAATGTACCTTTATTTATTGTGCAATTAACTTTCATTATTAATGTTCTATTGGGCAAATAAGCCTTTATTCATTGTGCCATTTACCTTTATTATGAATTTTCTTGTGTGTAAATGTACCTTTATTTATTGTGTAATTAACTTTCATTATTAATGTTCTATTGGGCAAATAAGCCTTTATTCATTGTGCCATTTACATTTATTATGAATTTTCAATTTTGAAAATGTACCTTTATTTATTGTGCAATTAACTTTCATTAATAATGTTCTATTGGGAAAACAAGCCTTTATGCATGGTGCCAATTTAGCTTTATTATGAATTTTCTTTTGTGTAAATGTACTTTTATTTATTGTGCAATTTACTTTCATGATTAATGTTCTATTGGGCAAATAAGCCTTTATTCATTGTGCCATTTACCTTTATTATGAATTTTCTTTTGTGTAAATGTACCTTTATTTATTGTGCCATTAACTTTCATTATTAATGTTCTATTGGGCAAATAAGCCTTTATTCATTGTGCCATTTACCTTTATTATGAATTTTCTTTTGTGTAAATGTACTTTTACTTATTGTGCAATTAACTTTCATTGTTAATGTTCTATTTGGCAAATAAGCCTTTATTCATTGTGCTATTTACCTTTATTATGAATTTTCTTGTGTGTAAATGTACCATTATTTATTGTGCAATTAACTTTCATTATTAATGTTCTATTGGGCAAATAAGCCTTTATTCATTGTGCCATTTACCTTTGTTATGAATTTTCTTTTGTGTGTAACTATACCTTTATTTATTTTGCAATTAACTTTCATTATCAATGTTCTATTGGGCAAATAAGCCTTTAGGCATGGTGCCAATTTAGCTTTATTATGAATTTTCTTTTGTGTAAATGTACTTTTATTTATTGTGCAATTAACTTTCATGATTAATGTTCTATTGGGCAAATAAGCCTTTATTCATTGTGCCATTTACCTTTATTATGAATTTTCTTTTGTGTAAATGTACCTTTATTTATTGTGCAATTAACTTTCATTATTAATGTTCTATTGGGCAAATAAGCCTTTATTCATTGTGCCATTTACCTTTATTATGAATTTTCTTTTGTGTAAATGTACCTTTATTTATTGTGTAATGAACTTTCATTATTAATGTTCTATTGGGCAAATAAGCCTTTATTCATTGTGCCATTTACCTTTATTATGAGTTTTCAATTTTGAAAATGTACCTTTATTTATTGTGTAATTAACTTTCATTATTAATGTTCTATTGGGCAAATAAGCCTTTATTCATTGTGCCATTTACCTTTATTATGAATTTTCTTTAGTGTAAATGTACCTTTATTTATTGTGCAATTAACTTTCATTCTTAATGTTCTATTGGGCAAATAAGCCTTTATTCATTGTGCCATTTACCTTTATTATGAATTTTCTTTTGTGTGTAAATATACCTTTATTTATTTTGCAATTAACTTTCATTATCAATGTTCTATTGGGCAAATAAGCCTTTATGCATGGTGCCAATTTAGCTTTATTATGAATTTTCTTTTGTGTAAATGTACTTTTATTTATTGTGCAATTAACTTTCATGATTAATGTTCTATTGGGCAAATAAGCCTTTATTCATTGTGCCATTTACCTTTATTATGAATTTTCTTGTGTGTAAATGTACCTTTATTTATTGTGCAATTAACTTTCATTATTAATGTTCTATTGGGCAAATAAGCCTTTATTCATTGTGCCATTTACCTTTATTATGAATTTTCTTGTGTGTAAATGTACCTTTATTTATTGTGTAATTAACTTTCATTATTAATGTTCTATTGGGCAAATAAGCCTTTATTCATTGTGCTATTTACCTTTATTATGAATTTTCTTTTGTGTAAATGTACCTTTATTTATTGTGCAATTAACTTTCATTATTAATGTTCTATTGGGCAAATAAGCCTTTATTCATTGTGCCATTTACCTTTATTATGAATTTTCAATTTTGAAAATGTACCTTTATTTGTTGTGCAATTAACTTTCATTATTAATGTTCTATTGGGCAAATAAGCCTTTATTCATTGTGCCATTTACCTTTATTATGAATTTTCTTTTGTGTAAATGTACTTTTACTTATTGTGCAATTAACTTCCATTGTTAATGTTCTATTGGGCAAATAAGCCTTTATTCATTGTGCCATTTACCTTTATTATGAATTTTCAATGTTGAAAATGTACCTTCATTTATTGTGCAATTAACTTTCATTATTAATATTCTATTGGGCAAATAAGCCTTTATTCATTGTGCCATTTACCTTTATGATGAATTTTCTTTTGTGTAAATGTACCTTTATTTATTGTGCAATTAACTTTTATTATAATTGTTCTGTTGGGCAAATAAGCCTTTATTCATTGTGCCATTTACCTTTATTATGAATTTTCAATTTTGAAAATGTACCTTTATTTATTGTGCAATTAACTTTCATTATTAATGTTCTATTGGGCAAATAAGCCTTTATTCATTGTGCTATTTACCTTTATTATGAATGTTCTTTTGTGTAAATGTACCTTTATTTATTGTGCAATTAACTTTCATTATTAATGTTCTATTGGGCAAATAAGCCTTTATTCATTGTGCTATTTACCTTTATTATGAATTTTCTTTTGTGTAAATGTACCTTTATTTATTGTGCAATTAACTTTCATTATTAATGTTCTATTGGGCAAATAAGCCTTTATTCATTGTGCCATTTACCTTTATTATGAATTTTCTTTTGTGTAAATGTACCTTTTTTTATTGTGTAATTAACTTTCATTATAAATGTTCTATTGGGCAAATAAGCCTTTATTCATTGTGCCATTTACCTTTATTATGAATTTTCAATTTTGAAAATGTACCTTTATTTATTGTGCAATTAACTTGCATTATTAATGTTCTATTGGGCAAATAAGCCTTTATTCATTGTGCCATTTACCTTTATTATGAATTTTCTTTTGTGTAAATGTACCTTTATTTATTGTGTAATGAACTTTCATTATTAATGTTCTATTGGGCAAATAAGCCTTTATTCATTGTGCCATTTACCTTTATTATGAATTTTCAATTTTGAAAATGTACCTTTATTTATTGTGCAATTAACTTTCATTATTAATGTTCTATTGGGCAAATAAGCCTTTATTCATTGTGCCATTTACCTTTATTATGAATTTTCTTTTGTGTAAATGTACTTTTATTTATTGTGCAATTAACTTTCATTATTAATGTTCTATTGGGCAAATAAGCCTTTATTCATTGTGCCATTTACCTTTATTATGAATTTTCTTTTGTGTGTAAATATACCTTTATTTATTTTGCACTTAACTTTCATTATCAATGTTCTATTGGGCAAATAAGCCTTTATGCATGGGGCCAATTTAGCTTTATTATGAATTTTCTTTTGTGTAAATGTACTTTGATTTATTGTGCAATTAACTTTCATGATTAATGTTCTATTGGGCAAATAAGCCTTTATTCATTGTGCCATTTACCTTTATTATAAATTTTCTTTTGTGTAAATGTACCTTTATTTATTGTGCAATTAACTTTCATTATTAATGTTCTATTGGGCAAATAAGCCTTTATTCATTGTGCCATTTACCTTTATTATGAATTTTCTTGTGTGTAAATGTACCTTTATTTATTGTGTAATTAACTTTCATTATTAATGTTCTATTGGGCAAATAAGCCTTTATTCATTGTGCTATTTACCTTTATTATGAATTTTCTTTTGTGTAAATGTACCTTTATTTATTGTCCAATTAACTTTCATTATTAATGTTCTATTGGGCAAATAAGCCTTTATTCATTGTGCCATTTACCTTTATTATGAATTTTCAATTTTGAAAATGTACCTTTATTTGTTGTGCAATTAGCTTGCATTATTAATGTTCTATTGGGCAAATAAGCCTTTATTCATTGTGCCATTTACCTTTATTATGAATTTTCTTTTGTGTAAATGTACTTTTACTTATTGTGCAATTAACTTTCATTGTTAATGTTCTATTGGGCAAATAAGCCTTTATTCATTGTGCCATTTACCTTCATTAGTAATTTTCAATTTTGAAAATGTACCTTTTTTTATTGTGCAATTAACTTTCATTATTAATGTTCTATTGGGCAAATAAGCCTTTATTCATTGTGCCATTTACCTTTATTATGAATTTTCTTTTGTGTAAATGTACCTTTATTTAGTGTGCAATTAACTTTCATTATTAATGTTCTGTTGGGCAAAAAACCCTTTATTCATTGTGCCATTTACCTTTATTATGAATTTTCAATTTTGAAAATGTACCTTTATTTATTGTGCAATTAACTTTCATTATTAATGTTCTATTGGGCAAATAAGCCTTTATTCATTGTGCTATTTACCTTTATTATGAATGTTCTTTTGTGTAAATGTACCTTTATTTATTGTGCAATTAACTTTCATTATTAATGTTCTATTGGGCAAATAAGCCTTTATTCATTGTGCTATTTACCTTTATTATGAATTTTCTTTTGTGTAAATGTACCTTTATTTATTGTGCAATTAACTTTCATTATTAATGTTCTATTGGGCAAATAAGCCTTTATTCATTGTGCCATTTACCTTTATTATGAATTTTCTTTTGTGTAAATGTACCTTTTTTTATTGTGTAATTAACTTTCATTATAAATGTTCTATTGGGCAAATAAGCCTTTATTCATTGTGCCATTTACTTTTATTATGAATTTTCAATTTTGAAAATGTACCTTTATTTATTGTGCAATTAACTTTCATTATTAATGTTCTATTGGGCAAATAAGCCTTTATTCATTGTGCCATTTACCTTTATTATGAATTTTCTTTTGTGTAAATGTACCTTTATTTATTGTGTAATGAACTTTCATTATTAATGTTCTATTGGGCAAATAAGCCTTTATTCATTGTGCCATTTACCTTTATTATGAATTTTCAATTTTGAGAATGTACCTTTATTTATTGTGCAATTAACTTTCATTATTAATGTTCTATTGGGCAAATAAGCCTTTATTCATTGTGCCATTTACCTTTATTATGAATTTTCTTTTGTGTAAATGTACCTTTATTTATTGTGCAATTAACTTTCATTATTAATGTTCTATTGGGCAAATAAGCCTTTATTCATTGTGCCATTTACCTTTATTATCAATTTTCTTTTGTGTGTAAATATACCTTTATTTATTTTGCAATTAACTTTCATTATCAATGTTCTATTGAGCAAATAAGCCTTTATGCATGGGGCCAATTTAGCTTTATTATGAATTTTCTTTTGTGTAAATGTACTTTTATTTATTGTGCAATTAACTTTCATGATAAATGTTCTATTGGGCAAATAAGCCTTTATTCATTGTGCCATTTACCTTTATTATGAATTTTCTTTTGTGTAAATGTACCTTTATTTATTGTGCAATTAACTTTCATTATTAATGTTCTATTGGGCAAATAAGCCTTTATTCATTGTGCCATTTACCTTTATTATGAATTTTCTTGTGTGTAAATGTACCTTTATTTATTGTGTAATTAACTTTCATTATTAATGTTCTATTGGGCAAATAAGCCTTTATTCATTGTGCTATTTACCTTTATTATGAATTTTCTTTTGTGTAAATGTACCTTTATTTATTGTGCAATTAACTTTCATTATTAATGTTCTATTGGGCAAATAAGCCTTTATTCATTGTGCCATTTACCTTTATTATGAATTTTCAATTTTGAAAATGTACCTTTATTTGTTGTGCAATTAGCTTGCATTATTAATGTTCTATTGGGCAAATAAGCCTTTATTCATTGTGCCATTTACCTTTATTATGAATTTTCTTTTGTGTAAATGTACTTTTACTTATTGTGCAATTAACTTTCATTGTTAATGTTCTATTGGGCAAATAAGCCTTTATTCATTGTGCCATTTACCTTTATTATGAATTTTCAATTTTGAAAATGTACCTTCATTTATTGTGCAATTAACTTTCATTATTAATATTCTATTGGGCAAATAAGCCTTTATTCATTGTGCCATTCACCTTTATGATGAATTTTCTTTTGTGTAAATGTACCTTTATTTATTGTGCAATTAACTTTAATTATAATTGTTCTGTTGGGCAAATAAGCCTTTATTCATTGTGCCATTTACCTTTATTATGAATTTTCAATTTTGAAAATGTACCTTTATTTATTGTGCAATTAACTTTCATTATTAATGTTCTATTGGGCAAATAAGCCTTTATTCATTGTGCTATTTACCTTTATTATGAATTTTCTTTTGTGTAAATGTACCTTTATTTATTGTGCAATTAACTTTCATTATTAATGTTCTATTGGGCAAATAAGCCTTTATTCATTGTGCTATTTACCTTTATTATGAATTTTCTTTTGTGTAAATGTACCTTTATTTATTGTGCAATTAACTTTCATTATTAATGTTCTATTGGGCAAATAAGCCTTTATTCATTGTGCCATTTACCTTTATTATGAATTTTCAATTTTGAAAATGTACCTTTATTTATTGTGCAATTAACTTTCATTATTAATGTTCTATTGGGCAAATAAGCCTTTATTCATTGTGCTATTTACCTTTATTATGAATTTTCTTTTGTGTAAATGTACCTTTATTTATTGTGCAATTAACTTTCATTATTAATGTTCTATCGGGCAAATAAGCCTTTATTCATTGTGCCATTTACCTTTATTATGAATTTTCTTTTGTGTGTAAATATACCTTTATTTATTGTGCAATTAACTTTCATTATCAATGTTCTATTGGGCAAATAAGCCTTTATGCATGGTGCCAATTTAGCTTTATTATGAATTTTCTTTTGTGTAAATGTACTTTTATTTTTTGTGCAATTAACTTTCATGATTAATGTTCTATTGGGCAAATAAGCCTTTATTCATAGTGCTATTTACCTTTATTATGAATTTTCTTTTGTGTGAATGTACCTTTATTTATTGTGCAATTAACTTTCATTATTAATGTTCTATTGGGCAAATAAGCCTTTATTCATTGTGCCATTTACCTTTATTATGAATTTTCTTGTGTGTAAATGTACCTTTATTTATTGTGTAATTAACTTTCATTATTAATGTTCTATTGGGCAAATAAGCCTTTATTCATTGTGCCATTTACATTTATTATGAATTTTCAATTTTGAAAATGTACCTTTATTTATTGTGCAATTAACTTTCATTAATAATGTTCTTTTGGGCAAACAAGCCTTTATTCATTGTGCTATTTACCTTTATTATGAATTTTCTTTTGTGTAAATGTACCTTTATTTATTGTGCAATTAACTTTCATTATTAATGTTCTATTGGGCAAATAAGCCTTTATTCATTGTGCTATTTACCTTTATTATGAATGTTCAATTTTGAAAATGTACCTTTATTTATTGTGCAATTAACTTGCATTATTAATGTTCTATTGGGCAAATAAGCCTTTATTCATTGTGCCATTTACCTTTATTATGAATTTTCTTTTGTGTAAATGTACCTTTATTTATTGTGCAATTAACTTTCATTATTAATGTTCTATTGGGCAAATAAGCCTTTATTCATTGTGCTATTTACCTTTATTATGAATGTTCTTTTGTGTAAATGTACCTTTATTTATTGTGCAATTAACTTTCATTATTAATGTTCTATTGGGCAAATAAGCCTTTATTCATTGTGCTATTTACCTTTATTATGAATTTTCTTTTGTGTAAATTTACCTTTATTTATTGTGCAATTAACTTTCATTATTAATGTTCTATTGGGCAAATAAGCCTTTATTCATTGTGCCATTTACCTTTATTATGAATTTTCTTTTGTGTAAATGTACCTTTATTTATTGTGTAATTAACTTTCATTATAAATGTTCTATTGGGCAAATAAGCCTTTATTCATTGTGCCATTTACCTTTATTATGAATTTTCAATTTTGAAAATGTACCTTTATTTATTGTGCAATTAACTTTCATTATTAATGTTCTATTGGGCAAATAAGCCTTTATTCATTGTGCCATTTACCTTTATTATGAATTTTCTTTTGTGTAAATGTACCTTTATTTATTGTGTAATGAACTTTTATATTAATGTTCTATTTGGCAAATAAGCCTTTATTCATTGTGCCATTTACCTTTATTATGAATTTTCAATTATGAAAATGTACCTTTATTTATTGTGCAATTAACTTTCATTATTAATGTTCTATTGGGCAAATAAGCCTTTATTCATTGTGCTATTTACCTTTATTATGAATTTTCTTTTGTGTAAATGTACCTTTATTTATTGTGCAATTAACTTTCATTATTAATGTTCTATTGGGCAAATAAGCCTTTATTCATTGTGCCATTTACCTTTATTATCAATTTTCTTTTGTGTGTAAATATACCTTTATTTATTTTGCAATTAACTTTCATTATCAATGTTCTATTGGGCAAATAAGCCTTTATGCATGGGGCCAATTTAGCTTTATTATGAATTTTCTTTTGTGTAAATGTACTTTTATTTATTGTGCAATTAACTTTCATGATTAATGTTCTATTGGGCAAATAAGCCTTTATTCATTGTGCCATTTACCTTTATTATGAATTTTCTTTTGTGTAAATGTACCTTTATTTATTGTGCAATTAACTTTCATTATTAATGTTCTATTGGGCAAATAAGCCTTTATTCATTGTGCCATTTACCTTTATTATGAATTTTCTTGTGTGTAAATGTACCTTTATTTATTGTGTAATTAACTTTCATTATTAATGTTCTATTGGGCAAATAAGCCTTTATTCATTGTGCTATTTACCTTTATTATGAATTTTCTTTTGTGTAAATGTACCTTTATTTATTGTGCAATTAACTTTCATTATTAATGTTCTATTGGGCAAATAAGCCTTTATTCATTGTGCCATTTACCTTTATTATGAATTTTCAATTTTGAAAATGTACCTTTATTTGTTGTGCAATTAGCTTGCATTATTAATGTTCTATTGGGCAAATAAGCCTTTATTCATTGTGCCATTTACCTTTATTATGAATTTTCTTTTGTGTAAATGTACTTTTACTTATTGTGCAATTAACTTTCATTGTTAATGTTCTATTGGGCAAATAAGCCTTTATTCATTGTGCCATTTACCTTTATTATGAATTTTCAATTTTGAAAATGTACCTTCATTTATTGTGCAATTAACTTTCATTATTAATATTCTATTGGGCAAATAAGCCTTTATTCATTGTGCCATTCACCTTTATGATGAATTTTCTTTTGTGTAAATGTACCTTTATTTATTGTGCAATTAACTTTAATTATAATTGTTCTGTTGGGCAAATAAGCCTTTATTCATTGTGCCATTTACCTTTATTATGAATTTTCAATTTTGAAAATGTACCTTTATTTATTGTGCAATTAACTTTCATTATTAATGTTCTATTGGGCAAATAAGCCTTTATTCATTGTGCTATTTACCTTTATTATGAATTTTCTTTTGTGTAAATGTACCTTTATTTATTGTGCAATTAACTTTCATTATTAATGTTCTATTGGGCAAATAAGCCTTTATTCATTGTGCTATTTACCTTTATTATGAATTTTCTTTTGTGTAAATGTACCTTTATTTATTGTGCAATTAACTTTCATTATTAATGTTCTATTGGGCAAATAAGCCTTTATTCATTGTGCCATTTACCTTTATTATGAATTTTCAATTTTGAAAATGTACCTTTATTTATTGTGCAATTAACTTTCATTATTAATGTTCTATTGGGCAAATAAGCCTTTATTCATTGTGCTATTTACCTTTATTATGAATTTTCTTTTGTGTAAATGTACCTTTATTTATTGTGCAATTAACTTTCATTATTAATGTTCTATCGGGCAAATAAGCCTTTATTCATTGTGCCATTTACCTTTATTATGAATTTTCTTTTGTGTGTAAATATACCTTTATTTATTGTGCAATTAACTTTCATTATCAATGTTCTATTGGGCAAATAAGCCTTTATGCATGGTGCCAATTTAGCTTTATTATGAATTTTCTTTTGTGTAAATGTATTTCAATTTTGAAAATGTACCTTCATTTATTGTGCGATTAACTTTCATTATTAATATTCTATTGGGCAAATGTGATGTGATTGTTATGTGGTGTGTTGCACACAGGGCCTTTGAGCGTGTAGTGTTGTAGCTTAGTGAATGTGTAGAGTGCTTAGCTGCTTGGCTTTCAGGTGCTTTGCTCCTCTTGCTTCCAGCTGTAACCGCCACCTATACTCGCAAGAGTGAAGGGGAGGCAGTTTAGTAAGCCCTGCCCACTGGTGGTTAGAGCGTCTCACTGGTCAAGACTCGCATGCCACCTCCTCGTGGTACATCACGGTTTAACTGGGTACCTTGCGGCCCCAGGCTAAGTGTATGTGGGATCTCGGAGTAGTCTGGAGCCCCAGAGGTGTTGAGTGCATGGCCCTCCGGCGTGAGGACACGCCCTGGCTTACACCAATCCAGACCCCAGCTATGTGGTCAAATAGCAAAATGTCATCTCGGCAGCAGGAGTTGGCAGTCATGGTATGAGCGCAGCTGATATATTTTTCAACCACCGGTCTCCCATGGCGGATCACTGAGCGGATGAATCAAGAACGATCAACGGTCAGGGATCAACACCCAGTTAGCGGGTACTGCGGGGCAACCTACCACTGCTCCAGCTGTCGCACTCCTGTGCTCCGCTGGGGTCCGCAATGTTGGGTCCAGAGGTGGATGTTCTGTTCTGGGCATGCACTCATCCACTACTTCCCTGCCCTGGCGCTTGACGTTTCAGGCAACTACTATGGATATGTCAAGAATAAATTCTCAGCGACTGGCAATTCGGGAGCCCCCTGCAGTCGGGGGTGCTGTCGTTGCTCGGCAGGGCCCGCGTTCTAGGCAGGCGCGCCCCGGTCGACATCCTGCTACTGCCTCCCCACTACACCTGGCCTGCTGGAATGTCCGCTCCCTTGGGGTGACTTCCTCTCTTGACAGTTTTCATCCTCGGAAGTCTGCTGTTATCGACCTGGAATTACTCCGGTTGGGGGTGGATGTCTCAGCACTAGGCGAGACATGGCTCACTGGAAATGGCTCCATACGTGAAGCTAACTTCACATTTTACTGGACTGGCTACCCTGACTTGGAGAGACCAAAACATGGAGTGGGTTTTGCCATCTGCAACAAGCTGCTCAGCTTTGTCGAAACTCCCGTCGCCATCTCTCCCAGATTAATGTCACTACAGCTACACACCACCTCTGGTCCAGTGTCCCTATTGTCTGCCTACGCCCCAACCCTCACCTCGCCGGATGACCAGAAAGATGCTTTCTATCTCCAGCTGAGTGAGACCCTCTCCAAAATCGACCGCGGTCACCGCATAATCATCCTGGGTGATCTCAACGCTCGAGTAGGCAGTAACACCAATGCCTGGCCTGATGTCCTGGGTCCTCACGGAGTGGGCTCTATGAATGAAAATGGACAGCGTCTTCTGGAACTCTGTGCTACACACAGGCTGTGCATCCCATCAACCTTCTTTAAGGGCTCACCGTGGTCGAAGATGACATGGCAACACCCACGCTCTAAGCGCTGGCACCAGCTGGACCATGTGATCACTCAAAAGAAGCACCTCCAGGATATCATCCACTGCAGGACAATGCACTCTGCGGACTGTGACACAGACCACTCACTTGTGCGCTGTAAGCTTAAACTAAAGCCAAAGAAAATCCACCTGTCTTGCTCAAAACCACTTTCAACGCTCAATGTTCTTGCTACTAAGTCCAAGGAGAAATGCCAACATTTTCAAGCTTCAATACAATCCACCTTTGTCCAGTCTGCACCCCCTCAGGATGCTGCCTCTGCCTGGCTGCGGATTCGTGACACTGTTGGAGTTTGCGCACTCTCCAGTTTTGGTAGACGTACAGTAAAGCAGCCGGACTGGTTCAGACACCTCCAATAGAGTCTTCTACAGTTCAGGAAGTCTGTGTATTGCTGGCAGGATCTTTTGGCACCAGATCTTATAGCAGCTTGCCACTTTGCTCGGTTGCCGGCAGAGGTTTCCCAAGTGTTGTGAGGGATGCCGAAGACCTGGAGGTCACGTTTCAGGACATCCTTGTAGCGGAGGCGTGGCCTGCCAGCACAGCGAGGGGCATCAGCTATCTCTCCAAAGAGAAGTGCTTTTGGTAGCCGGCTGTCGTCCATGCGGCAGGTGTGGCCAGCCCAACGTAAGCGACGGATGCGCAGCACTGTGTACATGTCAGTACTCTTGGTCGTGGAGAGGATAGCTGTGTTTGGTACATGATCCTTCCATGTGAATCCAAGAATTGTGCGCAGGCATCGGAAGTGGAAGGCGTTCAGACGGTGTTCGTGTCGGCGGTAGGTGCACCAAGTCTCACTGCCATACAGGAGAGTGCTGAGGATGCAGGCCTCGTAAACCTTGATCTTTAGGTGTAGCGAGAGGGACTTGTTCTTCCAGACTCTCTCACTAAGCCTGCCGAAAGTTGTTGATGCCTTTCCAATGCGGGAGTCCAGTTCACAATCAAGACTGTTGGTGTTATCAACTGTAGAACCCAAGTAAGTGAACTTGGTGACGTTTGACAGTACATGATTGTTTACGGTTATTATGGGTGAAAGCCCAGCAGGCTGGGCAAAGACCACCGTCTTGCCTAGGCTGATTTTGAGACCAAACTCCTCGCAGGCAGAAGCAAAGGAGGAGCACATTGCCTGAAGCTCAACCTCCGAGTTGGCGATGAAGGCAGCATCATCAGCGTACAGGAGTTCACGGATCTGTACGCGGTTAACCATAGTTTTTGAGCGTAGCCTGGCCAGGTTGAATAGGCCTCCAGTACTGCGAGTGTGAAGGAGCACTCCAGTTGGGTTTGGGAAGGCTCGGCGCAGAACAGCTGAGAAATATATTCCGAACAGAGTAGGAGCTAACACGCAGCCTTGCTTGACACCACAAGAGATGGGGAACTCTTTAGAACGAGAGCCCTCAAACTGTACTGTAGCCTTCATCTGATCGTGAAATTCTTGTATGGTTTTCAGGAGTTTGGGAGGGCAGCCCAGTAGACGGAGGACTAGAAATAGCCCTGATCTGCTAACATAATCAAAGGCCTTCGTCAAGTCAACGAAAACTGCATAGAGAGGACGGCCTTGCTCAATGCATTTCTCCTGGATCTGACGAACAGAAAAGATCATGTCAGTGGTAGAGCGGCCAGGTCGAAAGCCACATTGACTCTCAGGAAGAATTCTGTTGGCAATAATCTGGAGACGTGGCAGGACTAAGCGGGCATAGATCTTTCCAGGCTGGGAAAGTAGAGATATGCCACGGTAGTTGTTGCAGTCGCAGCGAAACCCTTTGTTCTTATACAGGGTAACTATGTTGGCGTTACGAAGTTCATCGGGAATAGTACCTTCATTCCAGCAGATTGAGAAGAGATGATGGAGTTCCTCAGTTAGTGAGTCACCACCGCATCTGAAGATTTCTGAAGGTAGCCCATCCACGCCGGGGGCTTTGTTGTTCCTCAGTAGCTTGATGGTCTTGTGTACTTCATCGATGGTGATGTCGTAATCTAGCTCATGGAGGACTGGTAGTTGGGGAACAGCAGCTATTATAGCAGCCTCACTAGCTGCTACAGGTTGAGCATACAGTGAGCTGTAGTGCTCCACCCAACGGTCAAGCTGATCATCAGGATTGGTGAGTAGTTCTCCGGTCAGAGATCGCAAAGGAGATGATTTCTTCACAGGAGGACCTAGAGCCTCTTTCAGAGCTTGGTACATGCCACCGGTGTTGCCGGTGGCAGAGCAGTCTTCAGCACGCTTGGAGATGTCACTCCAATAGTTGTGTTTAGCCTCTCGAGTTAGGCGCTGCACTTTTGAGCGGCTCTGCTTCCAGAGGCTAGTAGCTTGAGGAGAGGGGTCCTGCATCACAGCCAGTCTTGCCGCTCGCTTTTCTGCTAGTGCTTGATGGAGTGTGTTCTATTGGGCAAATAAGCCTTTATTCATTGTGCTATTTACCTTTATTATGAATTTTCTTTTGTGTGAATGTACCTTTATTTATTGTGCAATTAACTTTCATTATTAATGTTCTATTGGGCAAATAAGCCTTTATTCATTGTGCCATTTACCTTTATTATGAATTTTCTTGTGTGTAAATGTACCTTTATTTATTGTGTAATTAACTTTCATTATTAATGTTCTATTGGGCAAATAAGCCTTTATTCATTGTGCCATTTACATTTATTATGAATTTTCAATTTTGAAAATGTACCTTTATTTATTGTGCAATTAACTTTCATTGTTAATGTTCTATTGGGCAAATAAGCCTTTATTCATTGTGCTATTTACCTTTATTATGAATTTTCTTTTGTGTAAATGTACCTTTATTTATTGTGCAATTAACTTTCATTATTAATGTTCTATTGGGCAAATAAGCCTTTATTCATTGTGCCATTTACCTTTATTATGAATTTTCAATTTTGAAAATGTACCTTCATTTATTGTGCAATTAACTTTCATTATTAATATTCTATTGGGCAAATAAGCCTTTATTCATTGTGCCATTTACCTTTCTGATGAATTTTCTTTTGTGTAAATGTACCTTTATTTATTGTGCAATTAACTTTCATTATAATTGTTCTGTTGGGCAAATAAGCCTTTATTCATTGTGCCATTTACCTTTATTATGAATTTTCAATTTTGAAAATGTACCTTTATTTATTGTGCAATTAACTTTCATTATTAATGTTCTATTGGGCAAATAAGCCTTTATTCATTGTGCTATTTACCTTTATTATGAATTTTCTTTTGTGTAAATGTACCTTTTTTTATTGTGCAATTAACTTTCATTATTAATGTTCTATTGGGCGAATAAGCCTTTATTAATTGTGCCATTTACCTTTATTATGAATTTTCTTTTGTGTGTAAATATACCTTTGTTTATTTTGCAATTAACTTTCATGATTAATGTTCTATTGGGCAAATAAGCCTTTATTAATTGTGCCATTTACCTTTATTATGAATTTTCTTTTGTGTAAATGTACCTTTATTTATTGTGTAATTAACTTTCATTATTAATGTTCTATTGGGCAAATAAGCCTTTATTCATTGTGCCATATACCTTTATTATGATTTTTCAATTTTGAAAATGTACCTTTATTTATTGTGCAATTAACTTTCATTATTAATGTTCTATTGGGCAAATAAACCTTTATTCATTATGCTATTTACCTTTATTATGAATTTTCTTTTGTGTAAATGTACCTTTATTTATTGTGCAATTAACTTTCATTATTAATGTTCTATTGGGCAAATAAGCCTTTATTCATTGTGCCATTTACCTTTATTATGAATTTTCTTTTGTGTGTAAATATACCTTTATTTATTGTGCAATTAACTTTCATTATCAATGTTCTATTGGGCAAATAAGCCTTTATGCATTGTTCCAATTTAGCTTTATTATGAATTTTCTTGTGTGTAAATGTACTTTTATTTATTGTGCAATTAACTTTCATGATTAATGTTCTATTGGGCAAATGAGCCTTTATTCATTGTGCCATTTACCTTTATTATGAATTTTCTTTTGTGTAAATGTACCTTTATTTATTGTGCAATTAACTTTCATTATTAATGTTCTATTGGGCAAATAAGCCTTTATTCATTGTGCCATTTACCTTTATTATGAATTTTCTTGTGTGTAAATGTACCTTTATTTATTGTGTAATGAACTTTCATTATTATTGTTCTATTGGGCAAATAAGCCTTTATTCATTGTGCCATTTACATTTATTATGAATTTTCAATTTTGAAAATGTACCTTTATTTATTGTGCAATTAACTTTCATTATTAATGTTCTATTGGGCAAATAAACCTTTATTCATTATGCTATTTACCTTTATTATGAATTTTCTTTTGTGTAAATGTACCTTTATTTATTGTGCCATTAACTTTCATTATTAATGTTCTATCGGGCAAATAAGCCTTTATTCATTGTGCCATTTACCTTTATTATGAATTTTCTTTTGTGTGTAAATATACCTTTATTTATTGTGCAATTAACTTTCATTATCAATGTTCTATTGGGCAAATAAGCCTTTATGCATGGTGCCAATTTAGCTTTATTATGAATTTTCTTTTGTGTAAATGTACTTTTATTTTTTGTGCAATTAACTTTCATGATTAATGTTCTATTGGGCAAATAAGCCTTTATTCATTGTGCTATTTACCTTTATTATGAATTTTCTTTTGTGTGAATGTACCTTTATTTATTGTGCAATTAACTTTCATTATTAATGTTCTATTGGGCAAATAAGCCTTTATTCATTGTGCCATTTACCTTTATTATGAATTTTCTTGTGTGTAAATGTACCTTTATTTATTGTGCAATTAACTTTCATTATTAATGTTCTATTGGGCAAATAAGCCTTTATTCATTGTGCCATTTACATTTATTATGAATTTTCAATTTTGAAAATGTACCTTTATTTATTGTGCAATTAACTTTCATTAATAATGTTCTTTTGGGCAAACAAGCCTTTATTCATTGTGCTATTTACCTTTATTATGAATTTTCTTTTGTGTAAATGTACCTTTATTTATTGTGCAATTAACTTTCATTATTAATGTTCTATTGGGCAAATAAGCCTTTATTCATTGTGCTATTTACCTTTATTATGAATGTTCAATTTTGAAAATGTACCTTTATTTATTGTGCAATTAACTTGCATTATTAATGTTCTATTGGGCAAATAAGCCTTTATTCATTGTGCCATTTACCTTTATTATGAATTTTCTTTTGTGTAAATGTACCTTTATTTATTGTGCAATTAACTTTCATTATTAATGTTCTATTGGGCAAATAAGCCTTTATTCATTGTGCTATTTACCTTTATTATGAATGTTCTTTTGTGTAAATGTACCTTTATTTATTGTGCAATTAACTTTCATTATTAATGTTCTATTGGGCAAATAAGCCTTTATTCATTGTGCTATTTACCTTTATTATGAATTTTCTTTTGTGTAAATTTACCTTTATTTATTGTGCAATTAACTTTCATTATTAATGTTCTATTGGGCAAATAAGCCTTTATTCATTGTGCCATTTACCTTTATTATGAATTTTCTTTTGTGTAAATGTACCTTTATTTATTGTGTAATTAACTTTCATTATAAATGTTCTATTGGGCAAATAAGCCTTTATTCATTGTGCCATTTACCTTTATTATGAATTTTCAATTTTGAAAATGTACCTTTATTTATTGTGCAATTAACTTTCATTATTAATGTTCTATTGGGCAAATAAGCCTTTATTCATTGTGCCATTTACCTTTATTATGAATTTTCTTTTGTGTAAATGTACCTTTATTTATTGTGTAATGAACTTTTATATTAATGTTCTATTTGGCAAATAAGCCTTTATTCATTGTGCCATTTACCTTTATTATGAATTTTCAATTTTGAAAATGTACCTTTATTTATTGTGCAATTAACTTTAATTATTAATGTTCTATTGGGCAAATAAGCCTTTATTCATTGTGCTATTTACCTTTATTATGAATTTTCTTTTGTGTAAATGTACCTTTATTTATTGTGCAATTAACTTTCATTATTAATGTTCTATTGGGCAAATAAGCCTTTATTCATTGTGCCATTTACCTTTATTATGAATTTTCAATTTTGAAAATGTACCTTTATTTGTTGTGCAATTAGCTTGCATTATTAATGTTCTATTGGGCAAATAAGCCTTTATTCATTGTGCCATTTACCTTTATTATAAATTTTCTTTTGTGTAAATGTACTTTTACTTATTGTGCAATTAACTTTCATTGTTAATGTTCTATTGGGCAAATAAGCCTTTATTCATTGTGCCATTTACCTTTATTATGAATTTTCAATTTTGAAAATGTACCTTCATTTATTGTGCAATTAACTTTCATTATTAATATTCTATTGGGCAAATAAGCCTTTATTCATTGTGCCATTCACCTTTATGATGAATTTTCTTTTGTGTAAATGTACCTTTATTTATTGTGCAATTAACTTTAATTATAATTGTTCTGTTGGGCAAATAAGCCTTTATTCATTGTGCCATTTACCTTTATTATGAATTTTCAATTTTGAAAATGTACCTTTATTTATTGTGCAATTAACTTTCATTATTAATGTTCTATTGGGCAAATAAGCCTTATTCATTGTGCTATTTACCTTTATTATGAATTTTCTTTTGTGTAAATGTACCTTTATTTATTGTGCAATTAACTTTCATTATTAATGTTCTATTGGGCAAATAAGCCTTTATTCATTGTGCTATTTACCTTTATTATGAATTTTCTTTTGTGTAAATGTACCTTTATTTATTGTGCAATTAACTTTCATTATTAATGTTCTATTGGGCAAATAAGCCTTTATTCATTGTGCCATTTACCTTTATTATGAATTTTCAATTTTGAAAATGTACCTTTATTTATTGTGCAATTAACTTTCATTATTAATGTTCTATTGGGCAAATAAGCCTTTATTCATTGTGCCATTTACCTTTATTATGAATTTTCTTTTGTGTAAATGTACCTTTATTTATTGTGCAATTAACTTTCATTATTAATGTTCTATCGGGCAAATAAGCCTTTATTCATTGTGCCATTTACCTTTATTATGAATTTTCTTTTACGTGTAAATATACCTTTATTTATTGTGCAATTAACTTTAATTATCAATGTTCTATTGGGCAAATAAGCCTTTATGCATGGTGCCAATTTAGCTTTATTATGAATTTTCTTTTGTGTAAATGTACTTTTATTTTTTGTGCAATTAACTTTCATGATTAATGTTCTATTGGGCAAATAAGCCTTTATTCATTGTGCTATTTACCTTTATTATGAATTTTCTTTTGTGTGAATGTACCTTTATTTATTGTGCAATTAACTTTCATTATTAATGTTCTATTGGGCAAATAAGCCTTTATTCATTGTGCCATTTACCTTTATTATGAATTTTCTTTTGTGTAAATGTACCTTTATTTATTGTGTAATGAACTTTTATATTAATGTTCTATTTGGCAAATAAGCCTTTATTCATTGTGCCATTTACCTTTATTATGAATTTTCAATTTTGAAAATGTACCTTTATTTATTGTGCAATTAACTTTCATTATTAATGTTCTATTGGGCAAATAAGCCTTTATTCATTGTGCTATTTACCTTTATTATGAATTTTCTTTTGTGTAAATGTACCTTTATTTATTGTGCAATTAACTTTCATTATTAATGTTCTATTGGGCAAATAAGCCTTTATTCATTGTGCCATTTACCTTTATTATGAATTTTCAATTTTGAAAATGTACCTTTATTTGTTGTGCAATTAGCTTGCATTATTAATGTTCTATTGGGCAAATAAGCCTTTATTCATTGTGCCATTTACCTTTATTATGAATTTTCTTTTGTGTAAATGTACTTTTACTTATTGTGCAATTAACTTTCATTGTTAATGTTCTATTGGGCAAATAAGCCTTTATTCATTGTGCCATTTACCTTTATTATGAATTTTCAATTTTGAAAATGTACCTTCATTTATTGTGCAATTAACTTTCATTATTAATATTCTATTGGGCAAATAAGCCTTTATTCATTGTGCCATTCACCTTTATGATGAATTTTCTTTTGTGTAAATGTACCTTTATTTATTGTGCAATTAACTTTAATTATAATTGTTCTGTTGGGCAAATAAGCCTTTATTCATTGTGCCATTTACCTTTATTATGAATTTTCAATTTTGAAAATGTACCTTTATTTATTGTGCAATTAACTTTCATTATTAATGTTCTATTGGGCAAATAAGCCTTATTCATTGTGCTATTTACCTTTATTATGAATTTTCTTTTGTGTAAATGTACCTTTATTTATTGTGCAATTAACTTTCATTATTAATGTTCTATTGGGCAAATAAGCCTTTATTCATTGTGCTATTTACCTTTATTATGAATTTTCTTTTGTGTAAATGTACCTTTATTTATTGTGCAATTAACTTTCATTATTAATGTTCTATTGGGCAAATAAGCCTTTATTCATTGTGCCATTTACCTTTATTATGAATTTTCAATTTTGAAAATGTACCTTTATTTATTGTGCAATTAACTTTCATTATTAATGTTCTATTGGGCAAATAAGCCTTTATTCATTGTGCCATTTACCTTTATTATGAATTTTCTTTTGTGTAAATGTACCTTTATTTATTGTGCAATTAACTTTCATTATTAATGTTCTATCGGGCAAATAAGCCTTTATTCATTGTGCCATTTACCTTTATTATGAATTTTCTTTTACGTGTAAATATACCTTTATTTATTGTGCAATTAACTTTAATTATCAATGTTCTATTGGGCAAATAAGCCTTTATGCATGGTGCCAATTTAGCTTTATTATGAATTTTCTTTTGTGTAAATGTACTTTTATTTTTTGTGCAATTAACTTTCATGATTAATGTTCTATTGGGCAAATAAGCCTTTATTCATTGTGCTATTTACCTTTATTATGAATTTTCTTTTGTGTGAATGTACCTTTATTTATTGTGCAATTAACTTTCATTATTAATGTTCTATTGGGCAAATAAGCCTTTATTCATTGTGCCATTTACCTTTATTATGAATTTTCTTGTGTGTAAATGTACCTTTATTTATTGTGTAATTAACTTTCATTATTAATGTTCTATTGGGCAAATAAGCCTTTATTCATTGTGCCATTTACATTTATTATGAATTTTCAATTTTGAAAATGTACCTTTATTTATTGTGCAATTAACTTTCATTGTTAATGTTCTATTGGGCAAATAAGCCTTTATTCATTGTGCTATTTACCTTTATTATGAATTTTCTTTTGTGTAAATGTACCTTTATTTATTGTGCAATTAACTTTCATTATTAATGTTCTATTGGGCAAATAAGCCTTTATTCATTGTGCCATTTACCTTTATTATGAATTTTCAATTTTGAAAATGTACCTTCATTTATTGTGCAATTAACTTTCATTATTAATATTCTATTGGGCAAATAAGCCTTTATTCATTGTGCCATTTACCTTTCTGATGAATTTTCTTTTGTGTAAATGTACCTTTATTTATTGTGCAATTAACTTTCATTATAATTGTTCTGTTGGGCAAATAAGCCTTTATTCATTGTGCCATTTACCTTTATTATGAATTTTCAATTTTGAAAATGTACCTTTATTTATTGTGCAATTAACTTTCATTATTAATGTTCTATTGGGCAAATAAGCCTTTATTCATTGTGCTATTTACCTTTATTATGAATTTTCTTTTGTGTAAATGTACCTTTTTTTATTGTGCAATTAACTTTCATTATTAATGTTCTATTGGGCAAATAAGCCTTTATTCATTGTGCCATTTACCTTTATTATGAATTTTCTTTTGTGTGTAAATATACCTTTGTTTATTTTGCAATTAACTTTCATGATTAATGTTCTATTGGGCAAATAAGCCTTTATTCATTGTGCCATTTACCTTTATTATGAATTTTCTTTTGTGTAAATGTACCTTTATTTATTGTGTAATTAACTTTCATTATTAATGTTCTATTGGGCAAATAAGCCTTTATTCATTGTGCCATTTACCTTTATTATGATTTTTCAATTTTGAAAATGTACCTTTATTTATTGTGCAATTAACTTTCATTATTAATGTTCTATTGGGCAAATAAACCTTTATTCATTATGCTATTTACCTTTATTATGAATTTTCTTTTGTGTAAATGTACCTTTATTTATTGTGCAATTAACTTTCATTATTAATGTTCTATTGGGCAAATAAGCCTTTATTCATTGTGCCATTTACCTTTATTATGAATTTTCTTTCGTGTGTAAATATACCTTTATTTATTTTGCAATTAACTTTCATTATCAATGTTCTATTGGGCAAACAAGCCTTTATGTATGGTGCCAATTTAGCTTTATTATGAATTTTCTTTTGTGTAAATGTACTTTTATTTATTGTGCAATTAACTTTCATGATTAATGTTCTATTGGGCAAATAAGCCTTTATTCATTGTGCCATTTACCTTTATTATGAATTTTCTTTTGTGTAAATGTACCTTTATTTATTGTGCAATTAACTTTCATTATTAATGTTCTGTTGGGCAAATAAGCCTTTATTCATTGTGCCATTTACCTTTATTATGATTTTTCAATTTTGAAAATGTACCTTTATTTATTGTGCAATTAACTTTCATTATTAATGTTCTATTGGGCAAATAAGCCTTTATTCATTGTGCCATTTACCTTTATTATGAATTTTCTTTTGTGTGTAAATATACCTTTATTTATTTTGCAATTAACTTTCATTATCAATGTTCTATTGGGCAAATAAGCCTTTATGCATGGTGCCAATTTAGCTTTATTATGAATTTTCTTTTGTGTAAATGTACTTTTATTTATTGTGCAATTAACTTTCATGATTAATGTTCTATTGGGCAAATAAGCCTTTATTCATTGTGCCATTTACCTTTATTATCAATTTTCTTTTGTGTAAATGTACCTTTATTTATTGTGCAATTAACTTTCATTATTAATGTTCTATTGGGCAAATAAGCCTTTATTCATTGTGCCATTTACCTTTATTATGAATTTTCTTTTGTGTAAATGTACCTTTATTTATTGTGTAATTAACTTTCATTATAAATGTTCTATTGGGCAAATAAGCCTTTATTCATTGTGCCATTTACCTTTATTATGAATTTTCAATTTTGAAAATGTACCTTTATTTATTGTGCAATTAACTTTCATTATTAATGTTCTATTGGGCAAATAAGCCTTTATTCATTGTGCCATTTACCTTTATTATGAATTTTCTTTTGTGTAAATGTACCTTTATTTATTGTGTAATTAACTTTTATATTAATGTTCTATTTGGCAAATAAGCCTTTATTCATTGTGCCATTTACCTTTATTATGAATTTTCAATTTTGAAAATGTACCTTTATTTAATGTGCAATTAACTTTCATTATTAATGTTCTATTGGGCAAATAAGCCTTTATTCATTGTGCTATTTACCTTTATTATGAATTTTCTTTTGTGTAAATGTACCTTTATTTATTGTGCAATTAACTTTCATTATTAATGTTCTATTGGGCAAATAAGCCTTTATTCATTGTGCCATTTACCTTTATTATGAATTTTCAATTTTGAAAATGTACCTTTATTTGTTGTGCAATTAGCTTGCATTATTAATGTTCTATTGGGCAAATAAGCCTTTATTCATTGTGCCATTTACCTTTATTATGAATTTTCTTTTGTGTAAATGTACTTTTACTTATTGTGCAATTAACTTTCATTGTTAATGTTCTATTGGGCAAATAAGCCTTTATTCATTGTGCCATTTACCTTTATTATGAATTTTCAATTTTGAAAATGTACCTTCATTTATTGTGCAATTAACTTTCATTATTAATATTCTATTGGGCAAATAAGCCTTTATTCATTGTGCCATTCACCTTTATGATGAATTTTCTTTTGTGTAAATGTACCTTTATTTATTGTGCAATTAACTTTAATTATAATTGTTCTGTTGGGCAAATAAGCCTTTATTCATTGTGCCATTTACCTTTATTATGAATTTTCAATTTTGAAAATGTACCTTTATTTATTGTGCAATTAACTTTCATTATTAATGTTCTATTGGGCAAATAAGCCTTATTCATTGTGCTATTTACCTTTATTATGAATTTTCTTTTGTGTAAATGTACCTTTATTTATTGTGCAATTAACTTTCATTATTAATGTTCTATTGGGCAAATAAGCCTTTATTCATTGTGCTATTTACCTTTATTATGAATTTTCTTTTGTGTAAATGTACCTTTATTTATTGTGCAATTAACTTTCATTATTAATGTTCTATTGGGCAAATAAGCCTTTATTCATTGTGCCATTTACCTTTATTATGAATTTTCAATTTTGAAAATGTACCTTTATTTATTGTGCAATTAACTTTCATTATTAATGTTCTATTGGGCAAATAAGCCTTTATTCATTGTGCCATTTACCTTTATTATGAATTTTCTTTTGTGTAAATGTACCTTTATTTATTGTGCAATTAACTTTCATTATTAATGTTCTATCGGGCAAATAAGCCTTTATTCATTGTGCCATTTACCTTTATTATGAATTTTCTTTTACGTGTAAATATACCTTTACTTATTGTGCAATTAACTTTAATTATCAATGTTCTATTGGGCAAATAAGCCTTTATGCATGGTGCCAATTTAGCTTTATTATGAATTTTCTTTTGTGTAAATGTACTTTTATTTATTGTGCAATTAACTTTCATGATTAATGTTCTATTGGGCAAATAAGCCTTTATTCATTGTGCTATTTACCTTTATTATGAATTTTCTTTTGTGTGAATGTACCTTTATTTATTGTGCAATTAACTTTCATTATTAATGTTCTATTGGGCAAATAAGCCTTCATTCATTGTGCCATTTACCTTTATTATGAATTTTCTTGTGTGTAAATGTACCTTTATTTATTGTGTAATTAACTTTCATTATTAATGTTCTATTGGGCAAATAAGCCTTTATTCATTGTGCCATTTACATTTATTATGAATTTTCAATTTTGAAAATGTACCTTTATTTATTGTGCAATTAACTTTCATTGTTAATGTTCTATTGGGCAAATAAGCCTTTATTCATTGTGCTATTTACCTTTATTATGAATTTTCTTTTGTGTAAATGTACCTTTATTTATTGTGCAATTAACTTTCATTATTAATGTTCTATTGGGCAAATAAGCCTTTATTCATTGTGCCATTTACCTTTATTATGAATTTTCAATTTTGAAAATGTACCTTCATTTATTGTGCAATTAACTTTCATTATTAATATTCTATTGGGCAAATAAGCCTTTATTCATTGTGCCATTTACCTTTCTGATGAATTTTCTTTTGTGTAAATGTACCTTTATTTATTGTGCAATTAACTTTCATTATAATTGTTCTGTTGGGCAAATAAGCCTTTATTCATTGTGCCATTTACCTTTATTATGAATTTTCAATTTTGAAAATGTACCTTTATTTATTGTGCAATTAACTTTCATTATTAATGTTCTATTGGGCAAATAAGCCTTTATTCATTGTGCTATTTACCTTTATTATGAATTTTCTTTTGTGTGTAAATATACCTTTGTTTATTTTGCAATTAACTTTCATGATTAATGTTCTATTGGGCAAATAAGCCTTTATTCATTGTGCCATTTACCTTTATTATGAATTTTCTTTTGTGTAAATGTACCTTTATTTATTGTGTAATTAACTTTCATTATTAATGTTCTATTGGGCAAATAAGCCTTTATTCATTGTGCCATTTACCTTTATTATGATTTTTCAATTTTGAAAATGTACCTTTATTTATTGTGCAATTAACTTTCATTATTAATGTTCTATTGGGCAAATAAACCTTTATTCATTATGCTATTTACCTTTATTATGAATTTTCTTTTGTGTAAATGTACCTTTATTTATTGTGCAATTAACTTTCATTATTAATGTTCTATTGGGCAAATAAGCCTTTATTCATTGTGCCATTTACCTTTATTATGAATTTTCTTTTGTGTGTAAATATACCTTTATTTATTTTGCAATTAACTTTCATTATCAATGTTCTATTGGGCAAACAAGCCTTTATGCATGGTGCCAATTTAGCTTTATTATGAATTTTCTTTTGTGTAAATGTACTTTTATTTATTGTGCAATTAACTTTCATGATTAATGTTCTATTGGGCAAATGAGCCTTTATTCATTGTGCCATTTACCTTTATTATGAATTTTCTTTTGTGTAAATGTACCTTTATTTATTGTGCAATTAACTTTCATTATTAATGTTCTATTGGGCAAATAAGCCTTTATTCATTGTGCCATTTACCTTTATTATGAATTTTCTTGTGTGTAAATGTACCTTTATTTATTGTGTAATGAACTTTCATTATTATTGTTCTATTGGGCAAATAAGCCTTTATTCATTGTGCCATTTACATTTATTATGAATTTTCAATTTTGAAAATGTACCTTTATTTATTGTGCAATTAACTTTCATTATTAATGTTCTATTGGGCAAATAAACCTTTATTCATTATGCTATTTACCTTTATTATGAATTTTCTTTTGTGTAAATGTACCTTTATTTATTGTGCCATTAACTTTCATTATTAATGTTCTATTGGGCAAATAAGCCTTTATTCATTGTGCCATTTACCTTTATTATGAATTTTCTTTTGTGTGTAAATATACCTTTATTTATTTTGCAATTAACTTTCATTATCAATGTTCTATTGGGCAAACAAGCCTTTATGCATGGTGCCAATTTAGCTTTATTATGAATTTTCTTTTGTGTAAATGTACTTTTATTTATTGTGCAATTAACTTTCATGATTAATGTTCTATTGGGCAAATAAGCCTTTATTCATTGTGCCATTTACCTTTATTATGAATTTTCTTTTGTGTAAATGTACCTTTATTTATTGTGTAATTAACTTTCATTATTAATGTTCTATTGGGCAAATAAGCCTTTATTCATTGTGCCATTTACCTTTATTATGATTTTTCAATTTTGAAAATGTACCTTTATTTATTGTGCAATTAACTTTCATTATTAATGTTCTATTGGGCAAATAAACCTTTATTCATTATGCTATTTACCTTTATTATGAATTTTCTTTTGTGTAAATGTACCTTTATTTATTGTGCAATTAACTTTCATTATTAATGTTCTATTGGGCAAATAAGCCTTTATTCATTGTGCCGTTTACCTTTATTATGAATTTTCTTTTGTGTGTAAATATACCTTTATTTATTTTGCAATTAACTTTCATTATCAATGTTCTATTGGGCAAATAAGCCTTTATGCATGGTGCCAATGTAGCTTTATTATGAATTTTCTTTTGTGTAAATGTACCTTTATTTATTGTGCAATTAACTTTCATTATTAATGTTCTATTGGGCAAATAAGCCTTTATTCATTGTGCCATTTACCTTTATTATGAATTTTCTTTTGTGTAAATGTACCTTTATTTATTGTGCAATTAACTTTCATTATTAATGTTCTATTGGGCAAATAAGCCTTTATTCATTGTGCCATTTACCTTTATTATGAATTTTCTTGTGTGTAAATGTACCTTTATTTATTGTGTAATGAACTTTCATTATTATTGTTCTATTGGGCAAATAAGCCTTTATTCATTGTGCCATTTACATTTATTATGAATTTTCAATTTTGAAAATGTACCTTTATTTATTGTGCAATTAACTTTCATTATTAATGTTCTATTGGGCAAATAAACCTTTATTCATTATGCTATTTACCTTTATTATGAATTTTCTTTTGTGTAAATGTACCTTTATTTATTGTGCCATTAACTTTCATTATTAATGTTCTATTGGGCAAATAAGCCTTTATTCATTGTGCCATTTACCTTTATTATGAATTTTCTTTTGTGTGTAAATATACCTTTATTTATTTTGCAATTAACTTTCATTATCAATGTTCTATTGGGCAAACAAGCCTTTATGCATGGTGCCAATTTAGCTTTATTATGAATTTTCTTTTGTGTAAATGTACTTTTATTTATTGTGCAATTAACTTTCATGATTAATGTTCTATTGGGCAAATAAGCCTTTATTCATTGTGCCATTTACCTTTATTATGAATTTTCTTTTGTGTAAATGTACCTTTATTTATTGTGCAATTAACTTTCATTATTAATGTTCTATTGGGCAAATAAGCCTTTATTCATTGTGCCATTTACCTTTATTATGATTTTTCAATTTTGAAAATGTACCTTTATTTATTGTGCAATTAACTTTCATTATTAATGTTCTATTGGGCAAATAAGCCTTTATTCATTGTGCCATTTACCTTTATTATGAATTTTCTTTTGTGTGTAAATATACCTTTATTTATTTTGCAATTAACTTTCATTATCAATGTTTTATTGGGCAAATAAGCCTTTATGCATGGTGCCAATTTAGCTTTATTATGAATTTTCTTTTGTGTAAATGTACTTTTATTTATTGTGCAATTAACTTTCATGATTAATGTTCTATTGGGCAAATAAGCCTTTATTCATTGTGCCATTTACCTTTATTATGAATTTTCTTTTGTGTAAATGTACCTTTATTTATTGTGCAATTAACTTTCATTATTAATGTTCTATTGGGCAAATAAGCCTTTATTCATTGTGCCATTTACCTTTATTATGAATTTTCTTTTGTGTAAATGTACCTTTATTTATTGTGTAATTAACTTTCATTATTAATGTTCTATTGGGCAAATAAGCCTTTATTCATTGTGCCATTTACCTTTATTATGAATTTTCAATTTTGAAAATGTACCTTTATTTATTGTGCAATTAACTTTCATTATTAATGTTCTATTGGGCAAATAAGCCTTTATTCATTGTGCTATTTACCTTTATTATGAATTATCTTTTGTGTAAATGTACCTTTTTTTATTGTGCAATTAACTTTCATTATTAATATTCTATTGGGCAAATAAGCCTTTATTCATTGTGCCATTTACCTTTATTATGAATTTTCTTTTGTGTGTAAATATACCTTTATTTATTTTGCAATTAACTTTCATTATCAATGTTCTATTGGGCAAATAAGCCTTTATGCATGGTGCCAATTTAGCTTTATTATGAATTTTCTTTTGTGTAAATGTACTTTTATTTATTGTGCAATTAACTTTCATGATTAATGTTCTATTGGGCAAATAAGCCTTTATTCATTGTGCCATTTACCTTTATTATGAATTTTCTTTTGTGTAAATGTACCTTTATTTATTGTGCAATTAACTTTCATTATTAATGTTCTATTGGGCAAATAAGCCTTTATTCATTGTGCCATTTATCTTTATTATGAATTTTCTTTTGTGTAAATGTACCTTTAGTTATTGTTCAATTAACTTTCATTATTAATGTTCTATTGGGCAAATAAGCCTTTATTCATTGTGCTATTTACCTTTATTATGAATTCTCAATTTTGAAAATGAACCTTTATTTATTGTGCAAGTAACTTTCATTATTAATGTTCTATTGGGCAAATAAGCCTTTATTCATTGTGCCATTTACCTTTATTATGAATTTTCAATTTTGAAAATATACCTTTATTTATTGTGCAATTAACTTTCATTATTAATGTTCTATTGGGCAAATAAGCCTTTATTCATTGTGCCATTTACCTTTATTATGAATTTTCTTTTGTGTAAATGTACCTTTATTTATTGTGCAATTAACTTTGATTATTAATATTCTATTGGCCAAATAAGCCTTTATTCATTGTGCCATTTACCTTTATAAGTAATTTTCAATTTTGAAAATGTACCTTTATTTATTGTGCAATTAACTTTCATTATTAATGTTCTATTACGCAAATAAGCCTTTATTCATTGTGCCATTTACCTTTATTATGAATTTTCTTTTGTGTAAATGTACCTTTATTTATTGTGCAATTAACTTTCATTATTAATGTTCTATTGGGCAAATAAGCCTTTATTCATTGTGCCATTTACCTTTATTATGAATTTTCAATTTTGAAAATATACCTTTATTTATTGTGCAATTAACTTTCATTATTAATGTTCTATTGGGCAAATAAGCCTTTATTCATTGTGCCATTTACCTTTATTATGAATTTTCTTTTGTGTAAATGTACTTTTACTTATTGTGCAATTAACTTTCATTGTTAATGTTCTATTGGGCAAATAAGCCTTTATACATTGCGCCATTTACTGTTATTATGAATTTTCTTTTGTGTAAACGTACCTTTATTTATTGTGCAATTAACTTTCATTATTAATGTTCTATTGGGCAAATAAGCCTTTATTCATTGTGCCATTTACCTTTATTATGAATTTTCTTGTGTGTAAATGTACCTTTATTTATTGTGCAATTAACTTTCATTATTAATGTTCTATTGGGCAAATAAGCCTTTATTCATTGTGCCATTTACATTTATTATGAATTTTCAATTTTGAAAATGTACCTTTATTTATTGTGCAATTAACTTTCATTATTAATGTTCTATTGGGCAAATAAACCTTTATTCATTATGCTATTTACCTTTATTATGAATTTTCTTTTGTGTAAATGTACCTTTATTTATTGTGCAATTAACTTTCATTATTAATGTTCTATTGGGCAAATAAGCCTTTATTCATTGTGCCATTTACCTTTATTATGAATTTTCTTTTGTGTGTAAATATACCTTTATTTATTTTGCAATTAACTTTCATTATAAATGTTCTATTGGGCAAATAAGCCTTTATGCATGGTGTCAATTTAGCTTTATTATGAATTTTCTTTTGTGTAGATGTACTTTTATTTATTGTGCAATTAACTTCATGATTAATGTTCTATTAGGCAAATAAGCCTTTATTCATTGTGCCATTTACCTTTATTATGAATTTTCTTTTGTGTAAATGTACCTTTATTTATTGTGCAATTAACTTTCATTATTAATGTTCTATTGGGCAAATAAGCCTTTATTCATTGTGCCATTTACCTTTATTATGAATTTTCTTTAGGGTAAATGTACCTATATTTATTGTGTAATTAACTTTCATTGTTAATGTTCTATTGGGCAAATAAGCCTTTATTCATTGTGCCATTTACCTTTATTATTAATTTTCAATTTTGAAAATGTACCTTTATTTATTGTGCAATTAACTTTCATTATTAATGTTCTATTGGGCAAATAAGCCTTTATTCATTGTGCTATTTACCTTTATTATGAATTTTCTATTGTGTAAATGTACCTTTATTTATTGTGCAATTAACTTTCATTATTAATGTTCTATTGGGCAAATAAGCCTTTATTCATTGTGCTATTTACCTTTATTATGAATTTTCAATTTTGAAAATGTACCTTTATTTATTGTGCAATTAACTTTCATTATTAATGTTCTATTGGGCAAATAAGCCTTTATTCATTGTGCTATTTACCTTTATTATGAATTCTCAATTTTGAAAATGTACCTTTATTTATTGTGCAAGTAACTTTCATTATTAATGTTCTATTGGGCAAATAAGCCTTTATTCATTGTGCCATTTACCTTTATTATGAATTTTCAATTTTGAAAATGTACCTTTATTTATTGTGCAATTAACTTTCATTATTAATGTTCTATTGGGCAAATAAGCCTTTATTCATTGTGCCATTTACCTTTATTATGAATTTTCTTTTGTGTAAATGTACTTTTACTTATTGTGCAATTAACTGTCATTGTTAATGTTCTATTGGGCAAATAAGCCTTTATTCATTGTGCCATGTACTGTTATTATGAATTTTCTTTTGTGTAAACGTACCTTTATTTATTGTGCAATTAACTTTCATTATTAATGTTCTATTGGGCAAATAAGCCTTTATTCATTGTGCCATTTACCTTTATTATGAATTTGCAATTTTGAAAATGTACCTTTATTTATTGTGCAATTAACTTTCATTATCAATGTTCTATTGGGCAAACAAGCCTTTATTCATTGTGCCATTTACCTTTATTATGAATTTTCTTTTGTGTAAATGTACCTTTATTTATTGTGCAATTAACTTTCATTATTAATGTTCTATTGGGCAAATAAGCCTTTATTCATTGTGCCATTTACCTTTATTATGAATTTTCAATTTTGAAAATGTACCTTTATTTATTGTGCAATTAACTTTCATTATTAATGTTCTATTGGGCAAATAAGCCTTTATTCATTGTGCCATTTACCTTTATTAGTAATTTTCAATTTTGAAAATGTACCTTTATTTATTGTGCAATTAACTTTCATTATTAATGTTCTATTGGGCAAATAAGCCTTTATTCATTGTGCTTTTTACCTTTATTATGAATTCTAAATTTTGAAAATGTACCTTTATTTATTGTGCAAGGAACTTTAATTATTAATGTTCTATTGGGCAAATAAGCCTTTATTCATTGTGCCATTTACCTTTCTTATGAATTTTCAATTTTGAAAATGTACCTTTATTTATTGTGCAATTAACTTTCATTATTAATGTTCTATTGGGCAAATAAGCCTTTATTCATTGTGCCATTTACCTTTATTATGAATTTTCTGTTGTGTAAATGTACCTTTATTTATTGTGCAATTAACTTTCATTATTAATATTCTATTGGCCAAATAAGCCTTTATTCATTGTGCCATTTACCTTTATTAGTAATTTTAAATTTTGAAAATGTACCTTTATTTATTGTGCAATTAACTTTCATTATTAATGTTGTATTGGGCAAATAAGCCTTTATTCATTGTGCCATTTACCTTTATTATGAATTTTCAATTTTGAAAATGTACCTTTATTTATTGTGCAATTAACTTTCATTATTAATGTTCTATTGGGCAAATAAGCCTTTATTCATTGTGCCATTTACTGTTATTATGAATTTTCAATTTTGAAAATGTACCTTTATTTATTGTGCAATTAACTTTCATTATTAATGTTCTATTGGGCAAATAAGCCTTTATTCATTGTGCCATTTACTGTTATTATGAATTTTCTTTTGTGTAAATGTACCTTTATTTATTGTGCAATTAACTTTCATTATTAATGTTCTATTGGGCAAATAAGCCTTTATTCATTGTGCCATTTACCTTTATTATGAATTTTCAATTTTGAAAATGTACCTTTATTTATTGTGCAATTAACTTTCATTATTAATGTTCTATTGGGCAAATAAGCCTTTATTCATTGTGCCATTTACCTTTATTATGAATTTTCTTTTGTGTAAATGTACCTATATTTATTGTGTAATTAACTTTCATTGTTAATGTTCTATTGGGCAAATAAGCCTTTATTCATTGTGCCATTTACCTTTATTATGAATTTTCAATTTTGAAAATGTACCTTTATTTATTGTGCAATTAACTTTCATTATTAATGTTCTATTGGGCAAACAAGCCTTTATTCATTGTGCTATTTACCTTTATTATGAATTTTCTATTGTGTAAATGTACCTTTATTTATTATGCAATTAACTTTCATTATTAATGTTCTATTGGGCAAATAAGCCTTTATTCATTGTGCTATTTACCTTTATTATGAATTCTCAATTTTGAAAATGTACCTTTATTTATTGTGCAAGTAACTTTCATTATTAATGTTCTATTGGGCAAATAAGCCTTTATTCATTGTGCCATTTACCTTTATTATGAATTTTCAATTTTGAAAATGTACCTTTATTTATTGTGCAATTAACTTTCATTATTAATGTTCTATTGGGCAAATAAGCCTTTATTCATTGTGCCATTTACCTTTATTATGAATTTTCTTTTGTGTAAATGTACCTTTATTTATTGTGCAATTAACTTTCATTATTAATATTCTATTGGCCAAATAAGCCTTTATTCATTGTGCCATTTACCTTTATAAGTAATTATCAATTTTGAAAATGTACCTTTATTTATTGTGCAATTAACTTTCATTATTAATGTTCTATTACGCAAATAAGCCTTTATTCATTGTGCCATTTACCTTTATCAGGAATTTTCAATTTTGAAAATGTACCTTTATTTATTGTGCAATTAACTTTCATTATTAATGTTCTATTGGGCAAATAAGCCTTTATTCATTGTGCCATTTACCTTTATTATGAATTTTCAATTTTGAAAATATACCTTTATTTATTGTGCAATTAACTTTCATTATTAATGTTCTATTGGGCAAATAAGCCTTTATTCATTGTGCCATTTACCTTTATTATGAATTTTCTTTTGTGTAAATGTACTTTTACTTATATTGCAATTACCTTTCATTGTTAATGTTCTATTGGGCAAATAAGCCTTTATTCATTGTGCCATTTACTGTTATTATGAATTTTCTTTTGTGTAAACGTACCTTTATTTATTGTGCAATTAACTTTCATTATTAATGTTCTATTGGGCAAATAAGCCTTTATTCATTGTGCCATTTACCTTTATTATGACTTTTCTTGTGTGTAAATGTACCTTTATTTATTGTGCAATTAACTTTCATTATTAATGTTCTATTGGGCAAATAAGCCTTTATTCATTGTGCCATTTACATTTATTATGAATTTTCAATTTTGAAAATGTACCTTTATTTATTGTGCAATTAACTTTCATTGTTAATGTTCTATTGGGCAAATAAGCCTTTATTCATTGTGCCATTTACCTTTATTATTAATTTTCAATTTTGAAAATGTACCTTTATTTATTGTGCAATTAACTTTCATTATTAATGTTCTATTGGGCAAATAAGCCTTTATTCATTGTGCCATTAACCTTTATTATGAATTTTCTATTGTGTAAATGTACCTTTATTTATTGTGCAATTAACTTTCATTATTAATGTTCTATTGGGCAAATAAGCCTTTATTCATTGTGCTATTTACCTTTATTATGAATTTTCAATTTTGAAAATGTACCTTTATTTATTGTGCAATTAACTTTCATTATTAATGTTCTATTGGGCAAATAAGCCTTTATTCATTGTGCTATTTACCTTTATTATGAATTCTCAATTTTGAAAATGTACCTTTATTTATTGTGCAAGTAACTTTCATTATTAATGTTCTATTGGGCAAATAAGCCTTTATTCATTGTGCCATTTACCTTTATTATGAATTTTCAATTTTGAAAATGTACCTTTATTTATTGTGCAATTAACTTTCATTATTAATGTTCTATTGGGCAAATAAGCCTTTATTCATTGTGCCATTTACCTTTATTATGAATTTTCTTTTGTGTAAATGTACCTTTATTTATTGTGCAATTAACTTTCATTATTAATATTCTATTGGCCAAATAAGCCTTTATTCATTGTGCCATTTACCTTTATAAGTAATTTTCAATTTTGAAAATGTACCTTTATTTATTGTGCAATTAACTTTCATTATTAATGTTCTATTACGCAAATAAGCCTTTATTCATTGTGCCATTAACTTTTATTATGAATTTTTAATTTTGAAAATGTACCTTTATTTATTGTGCAATTAACTTTCATTATTAATGTTCTATTGGGCAAATAAGCCTTTATTCATTGTGCCATTTACCTTTATTATGAATTTTCAATTTTGAACATATACCTTTATTTATTGTGCAATTAACTTTCATTATTAATGTTCTATTGGGCAAATAAGCCTTTATTCATTGTGCCATTTACTGTTATTATGAATTTTCTTTTGTGTAAACGTACCTTTATTTATTGTGCAATTAACTTTCATTATTAATGTTCTATTGGGCAAATAAGCCTTTATTAATAGTGCCATTTACCTTTATTATGAATTTGCAATTTTGAAAATGTACCTTTATTTATTGTGCAATTAACTTTCATTATTAATGTTCTATTGGGCAAATAAGCCTTTATTCATTGTGTCATTTACCTTTATTATGAATTTTCAATTTGTAAAATGTACCTTTATTTATTGTGCAATTAACTTTCATTATTAATGTTCTATTGGGCAAATAAGCCTTTATTCATTGTGCCATTAACCTTTATTATGAATTTTCTTTTGTGTAAATGTACCTTAATTTATGGTGCAATTAACTTTCATTATTAATATTCTATTGGGCAAATAAGCCTTTATTCATTGTGCCATTTACCTTTATTAGTAATTTTCAATTTTGAAAATGTACCTTTTTTTATTGTGCAATTAACTTTAATTATCAATGTTCTATTGGGCAAATAAGCCTTTATTCATTGTGCCATTTACCTTTATTATGAATTTTCCATTTTGAAAATGTACCTTTATTTATTGTGCAATTAACTTTCATTATTAATGTTCTATTGGGCAAATAAGCCTTTATTCATTGTGCCATTTACCTTTATTATGAATTTTCAATTTTGAAAATGTACCTTTATTTATTGTGCAATTAACTTTCATTATTAATGTTCTATTGGGCAAATAAGCCTTTATTCATTGTGCCATTTACCTTTATTAGTAATTTTCAATTTTGAAAATGTACCTTTATTTATTGTGCAATTAACTTTCATTATTAATGTTCTATTGGGCAAATAAGCCTTTATTCATTGTGCTTTTTACCTTTATTATGAACTCTAAATTTTGAAAATGTACCTTTATTTATTGTGCAAGGAACTTTCATTATTAATGTTCTATTGGGCAAATAAGCCTTTATTCATTGTGCCATTTACCTTTCTTATGAATTTTCAATTTTGAAAATGTACCTTTATTTATTGTGCAATTAACTTTCATTATTAATGTTCTATTGGGCAAATAAGCCTTTATTCATTGTACCATTTACCTTTATTATGAATTTTCTTTTGTGTAAATGTACCTTTATGGTGCAATAAACTTTCATTATTAATATTCTATTAGGCAAATAAGCCTTTATTCATTGTGCCATTTACCTTTATTAGTAATTTTCAATTTTGAAAATGTACCTTTTTTTATTGTGCAATTAACTTTCATTATTAATGTTCTATTGGGCAAATAAGCCTTTATTCATTGTGCCATTTACCTTTCTTATGAATTTTCAATTTTGAAAATGTACCTTTATTTATTGTGCAATTAACTTTCATTATTAATGTTCTATTGGGCAAATAAGCCTTTATTCATTGTGCCATTTACCTTTATTATGAATTTTCTTTTGTGTAAATATACCTTTATTTATGGTGCAATTAACTTTCATTATTAATATTCTATTAGGCAAATAAGCCTTTATTCATTGTGCCATTTACCTTTATTAGTAATTTTCAATTTTGAAAATGTACCTTTTTTTCATGTTACAATTAACTTTCATTATTAATGTTCTATTGGGCAAATAAGCCTTTATTCATTGTGCCATTTACCTTTATTATGAATTCTCAATTTTGAAAATGTACCTTTGTTTATTGTGCAAGGAACTTTCATTATTAATGTTCTATTGGGCAAATAAGCCTTTATTCATTGTGCCATTTACTGTTATTATGAATTTTCAATTTTTAAAATGTACCTTTATTTATTGTGCAATTAACTTTCATTATTAATGTTCTATTGGGCAAATAAGCCTTTATTCATTGTGCCATTTACTGTTATTATGAATTTTCTTTTTTGTAAATGTACCTTTATTTATTGTGCAATTAACTTTAATTATTGATGTTCTATTGGGCAAATAAGCCTTTAATCATTGTGCCATTTACCTTTATTATGAATTTTCAATTTTGAAAATGTACCTTTATTTATTGTGCAATTAACTTTCATTATTAATATTCTATTGGACAAATAAGCCTTTATTCATTGTGCCATTTACCTGTATTATGAATTTTCTTTTGTGTAAATGTACCTTTATTTATTGTGCAATTAACTTTCATGATTAATGTTATATTGGGCAAATAAGCCTTTATTCATTGTGCCATTTACCTTTATTATGAATTTTCAATTTTGAAAATGTACCTTTATTTATTGTGCAATTAACTTTCATTATTAATGTTCTATTGGGCAAATAAGCCTTTATACATGGTGCCAATTAACCTTATTATGAATTTTCTTTGTGTAAATGTACTTTTATTTATTGTGCAATTAACTTTCATTATTAATGTTCTATTGGGCAAATAAGCCTTTATTCATTGTGCCATTTACCTTTATTATGAATTTTCTTTCGCGTAAATGTACCTTTATTTATTGTGCAATTAACTTTCATTATTAATATTCTATTGGGCAAACAAGCCTTTATTCATTGTGCCATTTACCTTTATTTGTAATTTTCAATTTTGAAAATGTACCTTTATTTATTGTGCAATTAACTTTCATTATTAATGTTCTATTGGGCAAATAAGCCTTTATTCATTGTGCTTTTTACCTTTATTATGAATTCTCAATTTTGAAAATGTACCTTTATTTATTGTGCAAGGAACTTTCATTATTAATGTTCTATTGGGCAAATAAGCCTTTATTCATTGTGCCATTTACCTTTATTATGAATTTTCAATTTTGAAAATGTACCTTTATTTATTGTGCAATTAACTTTCATTATTAATGTTCTATTGGGCAAATAAGCCTTTATTCATTGTGCCATTTACTGTTAATCTGAATTTTCTTTTTTGTAAATGTACCTTTATTTATTATGCAATTAACTTTAATTATTATAATTCTATTGGGCAAATAAGCCTTTATGCATGGTGCCAATTTACCTTTATTATGAATTTTCTTTTTTGTAAATGTACCTTTATTTATTGTGTAATTAACTTTCATTATTAATGTTCTATTGGGCAAATAAGCCTTTATTCATTGTGCCATTTACCTTTATTATGAATTTTCTTTTGTGTAAATGTACCTTTATTTATTGTGCAATTAACTTTCATTATTAATGTTCTGTTGGGCAAATAAGCCTTTAGTCATTGTGCCATTTACCTTTATTATGAATTTTCAATTTTTAAAATGTACCTTTATGTATTGTGCAATTAACTTTCATTATTAATGTTCTATTGGGCAAATCAGCCTTTATTCATTGTGCTATTTACCTTTATTATGAATTTTCTTTTGTGTAAATGTACCTTTATTTATTGTGCAATTAACTTTCATTATTAATGTTCTATTGGGCAAATAAGCCGTTATTCATTGTGCTATTTACCTTTATTATGAATTCTCAATTTTGAAAATGTACCTTCATTTATTGTGCAATTAACTTTCTTTATTAATGTTCTATTGGGCAAATAAGCCTTTATTCATTGTGCCATTTACCTTTATTATGAATTTTCTTTTGTGTAAATGTACCTTTATTTATTGTGCAATTAACTTTCATTATTAATGTTCTATTGGGCAAATAAGCCTTTATTCATTGTGCCATTTACCTTTTTTATGAATTTTCTTTTGTGTAAATGTACTTTTACTTATTGTGCAATTAACTTTCATTGTTAATGTTCTATTGGGCAAATAAGCCTTTATTCATTGTGCCATTTACTGTTATTATGAATTTTCTTTTGTGTAAATGTACCTTTATTTATTGTGCAATTAACTTTCATTATTAATGTTCTATTGGGCAAATAAGCCTTTATTCATTGTGCCATTTACCTTTATTATGAATTTTCAATTTTGAAAATGTACCTTTATTTATTGTGCAATTAACTTTCATTATTAATGTTCTATTGGGCAAATAAGCCTTTATTCATTGTGCCATTTACCTTTATTATGAATTTTCTTTTGTGTAAATGTACCTATATTTATTGTGTAATTAACTTTCATTGTTAATGTTCTATTGGGCAAATAAGCCTTTATTCATTGTGCCATTTACCTTTATTATAAATTTCCAATTTTGAAAATGTACCTTTATTTATTGTGCAATTAACTTTCATTATTAATGTTCTATTGGGCAAATAAGCCTTGATTCATTGTGCCATTTACCTTTATTATGAATTTTCAATTTTGAAAATGTACCTTTATTTATTGTGCAATTAACTTTACTTATTAATGTTCTATTGGGCAAATAAGCCTTTATTCATTGTGCCATTTACCTTTATTATGAATTGTCTTTTGTGTAAATGTACCTTTATTTATGGTGCAATTAACTTTCATTATTTATATTCTATTGGGCAAATAAGCCTTTATTCATTGTGCTTTTTACCTTTATTATGAATTTTCTTTTGTGTAAATGTACCTATATTTATTGTGTAATTAACTTTCATTGTTAATGTTCTATTGGGCAAATAAGCCTTTATTCATTGTGCTTTTTACCTTTATTATGAATTCTCAATTTTGAAAATGTACCTTTATTGCTTGTGCAAGGAACTTTCATTATTAATGTTCTATTGGGCAAATAAGCCTTTATTCATTGTGCCATTTACCTTTATTATGAATTTTCAATTTTGAAAATGTACCTTTATTTATTGTGCAATTAACTTTCATTATTAATGTTCTATTGGGCAAATAAGCCTTTATTCATTGTGCCATTTACTGTTATTATGAATTTTCTTTTTTGTAAATGTACCTTTATTTATTGTGCAATTAACTTTAATTATTATAATTCTATTGGGCAAATAAGCCTTTATGCATGGTGCCAATTTACCTTTATTATGAATTTTCTTTTTTGTAAATGTATCTTTATTTATTGTGTAATTAACTTTCATTATTAATGTTCTATTGGGCAAATAAGCCTTTATTCATTGTGCCATTTACCTTTATTATGAATTTTCAATTTTGAAAATGTACCTTCATTTATTGTGCAAATTGACTTTCATTATTAATATTCTATTGGGCAAATAAGCCTTTATTCATTGTGCCATTTACCTTTATTATGAATTTTCTTTTGTGTAAATGTACCTATATTTATTGTGCAATTAACTTTCATTATTAATGTTCTGTTGGGCAAATAAGCCTTTAGTCATTGTGCCATTTACCTTTATTATGAATTTTCAATTTTTAAAATGTACCTTTATGTATTGTGCAATTAACTTTCATTATTAATGTTCTATTGGGCAAATCAGCCTTTATTCATTGTGCTATTTACTTTATTATGAATTTTCTTTTGTGTAAATGTACCTTTATTTATTGTGCAATTAACTTTCATTATTAATGTTCTATTGGGCAAATAAGCCGTTATTCATTGTGCTATTTACCTTTATTATGAATTCTCAATTTTGAAAATGTACCTTCATTTATTGTGCAATTAACTTTCATTATTAATGTTCTATTGGGCAAATAAGCCTTTATTCATTGTGCCATTTACCTTTATTATGAATTTTCTTTTGTGTAAATGTACCTTTATTTATTGTGCAATTAACTTTCATTATTAATGTTCTATTGGGCAAATAAGCCTTTATTCATTGTGCCATTTACCTTTTTTATGAATTTTCTTTTGTGTAAATGTACTTTTTCTTATTGTGCAATTAACTTTCATTGTTAATGTTCTATTGGGCAAATAAGCCTTTATTCATTGTGCCATTTACTGTTATTATGAATTTTCTTTTGTGTAAATGTACCTTTATTTATTGTGCAATTAACTTTCATTATTAATGTTCTATTGGGCAAATAAGCCTTTATTCATTGTGCCATTTACCTTTATTATGAATTTTCAATTTTGAAAATGTACCTTTATTTATTGTGCAATTAACTTTCATTATTAATGTTCTATTGGGCAAATAAGCCTTTATTCATTGTGCCATTTACCTTTATTATGAATTTTCTTTTGTGTAAATGTACCTATATTTATTGTGTAATTAACTTTCATTGTTAATGTTCTATTGGGCAAATAAGCCTTTATTCATTGTGCCATTTACCTTTATTATGAATTTTCAATTTTGAAAATGTACCTTTATTTATTGTGCAATTAACTTTCATTATTAATGTTCTATTGGGCAAATAAGCCTTGATTCATTGTGCCATTTACCTTTATTATGAATTTTCAATTTTGAAAATGTACCTTTATTTATTGTGCAATTAACTTTACTTATTAATGTTCTATTGGGCAAATAAGCCTTTATTCATTGTGCCATTTACCTTTATTATGAATTGTCTTTTGTGTAAATGTACCTTTATTTATGGTGCAATTAACTTTCATTATTTATATTCTATTGGGCAAATAAGCCTTTATTCATTGTGCTTTTTACCTTTATTATGAATTTTCTTTTGTGTAAATGTACCTATATTTATTGTGTAATTAACTTTCATTGTTAATGTTCTATTGGGCAAATAAGCCTTTATTCATTGTGCTTTTTACCTTTATTATGAATTCTCAATTTTGAAAATGTACCTTTATTGCTTGTGCAAGGAACTTTCATTATTAATGTTCTATTGGGCAAATAAGCCTTTATTCATTGTGCCATTTACCTTTATTATGAATTTTCAATTTTGAAAATGTACCTTTATTTATTGTGCAATTAACTTTCATTATTAATGTTCTATTGGGCAAATAAGCCTTGATTCATTGTGCCATTTACCTTTATTATGAATTTTCAATTTTGAAAATGTACCTTTATTTATTGTGCAATTAACTTTACTTATTAATGTTCTATTGGGCAAATAAGCCTTTATTCATTGTGCCATTTACCTTTATTATGAATTGTCTTTTGTGTAAATGTACCTTTATTTATGGTGCAATTAACTTTCATTATTTATATTCGATTGGGCAAATAAGCCTTTATTCATTGTGCTTTTTACCTTTATTATGAATTTTCTTTTGTGTAAATGTACCTATATTTATTGTGTAATTAACTTTCATTGTTAATGTTCTATTGGGCAAATAAGCCTTTATTCATTGTGCTTTTTACCTTTATTATGAATTCTCAATTTTGAAAATGTACCTTTATTGCTTGTGCAAGGAACTTTCATTACTAATGTTCTATTGGGCAAATAAGCCTTTATTCATTGTGCCATTTACCTTTATTATGAATTTTCAATTTTGAAAATGTACCTTTATTTATTGTGCAATTAACTTTCATTATTAATGTTCTATTGGGCAAATAAGCCTTTATTCATTGTGCCATTTACTGTTATTATGAATTTTCTTTTTTGTAAATGTACCTTTATTTATTGTGCAATTAACTTTAATTATTATAATTCTATTGGGCAAATAAGCCTTTATGCATGGTGCCAATTTACCTTTATTATGAATTTTCTTTTTTGTAAATGTACCTTTATTTATTGTGTAATTAACTTTCATTATTAATGTTCTATTGGGCAAATAAGCCTTTATTCATTGTGCCATTTACCTTTATTATGAATTTTCAATTTTGAAAATGTACCTTCATTTATTGTGCAAATTGACTTTCATTATTAATATTCTATTGGGCAAATAAGCCTTTATTCATTGTGCCATTTACCTTTATTATGAATTTTCTTTTGTGTAAATGTACCTTTATTTATTGTGCAATTAACTTTCATTATTAATGTTCTGTTGGGCAAATAAGCCTTTAGTCATTGTGCCATTTACCTTTATTATGAATTTTCAATTTTTAAAATGTACCTTTATGTATTGTGCAATTAACTTTCATTATTAATGTTCTATTGGGCAAATCAGCCTTTATTCATTGTGCTATTTACCTTTTTTATGAATTTTCTTTTGTGTAAATGTACCTTTATTTATTGTGCAATTAACTTTCATTATTAATGTTCTATTGGGCAAATAAGCCGTTATTCATTGTGCTATTTACCTTTATTATGAATTCTCAATTTTGAAAATGTACCTTCATTTATTGTGCAATTAACTTTCATTATTAATGTTCTATTGGGCAAATAAGCCTTTATTCATTGTGCCATTTACCTTTATTATGAATTTTCTTTTGTGTAAATGTACCTTTATTTATTGTGCAATTAACTTTCATTATTAATGTTCTATTGGGCAAATAAGCCTTTATTCATTGTGCCATTTACCTTGTTTATGAATTTTCTTTTGTGTAAATGTACTTTTACTTATTGTGCAATTAACTTTCATTGTTAATGTTCTATTGGGCAAATAAGCCTTTATTCATTGTGCCATTTACCTTTATTATGAATTTTCTTTTGTGTAAATGTACCTTTATTTATTGTGCAATTAACTTTCATTATTAATGTTCTATTGGGCAAATAAGCCTTTATTCATTGTGCCATTTACCTTTATTATGAATTTTCAATTTTGAAAATGTACCTTTATTTATTGTGCAATTAACTTTCATTATTAATGTTCTATTGGGCAAATAAGCCTTTATTCATTGTGCCATTTACCTTTATTATGAATTTTCTTTTGTGTAAATGTACCTATATTTATTGTGTAATTAACTTTCATTGTTAATGTTCTATTGGGCAAATAAGCCTTTATTCATTGTGCCATTTACCTTTATTATGAATTTTCAATTTTGAAAATGTACCTTTATTTATTGTGCAATTAACTTTTATTATTAATGTTCTATTGGGCAAATAAGCCTTTATTCATTGTGCTATTTACCTTTATTATGAATTGTCTTTTGTGTAAATGTACCTTTATTTATAGTGCAATTAACTTTCATTATTAATGTTCTATTGGGCAAATAAGCCTTTATTCATTGTGCTATTTACCTTTATTATGAATTCTAAATTTTGAAAATGTACCTTCATTTATTGTGCAATTAACTTTCATTATTAATGTTCTATTGGGCAAATAAGCCTTTATTCATTGTGCCATTTACCTTTATTATGAATTTTCTTTTGTGTAAATGTACCTTTATGTATTGTGCAATTAACTTCCATTATTAATGTTCTATTGGGCAAATAAGCCTTTATTCATTGTGCCATTTACCTTTATTATGATTTTTCTTTTGTGTAAATGTACCTTTATTTATTGTGTAATTAACTTTCATTATTAATTTTCTATTGGGCAAATAAGCCTTTATTCATTGTGCCATTTACCTTTTTTATGAATTTTCTTTTGTGTAAATGTACTTTTACTTATTGTGCAATTAACTTTCATTGTTAATGTTCTATTGGGCAAATAAGCCTTTATTCATTGTGCCATTTACTGTTATTATGAATTTTCTTTTGTGTAAATGTACCTTTATTTATTGTGCAATTAACTTTCATTATTAATGTTCTATTGGGCAAATAAGCCTTTATTCATTGTGCCATTTACCTTTATTATGAATTTTCAATTTTGAAAATGTACCTTTATTTATTGTGCAATTAACTTTCATTATTAATGTTCTATTGGGCAAATAAGCCTTTATTCATTGTGCCATTTACCTTTATTATGAATTTTCTTTTGTGTAAATGTACCTATATTTATTGTGTAATTAACTTTCATTGTTAATGTTCTATTGGGCAAATAAGCCTTTATTCATTGTGCCATTTACCTTTATTATGAATTTTCAATTTTGAAAATGTACCTTTATTTATTGTGCAATTAACTTTTATTATTAATGTTCTATTGGGCAAATAAGCCTTTATTCATTGTGCTATTTACCTTTATTATGAATTGTCTTTTGCGTAAATGTACCTTTATTTATTGTGCAATTAACTTTCATTATTAATGTTCTATTGGGCAAATAAGCCTTTATTCATTGTGCTATTTACCTTTATTATGAATTCTCAATTTTGAAAATGTACCTTTATTTATTGTGCAATTAACTTTCATTATTAATGTTCTATTGGGCAAATAAGCCTTTATTAATTGTGCCATTTACCTTTATTATGAATTTTCTTTTGTGTAAATGTACCTTTATGTATTGTGCAATTAACTTTCATTATTAATGTTCTATTGGGCAAATAAGCCTTTATTCATTGTGCCATTTACCTTTATTATGATTTTTCTTTTGTGTAAATGTACCTTTATTTATTGTGTAATTAACTTTCATTATTAATTTTCTATTGGGCAAATAAGCCTTTATTCATTGTGCCATTTACCTTTATTATGAATTTTCAATTTTGAAAATGTACCTTCATTTATTGTGCAAAATGACATTCATTATTAATATTCTATTGGGCAAATAAGCCTTTATTCATTGTGCCATTTATCTTTATTATGAATTTTCTTTTGTGTAAATGTACCTTTATTTATTGTGCAATTAACTTTCATTATTAATGTTCTGTTGGGCAAATAAGCCTTTAGTCATTGTGCCATTTACCTTTATTATGAATTTTCAATTTTTAAAATGTACCTTTATGTATTGTGCAATTAACTTTCATTATTAATGTTCTATTGGGCAAATCAGTCTTTATTCATTGTGCTATTTACCTTTATTTATGAATTTTCTTTTGTGTAAATGTACCTTTATTTATTGTGCGATTAACTTTCATTATTAATGTTCTATTGGGCAAATAAGCCTTTATTCATTGTGCTATTTACCTTTATTATGAATTCTCAATTTTGAAAATGTACCTTCATTTATTGTGCAATTAACTTTCATTATTAATGTTCTATTGGGCAAATAAGCCTTTATTCATTGTGCCATTTATCTTTATTATGAATTTTCTTTTGTGTAAATGTACCTTTATTTATTGTGCAATTAACTTTCATTATTAATGTTCTATTGGGCAAATAAGCCTTTATTCATTGTGCCATTTACCTGTATTATGATTTTTCTTTTGTGTAAATGTACCTTTATTTATTGTGCAATTAACTGTCATTATTAATGGTCTATTGGGCAAATAAGCCTTTATTCATTGTGCCATTAACCTTTATTATGAATTTTCTTTTGTGTAAATGTACCTTTATTTATGGTGCAATTAACTTTCATTATTAATATTCTATTGGGCAAATAAGCCTTTATTCATTGTGCCATTTACCTTTATTAGTAAGTTTCAATTTTGAAAATGTACCTTTTTTTATTGTGCAATTAACTTTCATTATCAATGTTCTGGTGGGCAAATAAGCCTTTATTCATTGTGCCATTTACCTTTATTATGAATTTTCCATTTTGAAAATGTACCTTTATTTATTGTGCAATTAACTTTCATTATTAATGTTCTATTGGGCAAATAAGCCTTTATTCATTGTGCCATTTACCTTTATCATGAATTTTCAATTTTGAAAATGTACCTTTATTTATTGTGCAATTAACTTTCATTATTAATGTTCTATTGGGCAAATAAGCCTTTATTCATTGTGCCATTTACCTTTATTAGTAATTTTCAATTTTGAAAATGTACCTTTATTTATTGTGCAAGGAACTTTCATTATTAATGTTCTATTGGGCAAATAAGCCTTTATTCATTGTGCTTTTTACCTTTATTATGAATTCTAAATTTTGAAAATGTACCTTTATTTATTGTGCAAGGAACTTTCATTATTAATGTTCTATTGGGCAAATAAGCCTTTATTCATTGTGCCATTTACCTTTATTATGAATTTTCAATTTTGAAAATGTACCTTTATTTATTGTGCAATTAACTTTCATTATTAATGTTCTATTGGGCAAATAAGCCTTTATTCATTGTGCTTTTTACCTTTATTATGAATTCTAAATTTTGAAAATGTACCTTTATTTATTGTGCAAGGAACTTTCATTATTAATGTTCTATTGGGCAAATAAGCCTTTATTCATTGTGCTTTTTACCTTTATTATGAATTCTAAATTTTGAAAATGTACCTTTATTTATTGTGCAAGGAACTTTCATTATTAATGTTCTATTGGGCAAATAAGCCTTTATTCATTGTGCCATTTACCTTTATTATGAATTTTCAATTTTGAAAATGTACCTTTATTTATTGTGCAATTAACTTTCATTATTAATGTTCTATTGGGCAAATAAGCCTTTATTCATTGTGCTTTTTACCTTTATTATGAATTCTAAATTTTGAAAATGTCCCTTTATTTATTGTGCAAGGAACTTTCATTATTAATGTTCTATTGGGCAAATAAGCCTTTATTCATTGTGCCATTTACCTTTATTATGAATTTTCAATTTTGAAAATGTACCTTTATTTATTGTGCAATTAACTTTCATTATTAATGTTCTATTGGGCAAATAAGCCTTTATTCATTGTGCTTTTTACCTTTATTATGAATTCTAAATTTTGAAAATGTACCTTTATTTATTGTGCAAGGAACTTTCATTATTAATGTTCTATTGGGCAAATAAGCCTTTATTCATTGTGCTTTTTACCTTTATTATGAATTTTCTTTTGTGTAAATGTACCTTTATTTATTGTGCAATTAACTTTCATTATTAATGTTCTATTGGGCAAATAAGCCTTTATTCATTGTGCCATTTACCTTTATTATGAATTTTCTTTTGTGTGTAAATATACCTTTATTTATTTTGCAATTAACTTTCATTATCAATGTTCTATTGGGCAAATAAGCCTTTATGCATGGTGCCAATGTAGCTTTATTATGAATTTTCTTTTGTGTAAATGTACCTTTATTTATTGTGCAATTTACTTTCATTATTAATGTTCTATTGGGCAAATAAGCCTTTATTCATTGTGCCATTTACCTTTATTATGAATTTTCTTTTGTGTGTAAATATACCTTTATTTATTTTGCAATTAACTTTCATTATTAATGTTCTATTGGGCAAATAAGCCTTTATTCATTGTGCTTTTTACCTTTATTATGAATTTTCTTTTGTGTAAATGTACCTTTATTTATTGTGCAATTAACTTTCATGATTAATGTTCTATTGGGCAAATAAGCCTTTATTCATTGTGCCATTTACCTGTATTATGATTTTTCTTTTGTGTAAATGTACCTTTATTTATTGTGCAATTAACTGTCATTATTAATGGTCTATTGGGCAAATAAGCCTTTATTCATTGTGCCATTAACCTTTATTATGAATTTTCTTTTGTGTAAATGTACCTTTATTTATGGTGCAATTAACTTTCATTATTAATATTCTATTGGGCAAATAAGCCTTTATTCATTGTGCCATTTACCTTTATTAGTAATTTTCAATTTTGAAAATGTACCTTTTTTTATTGTGCAATTAACTTTCATTATCAATGTTCTATTGGGCAAATAAGCCTTTATTCATTGTGCCATTTACCTTTATTATGAATTTTCCATTTTGAAAATGTACCTTTATTTATTGTGCAATTAACTTTCATTATTAATGTTCTATTGGGCAAATAAGCCTTTATTCATTGTGCCATTTACTGTTATTATGAATTTTCTTTTTTGTAAATGTACCTTTATTTATTGTGCAATTAACGTTCATTATTATAATTCTATTGGGCAAATAAGCCTTTATTCATTGTGCCATTTACCTTTATTATGAATTTTCTTTTGTGTAAATGTACCTTTATTTATTGTGCAATTAACTTTCATGATTAATGTTCTATTGGGCAAATAAGCCTTTATGCATGGTGCCAATTTACCTTTATTATGAATTTTCTTTTTTGTAAATGTACTTTTATTTATTTTGCAATTAAATTTCATTATTAATGTTCTATTTGGCTAATAAGCTTTTATTCATTGTGCCATTTACCTTTATTATTAATTTTCTTTTGTGTAATTGTACCTTTATTTATTGTGCAATTAACTTTAATTATTAATGTTCTATTGGGCAAATAAGCCTTTATTCATTGTGCCATTTACCTTTATTATGAATTTTCAATTTTGAAAATGTACCTTTATTTATTGTGCAATTAACTTTCATTATTAATGTTCTGTTGGGCAAATAAGCCTTTAGTCATTGTGCCATTTACCTTTATTATGAATTTTCAATTTTTAAAATGTACCTTTATGTATTGTGCAATTAACTTTCATTATTAATGTTCTATTGGGCAAATCAGCCTTTATTCATTGTGCTATTTACCTTTATTATGAATTTTCTTTTGTGTAAATGTACCTTTATTTATTGTGCAATTAACTTTCATTATTAATGTTCTATTGGGCAAATAAGCCTTTATTCATTGTGCTATTTACCTTTATTATGAATTCTCAATTTTGAAAATGTACCTTCATTTATTGTGCAATTAACTTTCATTATTAATGTTCTATTGGGCAAATAAGCCTTTATTCATTGTGCCATTTACCTTTATTATGAATTTTCTTTTGTGTAAATGTACCTTTATTTATTGTGCAATTAACTTTCATTATTAATGTTCTATTGGGCAAATAAGCCTTTATTCATTGTGCCATTTACCTTTATTATGAATGTTCTTTTGTGTGTAAATATACCTTTATTTATTGTGCAATTAACTTTCATTATCAATGTTCTATTGGGCAAACAAGCCTTTATGCATGGTGCCAATTTAGCTTTATTATGAATTTTCTTTTGTGTAAATGTACTTTTATTTATTGTGCAATTAACTTTCATGATTAATGTTCTATTGGGCAAATAAGCCTTTATTCATTGTGCCATTTACCTTTATTATGAATTTTCTTTTGTGTAAATGTACCTTTATTTATTGTGCAATTAACTTTCATTATTAATGTTCTATTGGGCAAATAAGCCTTTATTCATTGTGCCATTTACCTTTATTATGAATTTTCTTTTGTGTAAATGTACCTTTATTTATTGTGCAATTAACTTTCATGATTAATGTTCTATTGGGCAAATAAGCCTTTATTCATTGTGCCATTTACCTGTATTATGATTTTTCTTTTGTGTAAATGTACCTTTATTTATTGTGCAATTAACTGTCATTATTAATGGTCTATTGGGCAAATAAGCCTTTATTCATTGTGCCATTAACCTTTATTATGAATTTTCTTTTGTGTAAATGTACCTTTATTTATGGTGCAATTAACTTTCATTATTAATATTCTATTGGGCAAATAAGCCTTTATTCATTGTGCCATTTACCTTTATTAGTAATTTTCAATTTTGAAAATGTACCTTTTTTTATTGTGCAATTAACTTTCATTATCAATGTTCTATTGGGCAAATAAGCCTTTATTCATTGTGCCATTTACCTTTATTATGAATTTTCCATTTTGAAAATGTACCTTTATTTATTGTGCAATTAACTTTCATTATTAATGTTCTATTGGGCAAATAAGCCTTTATTCATTGTGCTTTTTACCTTTATTATGAATTCTAAATTTTGAAAATGTACCTTTATTTATTGTGCAAGGAACTTTCATTATTAATGTTCTATTGGGCAAATAAGCCTTTATTCATTGTGCCATTTACCTTTATTATGAATTTTCAATTTTGAAAATGTACCTTTATTTATTGTGCAATTAACTTTCATTATTAATGTTCTATTGGGCAAATAAGCCTTTATTCATTGTGCTTTTTACCTTTATTATGAATTCTAAATTTTGAAAATGTACCTTTATTTATTGTGCAATTAACTTTCATTATTAATGTTCTATTGGGCAACCAAGCCTTTATTCATTGTGCTTTTTACCTTTATTATGAATTCTAAATCTTGAAAATGTACCTTTATTTATTGTGCAAGGAACTTTCATTATTAATGTTCTATTGGGCAAATAAGCCTTTATTCATTGTGCCATTTACCTTTATTATGAATTTTCAATTTTGAAAATGTACCTTTATTTATTGTGCAAGGAACTTTCATTATTAATGTTCTATTGGGCAAATAAGCCTTTATTCATTGTGCTTTTTACCTTTATTATGAATTCTAAATTTTGAAAATGTACCTTTATTTATTGTGCAAGGAACTTTCATTATTAATGTTCTATTGGGCAAATAAGCCTTTATTCATTGTGCCATTTACCTTTATTATGAATTTTCAATTTTGAAAATGTACCTTTATTTATTGTGCAATTAACTTTCATTATTAATGTTCTATTGGGCAAATAAGCCTTTATTCATTGTGCTTTTTACCTTTATTATGAATTCTAAATTTTGAAAATGTACCTTTATTTATTGTGCAAGGAACTTTCATTATTAATGTTCTATTGGGCAAATAAGCCTTTATTCATTGTGCTTTTTACCTTTATTATGAATTCTAAATTTTGAAAATGTACCTTTATTTATTGTGCAATTAACTTTCATTATTAATATTCTATTGGGCAAATAAGCCTTTATTCATTGTGCTTTTTACCTTTATTATGAATTCTAAATTTTGAAAATGTACCTTTATTTATTGTGCAAGGAACTTTCATTATTAATGTTCTATTGGGCAAATAAGCCTTTATTCATTGTGCCATTTACCTTTATTATGAATTTTCAATTTTGAAAATGTACCTTTATTTATTGTGCAATTAACTTTCATTATTAATGTTCTATTGGGCAAATAAGCCTTTATTCATTGTGCTTTTTACCTTTATTATGAATTCTAAATTTTGAAAATGTACTTTTATTTATTGTGCAAGGAACTTTCATTATTAATGTTCTATTGGGCAAATAAGCCTTTATTCATTGTGCTATTTACCTTCATTATGAATTCTAAATTTTGAAAATGTACCTTTATTTATTGTGCAATTAACTTTCATTATTAATGTTCTATTGGGCAAATAAGCCTTTATTCATTGTGCTTTTTACCTTTATTATGAATTCTAAATTTTGAAAATGTACCTTTATTTATTGTGCAAGGAACTTTCATTATTAATGTTCTATTGGGCAAATAAGCCTTTATTCATTGTGCTATTTACCTTCATTATGAATTTTCAATTTTGAAAATGTACCTTTATTTATTGTGCAATTAACTTTCATTATTAATGTTCTATTGGGCAAATAAGCCTTTATTCATTGTGCTTTTTACCTTTATTATGAATTCTAAATTTTGAAAATGTACCTTTATTTATTGTGCAATTAACTTTCATTATTAATATTCTATTGGGCAAATAAGCCTTTATTCATTGTGCTTTTTACCTTTATTATGAATTCTAAATTTTGAAAATGTACCTTTATTTATTGTGCAAGGAACTTTCATTATTAATGTTCTATTGGGCAAATAAGCCTTTATTCATTGTGCTATTTACCTTCATTATGAATTTTCAATTTTGAAAATGTACCTTTATTTATTGTGCAATTAACTTTCATTATTAATGTTCTATTGGGCAAATAACCTTTATTCATTGTGCTTTTTACCTTTATTATGAATTCTAAATTTTGAAAATGTACCTTTATTTATTGTGCAATTAACTTTCATTATTAATATTCTATTGGGCAAATAAGCCTTTATTCATTGTGCTTTTTACCTTTATTATGAATTCTAAATTTTGAAAATGTACCTTTATTTATTGTGCAAGGAACTTTCATTATTAATGTTCTATTGGGCAAATAAGCCTTTATTCATTGTGCTATTTACCTTCATTATGAATTTTCAATTTTGAAAATGTACCTTTATTTATTGTGCAATTAACTTTCATTATTAATGTTCTATTGGGCAAATAAGCCTTTATTCATTGTGCTTTTTACCTTTATTATGAATTCTAAATTTTGAAAATGTACCTTTATTTATTGTGCAAGGAACTTTCATTATTAATGTTCTATTGGGCAAATAACCTTTATTCATTGTGCTTTTTACCTTTATTATGAATTCTAAATTTTGAAAATGTACCTTTATTTATTGTGCAATTAACTTTAATTATTAATATTCTATTGGGCAAATAAGCCTTTATTCATTGTGCTTTTTACCTTTATTATGAATTCTAAATTTTGAAAATGTACCTTTATTTATTGTGCAATTAACTTTCATTATTAATGTTCTATTGGGCAAATAAGCCTTTATTCATTGTGCTTTTTACCTTTATTATGAATTCTAAATTTTGAAAATGTACCTTTATTTATTGTGCAAGGAACTTTCATTATTAATGTTCTATTGGGCAAATAAGCCTTTATTCATTGTGCCATTTACCTTTCTTATGAATTTTCAATTTTGAAAATGTACCTTTATTTATTGTGCAATTAACTTTCATTATTAATGTTCTATTGGGCAAATAAGCCTTTATTCATTGTGCCATTTACCTTTATTATGAATTTTCTTTTGTGTAAATGTACCTTTATTTATTGTGCAATTAACTTTAAATATTGATGTTCTATTGGGCAAATAAGCCTTTATTCATTGTGCCATTTACCTTTATTATGAATTTTCAATTTTGAAAATGTACCTTTATTTATTGTGCAATTAACTTTCATTATTAATGTTCTATTGGGCAAATAAGCCTTTATTCATTGTGCTTTTTACCTTTATTATGAATTCTCAATTTTGAAAATGTACCTTTATTTATTGTGCAATTAACTTTCATGATTAATGTTATATTGGGCAAATAAGCCTTTATTCATTGTGCCATTTACCTTTATTATGAATTTTCAATTTTGAAAATGTACCTTTATTTATTGTGCAATTAACTTTCATTATTAATGTTCTATTGGGCAAATAAGCCTTGATTCATTGTGCCATTTACCTTTATTATGAATTTTCAATTTTGAAAATGTACCTTTATTTATTGTGCAATTAACTTTACTTATTAATGTTCTATTGGGCAAATAAGCCTTTATTACTTGTGCCATTTACCTTTATTATGAATTGTCTTTTGTGTAAATGTACCTTTATTTATGGTGCAATTAACTTTCATTATTAATATTCTATTAGGCAAATAAGCCTTTATTCATTGTGCCATTTACCTTTATTAGTAATTTTCACTTTTGAAAATGTACCTTTTTTTATTGTGCAATTAACTTTCATTATTAATGTTCTATTGGGCAAATAAGCCTTTATTCATTGTGCCATTTACCTTTATTAGTAATTTTCACTTTTGAAAATGTACCTTTATTTATTGTGCAATTAACTTTCATTATTAATGTTCTATTGGGCAAATAAGCCTTTATTCATTGTGCCATTTACTGTTATTATGAATTTTCAATTTTGAAAATGTACCTTTATTTATTGTGCAATTAACTTTCATTATTAATGTTCTATTGGGCAAATAAGCCTTTATGCATGGTGCCAATTTATCTTATTATGAATTTTCTTTGTGTAAATGTACTTTTATTTATTGTGCAATTAACTTTCATTATTAATGTTCTATTGGGCAAATAAGCCTTTATTCATTGTGCCATTAACCTTTATTATGAATTTTCTTTCGCGTAAATGTACCTTTATTTATTGTGCAATTAACTTTCATTATTAATATTCTATTGGGCAAACAAGCCTTTATTCATTGTGCCATTTACCTTTATTTGTAATTTTCAATTTTGAAAATGTACCTTTATTTATTGTGCAATTAACTTTCATTATTAATGTTCTATTGGGCAAATAAGCCTTTATTCATTGTGCTTTTTACCTTTATTATGAATTCTCAATTTTGAAAATGTACCTTTATTTATTGTGCAAGGAACTTTCATTATTAATGTTCTATTGGGCAAATAAGCCTTTATTCATTGTGCCATTTACCTTTATTATGAATTTTCAATTTTGAAAATGTACCTTTATTTATTGTGCAATTAACTTTCATTATTAATGTTCTATTGGGCAAATAAGCCTTTATTCATTGTGCCATTTACTGTTATTATGAATTTTCTTTTTTGTAAATGTACCTTTATTTATTGTGCAATTAACTTTAATTATTATAATTCTATTGGGCAAATAAGCCTTTATTCATTGTGCCATTTACCTTTATTATGAATTTTCTTTTGTGTAAATTTACCTTTATTTATTGTGCAATTAACTTTCATGATTAATGTTCTATTGGGCAAATAAGCCTTTATGCATGGTGCCAATTTACCTTTATTATGAATTTTCTTTTTTGTAAATGTACTTTTATTTATTTTGCAATTAAATTTCATTATTAATGTTCTATTTGGCTAATAAGCTTTTATTCATTGTGCCATTTACCTTTATTATTAATTTTCTTTTGTGTAATTGTACCTTTATTTATTGTGCAATTAACTTTAATTATTAATGTTCTATTGGGCAAATAAGCCTTTAATCATTGTGCCATTTACCTTTATTATGAATTTTCAATTTTGAAAATGTACCTTTATTTATTGTGCAATTAACTTTTATTATTAATGTTCTATTGGGCAAATAAGCCTTTATTCATTGTGCTATTTACCTTTATTATGAATTGTCTTTTGTGTAAATGTACCTTTATTTATTGTGCAAGGAACTTTCATTATTAATGTTCTATTGGGCAAATAAGCCTTTATTCATTGTGCTATTTACCTTTATTATGAATTCTCTATTTTGAAAATGTACCTTCATTTATTGTGCAATTAACTTTCATTATTAATGTTCTATTGGGCAAATAAGCCTTTATTCATTGTGCCATTTACCTTTATTATGAATTTTCTTTTGTGTAAATGTACCTTTATGTATTGTGCAATTAACTTTCATTATTAATGTTCTATTGGGCAAATAAGCCTTTATTCATTGTGCCATTTACCTTTATTATGATTTTTCTTTTGTGTAAATGTACCTTTATTTATTGTGTAATTAACTTTCATTATTAATTTTCTATTGGGCAAATAAGCCTTTATTCATTGTGCCATTTACCTTTATTATGAATTTTCAATTTTGAAAATGTACCTTCATTTATTGTGCAAATTGACTTTCATTATAATTATTCTATTGGGCAAATAAGCCTTTATTCATTGTGCCATTTACCTTTATTATGAATTTTCTTTTGTGTAAATGTACCTTTATTTATTGTGCAATTAACTTTCATTATTAATGTTCTGTTGGGCAAATAAGCCTTTATTCATTGTGCCATTTACCTTTATTATGAATTTTCAATTTTTAAAATGTACCTTTATGTATTGTGCAATTAACTTTCATTATTAATGTTCTATTGGGCAAATAAGCCTTTATTCATTGTGCTATTTACCTTTATTATGAATTCTCAATTTTGAAAATGTACCTTCATTTATTGTGCAATTAACTTTCATTATTAATGTTCTATTGGGCAAATAAGCCTTTATTCATTGTGCCATTTACCTTTATTATGAATTTTCTTTAGTGTAAATGTACCTTTATTTATTGTGCAATTAACTTTCATTATTAATGTTCTATTGGGCAAATAAGCCTTTATTCATTGTGCCATTTACCTTTATTATGAATGTTCTTTTTGTGTAAATATACCTTTATTTATTGTGCAATTAACTTTCATTATCAATGTTCTATTGGGCAAATAACCTTTATGCATGGTGCCAATTTAGCTTTATTATGAATTTTCTTTTGTGTAAATGTACTTTTATTTATTGTGCAATTAACTTTCATGATTAATGTTCTATTGGGCAAATAAGCCTTTATTCATTGTGCCATTTACATTTATTATGAATTTTCAATTTTGAAAATGTACCTTTATTTATTGTGCAATTAACTTTCATTATTAATGTTCTATTGGGCAAATAAGCCTTTATTCATTGTGCTATTTACCTTTATTATGAATTGTCTTTTGTGTAAATGTACCTTTATTTATTGTGCAATTAACTTTCATTATTAATGTTCTATTGGGCAAATAAGCCTTTATTCATTGTGCCATTTACCTTTATTATGAATTTTCTTTTGTGTGTAAATATACCTTTATTTATTTTGCAATTAACTTTCATTATCAATGTTCTATTGGGCAAATAAGCCTGTATGCATGGTGCCAATTTAGCTTTATTATGAATTTTCTTTTGTGTAAATGTACTTTTATTTATTGTGCAATTAACTTTCATGATTAATGTTCTATTGGGCAAATAAGCCTTTATGCATTGTGCCATTTACCTTTATTATGAATTTTCAATTTTTAAAATGTACCTTTATGTATTGTGCAATTAACTTTCATTATTAATGTTCTATTGGGCAAATAAGCCTTTATTCATTGTGCTATTTACCTTTATTATGAATTCTCAATTTTGAAAATGTACCTTCATTTATTGTGCAATTAACTTTCATTATTAATGTTCTATTGGGCAAATAAGCCTTTATTCATTGTGCCATTTACCTTTATTATGAATTTTCTTTAGTGTAAATGTACCTTTATTTATTGTGCAATTAACTTTCATTATTAATGTTCTATTGGGCAAATAAGCCTTTATTCATTGTGCCATTTACCTTTATTATGAATGTTCTTTTTGTGTAAATATACCTTTATTTATTGTGCAATTAACTTTCATTATCAATGTTCTATTGGGCAAATAACCTTTATGCATGGTGCCAATTTAGCTTTATTATGAATTTTCTTTTGTGTAAATGTACTTTTATTTATTGTGCAATTAACTTTCATGATTAATGTTCTATTGGGCAAATAAGCCTTTATTCATTGTGCCATTTACATTTATTATGAATTTTCAATTTTGAAAATGTACCTTTATTTATTGTGCAATTAACTTTCATTATTAATGTTCTATTGGGCAAATAAGCCTTTATTCATTGTGCTATTTACCTTTATTATGAATTGTCTTTTGTGTAAATGTACCTTTATTTATTGTGCAATTAACTTTCATTATTAATGTTCTATTGGGCAAATAAGCCTTTATTCATTGTGCCATTTACCTTTATTATGAATTTTCTTTTGTGTGTAAATATACCTTTATTTATTTTGCAATTAACTTTCATTATCAATGTTCTATTGGGCAAATAAGCCTGTATGCATGGTGCCAATTTAGCTTTATTATGAATTTTCTTTTGTGTAAATGTACTTTTATTTATTGTGCAATTAACTTTCATGATTAATGTTCTATTGGGCAAATAAGCCTTTATGCATTGTGCCATTTACCTTTATTATTGATTGTCTTTTGTGTAAATGTACCTTTATTTATTGTGCAATTAACTTTCATTATTAATGTTCTATTGGGCAAATAAGCCTTTATTCATTGTGCCATTTACCTTTATTATGAATTTTCTTTTGTGTAAATGTACCTTTATTTATTGTGTAATTAACTTTCATTATTAATGTTCTATTGGGCAAATAAGCCTTTATTCATTGTGCCATTTACCGTTATTATGAATTCTAAATTTTGAAAATGTACCTTTATTTATTGTGCAATTAACTTTCATTATTAATGTTCTATTGGGCAAATAAGCCTTTATTCATTGTGCTATTTACCTTTTTTATGAATTTCCTTTTTGTAAATGTACCTTTATTTATTGTGCAATTAACTTTCATTAGTAATGTTCTATTGGGCAAATAAGCCTTTATTCATTGTGCCATTTACCTTTATTATGAATTTTCTTTTGTGTAAATGTACCTTTATTTATTGTGCAATTAACTTTCATTATTAATGTTCTATTGGGCAAATAAGCCTTTATGCATGGTGCCAATTTACCTTTATAATGAATTTTCTTTTGTGTAAATGTACCTTTATTTATTGTGCAATTAACTTTAATTATTAATATTCTATTGGGCAAATAAGCCTTTATTCATTGTGCTTTTTACCTTTATTATGAATTCTAAATTTTGAAAATGTACCTTTATTTATTGTGCAATTAACTTTCATTATTAATGTTCTATTGGGCAAATAAGCCTTTATTCATTGTGCTTTTTACCTTTATTATGAATTCTAAATTTTGAAAATGTACCTTTATTTATTGTGCAAGGAACTTTCATTATTAATGTTCTATTGGGCAAATAAGCCTTTATTCATTGTGCCATTTACCTTTCTTATGAATTTTCAATTTTGAAAATGTACCTTTATTTATTGTGCAATTAACTTTCATTATTAATGTTCTATTGGGCAAATAAGCCTTTATTCATTGTGCCATTTACCTTTATTAGGAATTTTCTTTTGTGTAAATGTACCTTTATTTATGGTGCAATTAACTTTCATTATTAATATTCTATTAGGCAAATAAGCCTTTATTCATTGTGCCATTTACCTTTATTAGTAATTTTCAATTTTGAAAATGTACCTTTTTTTATTGTGCAATTAACTTTAATTATTGATGTTCTATTGGGCAAATAAGCCTTTATTCATTGTGCCATTTACCTTTATTATGAATTTTCAATTTTGAAAATGTACCTTTATTTATTGTGCAATTAACTTTCATTATTAATGTTCTATTGGGCAAATAAGCCTTTATTCATTGTGCTTTTTACCTTTATTATGAATTCTCAATTTTGAAAATGTACCTTTATTTATTGTGCAATTAACTTTCATGATTAATGTTATATTGGGCAAATAAGCCTTTATTCATTGTGCCATTTACCTTTATTATGAATTTTCAATTTTGAAAATGTACCTTTATTTATTGTGCAATTAACTTTCATTATTAATGTTCTATTGGGCAAATAAGCCTTGATTCATTGTGCCATTTACCTTTATTATTAATTTTCAATTTTGAAAATGTACCTTTATTTATTGTGCAATTAACTTTACTTATTAATGTTCTATTGGGCAAATAAGCCTTTATTACTTGTGCCATTTACCTTTATTATGAATTGTCTTTTGTGTAAATGTACCTTTATTTATGGTGCAATTAACTTTCATTATTAATATTCTATTAGGCAAATAAGCCTTTATTCATTGTGCCATTTACCTTTATTAGTAATTTTCACTTTTGAAAATGTACCTTTTTTTATTGTGCAATTAACTTTCATTATTAATGTTCTATTGGGCAAATAAGCCTTTATTCATTGTGCCATTTACCTTTATTAGTAATTTTCACTTTTGAAAATGTACCTTTATTTATTGTGCAATTAACTTTCATTATTAATGTTCTATTGGGCAAATAAGCCTTTATTCATTGTGCCATTTACTGTTATTATGAATTTTCAATTTTGAAAATGTACCTTTATTTATTGTGCAATTAACTTTCATTATTAATGTTCTATTGGGCAAATAAGCCTTTATGCATGGTGCCAATTTATCTTATTATGAATTTTCTTTGTGTAAATGTACTTTTATTTATTGTGCAATTAACTTTCATTATTAATGTTCTATTGGGCAAATAAGCCTTTATTCATTGTGCCATTAACCTTTATTATGAATTTTCTTTCGCGTAAATGTACCTTTATTTATTGTGCAATTAACTTTCATTATTAATATTCTATTGGGCAAACAAGCCTTTATTCATTGTGCCATTTACCTTTATTTGTAATTTTCAATTTTGAAAATGTACCTTTATTTATTGTGCAATTAACTTTCATTATTAATGTTCTATTGGGCAAATAAGCCTTTATTCATTGTGCTTTTTACCTTTATTATGAATTCTCAATTTTGAAAATGTACCTTTATTTATTGTGCAAGGAACTTTCATTATTAATGTTCTATTGGGCAAATAAGCCTTTATTCATTGTGCCATTTACCTTTATTATGAATTTTCAATTTTGAAAATGTACCTTTATTTATTGTGCAATTAACTTTCATTATTAATGTTCTATTGGGCAAATAAGCCTTTATTCATTGTGCCATTTACTGTTATTATGAATTTTCTTTTTTGTAAATGTACCTTTATTTATTGTGCAATTAACTTTAATTATTATAATTCTATTGGGCAAATAAGCCTTTATTCATTGTGCCATTTACCTTTATTATGAATTTTCTTTTGTGTAAATTTACCTTTATTTATTGTGCAATTAACTTTCATGATTAATGTTCTATTGGGCAAATAAGCCTTTATGCATGGTGCCAATTTACCTTTATTATGAATTTTCTTTTTTGTAAATGTACTTTTATTTATTTTGCAATTAAATTTCATTATTAATGTTCTATTTGGCTAATAAGCTTTTATTCATTGTGCCATTTACCTTTATTATTAATTTTCTTTTGTGTAATTGTACCTTTATTTATTGTGCAATTAACTTTAATTATTAATGTTCTATTGGGCAAATAAGCCTTTAATCATTGTGCCATTTACCTTTATTATGAATTTTCAATTTTGAAAATGTACCTTTATTTATTGTGCAATTAACTTTTATTATTAATGTTCTATTGGGCAAATAAGCCTTTATTCATTGTGCTATTTACCTTTATTATGAATTGTCTTTTGTGTAAATGTACCTTTATTTATTGTGCAAGGAACTTTCATTATTAATGTTCTATTGGGCAAATAAGCCTTTATTCATTGTGCTATTTACCTTTATTATGAATTCTCAATTTTGAAAATGTACCTTCATTTATTGTGCAATTAACTTTCATTATTAATGTTCTATTGGGCAAATAAGCCTTTATTCATTGTGCCATTTACCTTTATTATGAATTTTCTTTTGTGTAAATGTACCTTTATGTATTGTGCAATTAACTTTCATTATTAATGTTCTATTGGGCAAATAAGCCTTTATTCATTGTGCCATTTACCTTTATTATGATTTTTCTTTTGTGTAAATGTACCTTTATTTATTGTGTAATTAACTTTCATTATTAATTTTCTATTGGGCAAATAAGCCTTTATTCATTGTGCCATTTACCTTTATTATGAATTTTCAATTTTGAAAATGTACCTTCATTTATTGTGCAAATTGACTTTCATTATTAATATTCTATTGGGCAAATAAGCCTTTATTCATTGTGCCATTTACCTTTATTATGAATTTTCTTTTGTGTAAATGTACCTTTATTTATTGTGCAATTAACTTTCATTATTAATGTTCTGTTGGGCAAATAAGCCTTTATTCATTGTGCCATTTACCTTTATTATGAATTTTCAATTTTTAAAATGTACCTTTATGTATTGTGCAATTAACTTTCATTATTAATGTTCTATTGGGCAAATAAGCCTTTATTCATTGTGCTATTTACCTTTATTATGAATTCTCAATTTTGAAAATGTACCTTCATTTATTGTGCAATTAACTTTCATTATTAATGTTCTATTGGGCAAATAAGCCTTTATTCATTGTGCCATTTACCTTTATTATGAATTTTCTTTAGTGTAAATGTACCTTTATTTATTGTGCAATTAACTTTCATTATTAATGTTCTATTGGGCAAATAAGCCTTTATTCATTGTGCCATTTACCTTTATTATGAATGTTCTTTTTGTGTAAATATACCTTTATTTATTGTGCAATTAACTTTCATTATCAATGTTCTATTGGGCAAATAAGCCTTTATGCATGGTGCCAATTTAGCTTTATTATGAATTTTCTTTTGTGTAAATGTACTTTTATTTATTGTGCAATTAACTTTCATGATTAATGTTCTATTGGGCAAATAAGCCTTTATTCATTGTGCCATTTACATTTATTATGAATTTTCAATTTTGAAAATGTACCTTTATTTATTGTGCAATTAACTTTCATTATTAATGTTCTATTGGGCAAATAAGCCTTTATTCATTGTGCTATTTACCTTTATTATGAATTGTCTTTTGTGTAAATGTACCTTTATTTATTGTGCAATTAACTTTCATTATTAATGTTCTATTGGGCAAATAAGCCTTTATTCATTGTGCCATTTACCTTTATTATGAATTTTCTTTTGTGTGTAAATATACCTTTATTTATTTTGCAATTAACTTTCATTATCAATGTTCTATTGGGCAAATAAGCCTGTATGCATGGTGCCAATTTAGCTTTATTATGAATTTTCTTTTGTGTAAATGTACTTTTATTTATTGTGCAATTAACTTTCATGATTAATGTTCTATTGGGCAAATAAGCCTTTATGCATTGTGCCATTTACCTTTATTATTGATTGTCTTTTGTGTAAATGTACCTTTATTTATTGTGCAATTAACTTTCATTATTAATGTTCTATTGGGCAAATAAGCCTTTATTCATTGTGCCATTTACCTTTATTATGAATTTTCTTTTGTGTAAATGTACCTTTATTTATTGTGTAATTAACTTTCATTATTAATGTTCTATTGGGCAAATAAGCCTTTATTCATTGTGCCATTTACCGTTATTATGAATTCTAAATTTTGAAAATGTACCTTTATTTATTGTGCAATTAACTTTCATTATTAATGTTCTATTGGGCAAATAAGCCTTTATTCATTGTGCTATTTACCTTTTTTATGAATTTCCTTTTTGTAAATGTACCTTTATTTATTGTGCAATTAACTTTCATTAGTAATGTTCTATTGGGCAAATAAGCCTTTATTCATTGTGCCATTTACCTTTATTATGAATTTTCAAATTTTAAAATGTACCTTTATTTATTGTGCAATTAACTTTCATTATTAATGTTCTATTGGGCAAATAAGCCTTTATTCATTGTGCCATTTACCTTTATTATGAATTTTCTTTTGTGTAAATGTACTTTTATTTATTGTGCAATTAACTTTCATTATTAATGTTTTATTGGGCAAATAAGCCTTTATGCATGGTGCCAATTTACCTTTATTATGAATTTTCTTTTGTTTAAATGTACCTTTATTTATTGTGCAATTAACTTTCATTATTAATGTTCTATTGGGCAAATAAGCCTTTATTCATTGTGCCATTTACCTTTATTATGAATTTTCTTTTGTGTAAATGTACCTTTATTTATTGTGCAATTAACTTTCATTATTAATGTTCTATTGGGCAAACAAGCCTTTATGCATGGTGCCAATTTACCTTTATAATGAATTTTCTTTTGTGTAAATGTACTTTTATTTATTGTGCAATTAACTTTCATTATTAATGTTCTATTGGGCAAATAAGCCATTATTCATTATGCCAATTTACCTTTATTATGAATTTTCTTCTGTGTAAATGTACCTTTATTTATTGTGCAATTAACTTTCATTATTAATGTTCTCTTGGGCAAATAAGCCTTTATGCATGGTGCCAATTTTCCTTTATTATTAATTTTCTGTCGCGTACATGTATCTTTATTTATATGTTACTTAACATTCTGTGGTTTGAGTTGTCCCCCTTTGCAAATTGGCTGTTTGGAGAAATGGAAAACTTGATGGCTCTGGTTGATAGTCAATTTGCATAAGTTGAGAAATTGGCAGCATATAAACGGTACTCTTTTTTAAGCAGGGTGAAGAGCGCAGAGAGTGAAACGACGGTCGGAGGAAGTGACGGGGAATTCTTTTTTTGTGATTGTGAATTCTTTTTGGATGTTGAAGAGCTCGACCTTTTGGAAGGAACAACTGTGTCTTAAATATTTAAAAAAAAAATTTTTTTCCCTACTTCACTACAAGCTATTTTGTGGCGGAACTATGGAGGCAAAGATCAGCAGTGAAATGCTTTAGACGTTCTCTGGAGAGGGTGATGTTTAACCTGGCTGACCAAGGTTAAACTTGTCGCTAAGTTGTGGGACATCACGCCTGTCGCCAGCTTGATACCGCTTTATCTTGATGGTGATGCTCTGGACCTATATCTGGAGATGCGGGAGGAGGAGCGACTGTCTGTTGACGCCATTGAGGAAAAGTTGAAGGAAGCATTTACTGAAGGACCGTTTGTGGCATATGGCAAACTAAGCCATATGATGTGGACCGAGGAGCCTGTCGATGTTTACGCCAACAATATCAGGAGGTTGACGGGACTAGCAGAATTCAAGGGAGGAGGCCGTCAATAGATGGTTAAGATGGCCTTTATCAATGGCTTCCCGGACCATATTTCTATAGCTCTGCAGCAACTGCCCGGTGTAAATACTATGGAGGTGGCGGAGTTGATTACACAGGCTAGGGTGCTGGCCAGGAAAAAAGAGTGAGCAGGGAATCGTAGCTATCACTCAACAAAGCAAACTGCAGCAAGAAATTGTGAAGGACGAAAAGCAGAGAGGACTGTGGCAGAGACCCAGGTTCTCTGGCAGATGCTACCTATGCCAAGGCCCCCATATGGCGAGGGAGTGCAGGGAGCAAAAGCCAGAAGTCACGTTTTACCACTGTGGGGAAGTCGGCCACATCAGCAGATTCTGTTCCCAGGGAAAACGAACAGGGGGAAGCCACTGCGCCGGTGGCTACCCCACTTATTCGATGAAGGCGCTTCAGGGTATGTCACCACAGTTGCTCGACTAGGGGGCGTTACAGTAAATAGGAACTACGTGAGATTTGGAGGACATCAAGGGGCTGCAGGTGTGCAATTCGAAAAAGGTGTCACAGGAACGGCCGGGTTGGACAAAAGTTGCACGATAGAGGACAATGATTTCTCTGCACACTTTGATGGTGAGAAATGGACAGTCAAGTTGGCATGGAAGGGAGAACCTCCCATACTGAACAACAGAGTGGAATGCTATGAGCATACGTTGCGAGGAGGCACAAGAGTTGAATAAAAGGTGGTGGACCGATGGATATCAGAGGGGATTTTAAGACCATGGACGGAGAAGGTGGAAGGTGTGCCAATTTACCTTTATTATGAATTTTTTTTGTGTAAATGTACTTTTATTTATTGTGCAATTAACATTCATTATTAATGTTCTATTGGGCAAACAAGCCTTTATGCATGGTTCCAATTTACCTTTATAATGAATTCTCTTTTGTGTAAATGTACTTTTATTTATTGTGCAATTAATGTTCTATTGGGCAAATAAGCCTTTATGCATTGTTCCAATTTACCTTTATAATCTATTTTCTTTTGTGTAAATGTACTTTTATTTATTGTGCTATTAATGTTCTATTGGGCAAATAAGCCTTTATGCATTGTTCCAATTTACCTTTATAATGAATTTTTTTTGTGTAAATGTACTTTTATTTATTGTGCTATTAATGTTCTATTGGGCAAATAAGCCTTTATGCATTGTTCCAATTGTTAACGAGCATCTCCCCCCCCCTCTCTCTGGCTTTCTTACTCTTTCTATTTTCTCTCTCTGTGTCTCTATAAGAGAATATAGAGAGGGGGAGAGAGAGAGAGAGAGAGGTGAGTAAACGTGGAGGTAGACACGTTTACCAGAACCAAAGGTCAGCTGATCAAATTATGTATGTGTGACGTGGTTGGCTAGATCTGTGAGATTTGATTTGAGCTTTGAAGACGGACGTTCTTCCATGGTCTCACCCCTGGGGAGGGGGGAGACGAACGCTGACGTGTGTGAAGAAGAACTAACACAAGCCGATTTCACTTCCACTTCTGCAGACCCTCTGGGGAAAGTGAAATAAAAAACTATAAAACCATTTCATCGTCTTGGAGTGATAAATCTTCGTCAAACAGGTATCAAGTCTCCCTCCAGGATGAGAAATTGCCAGATGGTTCAACAGCGAGAAGAAACAGAGGTAGGTTCAGAAATTACATGTCACACACACGATTCCCTTTATGATAATCAAACACACAACCATTTATATTAGAGACAATCATACGCACACGGAATCTTTGATGTTATACAGTGTATACACCCAAACGTAAAAAGTGCCCCTAAATGAAGAACGAATATATAACATATTCAAATGTAACGAAAGATCAATTTGGTACTCCTCAAGGATAACATCGATGATTGAATATATAACACAATTTACCTTTATAATGAATTTTTTTTGTGTAAATGTACTTTTATTTATTGTGCAATTAACGTTCATTATTAATGTTCTATTGGGCAAATAAGCCGTTATGCATTTTTCCAATATATATTTATTATGAATTTTTTTGGTGTAAATGTACTTTTATTTATTGTGCAATTAACGTTCATTATAAATGTTCTATTGGGCAAATAAGCCTTTATGCATGGTTCCAATTAACCTTTATAATGAATTTTTTTGTGTAAATGTACTTTTATTTATTGTGCAATTAATGTTCTATTGTGCAAATAAGCCTTTATGCATGGTTCCAATTTACCTTTATTATGAATTTTTTTTGTGTAAATGTACTTTTATTTATTGTGCAATTAACGTTCATTATTAATGTTCTATTGGGCAAATAAGCCTTTATGCATTGTTCCAATTTACCTTTATTATGAATTTTTTTTGTGTAAATGTACTTTTATTTATTGTGCAATTAACGTTCATTATTAATGTTCTATTGGGCAAATAAGCCTTTATGCATGGTTCCAATTTACCTTTATTATGAATTTTTTTTGTAAATGTACTTATATTTATTGTGCAATTAACGTTCATTATTAATTTTCTATTGGGCAAACAAGCCTTTATGCATTGTTCCAATTTACCTTTATTATGAATTTTTTTTGTGTAAATGTACTTTTATTTATTGTGCAATTAACGTTCATTACTACTGTTCTATTCGGCAAATAATCCTTCATGCATTGTTCCAATTTACATTTATACTGAATTTTTTTTGTGTAAATGTACTTTTATTTATTGTGCAATTAAATTTTATTAATGTTCTATTGGGCAAACAGGCCTTTATGCATTGTTCCAATTTACCATTATAATGAATTTTCTTTTGTGTAAATGTACTTTTATTTATTGTGCAATTAATGTTCTATAGCCTTTATGCATTGTTCCAATTTACCTTTATAATGAATTTTTTTTGTGTAAATGTACTTTTATTTATTGTGCAATTAATGTTCTATTGGGCAAATAAGCCTTTATGCATGGTTCCAATTTACCTTTATTATGAATTTTTTTTGTGTAAATGTACTTTTATTTATTGTGCAATAAACGTTCATTATTAATGTTCTATTGGGCAAATAAGCCTTTATGCATTGTTCCAATTTACCTTTATTATGAATTTTTTTTGTGTAAATGTACTTTTATTTATTGTGCTATTAATGTTCTATTGGGCAAATAAGCCTTTATGCATTGTTCCAATTTACCTTTATTATGAATTTTTTTTGTGTAAATGTACTTTTATTTATTGTGCTATAAACGTTCATTATTAATGTTCTATTGGGCAAATAAGCCTTTATGCATTGTTCCAATTTACCTTTATGAATTTTTTTTGTGTAAATGTACTTTTATTTATTGTGCAATTAATGTTCTATTGGGCAAATAAGCCTTTATGCATTGTTCCAATTTACCTTTATAATGAATTTTTTTTGTGTAAATGTACTTTTATTTATTGTGCTATTAATGTTCTATTGGGCAAATAATCCTTTATGCATGGTTCCAATTTACCTTTATAATGAATTTTTTTTGTGTAAATGTACTTTTATTTATTGTGCAATTAATGTTCTATTGGGCAAATAAGTCTTTATGCCTTGTTCCAATTTACCTTTATTATGAATTTTTTTTGTGTAAATGTACTTTTATTTATTGTGCAATTAACGTTCATTATTAATGTTCTATTGGGCAAATAAGCCTTTATGCATGGTTCCAATTTACCTTTATAATGAATTTTTTTTGTGTAAATGTACTTTTATTTATTGTGCTATTAATGTTCTATTGGGCAAATAAGCCTTTATGCATGGTTCCAATTTACCTTTATAATGAATTTTTTTTGTGTAAATGTACTTTTATTTATTTTGCAATTAATGTTCTATTGGGCAAATAAGCCTTTATGCATTGTTCCAATTTACCTTTATAATGAATTTTTTTTGTGTAAATGTACTTTTATTTATTGTGCTATTAATGTTCTATTGGGCAAATAAGCCTTTATGCATGGTTCCAATTTACCTTTATAATGAATTTTTTTTGTAAATGTACTTTTATTTATTGTGCAATTAATGTTCTATTGGGCAAATAAGCCTTTATGCATTCTTCCAATTTACCTTTATTATGAATTTTTTTTGTGTAAATGTACTTTTATTTATTGTGCAATTAATGTTCTATTGGGCAAATAAGCCTTTATGCATTGTTCCAATTTACCTTTATAATGAATTTTTTTTGTAAATGTACTTTTATTTATTGTGCAATTAACGTTCATTATTAATGTTCTATTGGTCAAATAAGCCTTTATGCATGGTTCCAATTTACCTTTATAATGAATTTATTTTGTGTAAATGTACTTTTATTTATTGTGCAATGAATGTTCTATAGCCTTTATGCATTGTTCCAATTTACATTTATAATGAATTTTCTTTTGTGTAAATGTACTTTTATTTATTGTGCAATAAATGTTCTATTGGGCAAATAAGCCTTTATGCATGGTTCCAATTTACCTTTATTATGAATTTTTTTTGTGTAAATGTACTTTTATTTATTGTGCAATAAATGTTCTATTGGGCAAATAAGCCTTTATGCATGGTTCCAATTTACCTTTATTATGAATTTTTTTTGTGTAAATGTACTTTTATTTATTGTGCAATTAACGTTCATTATTAATGTTCTATTGGGCAAATAAGCCTTTGTGCATGGTTCCAATTTACCTTTATAATAAATTTTTTTTTTTAAATGTACTTTTATTTATTGTGCAATTAACTTTCATTATTAATGTTCTATTGGGCAAATAAGCCTTTATGCATGGTTCCAATTTACCTTTATAATGAATTTTTTTTGTGTAAATGTACTGTTATTTATTGTGCAATTAATGTTCTATTGGGCAAATAAGCCTTTATGCATTGTTCCAATTTACCTTTATAATGAATTTTTGTTGTGTAAATGTACTTTTATTTATTGTGCTATTAATGTTCTATTGGGCAAATAAGCATTTATGCATGGTTCCAATTTACCTTTATAATGAATTTTTGTTGTGTAAATGTACTTTTATTTATTGTGCAATTAATGTTCTATTGGGCAAATAAGCCTTTATGCATGGTTCCAATTTACCTTTATTATGAATTTTTTTCGTGTAAATGTACTTTTATTTATTGTGCAATTAACGTTCATTATTAATGTTCTATTGGGCAAATAAGCCTTTATGCATGGTTCCAATTTACCTTTATAATGAATTTTTTTTGTGTAAATGTACTTTTATTTATTGTGCAATTAACGTTCATTATTAATGTTCTATTGGGCAAATAAGCCTTTATGCATTGTTCCAATTTACCTATATTATGAATTTTTTTTGTGTAAATGTACTTTTATTTTTTGTGCAATTAATGTTCAATTGGGCAAATAAGCCTTTATGCATTGTTCCAATTTACCTTTATTATGATTGTTTTTTGTGTAAATGTACTTTTATTTATTGTGCAATTAATGTTCATTATTAATGTTCTATTGGGCAAATAAGCCTTTATGCATTGTTCCAATTTACCTTTATAATGAATTTTCTTTTGTGTAAATGTACTTTTATTTATTGTGCAATGAATGTTCTATAGCCTTTATGCATTGTTCCAATTTACATTTATAATGAATTTTCTTTTGTGTAAATGTACTTTTATTTATTGTGCTATTAATGTTCTATTGGACAAATAAGCCTTTATGCATGGTTCCAATTAACCTTTATAATGAATTTTTTTTGTGTAAATGTACTTTTATTTATTGTGCAATAAATGTTCTATTGGGCAAATAAGCCTTTATGCATGGTTCCAATTTACATTTATTATGAAATTTTTTTGTGTAAATGTACTTTTATTTATTGTGCAATTAACGTTCATTATTAATTTTCTATTGGGCAATAAAGCCTTTGTGCATGGTTCCAATTTACCTTTATAATAAATTTTTTTTTTTGTAAATGTACTTTTATTTATTGTGCAATTAACTTTCATTATTAATGTTCTATTGGGCAAATAACCCTTTATGCATGGTTCCAATTTACCTTTATTATGAATTTTTTTTGTGTAAATGTACTTTTATTTATTGTGCAATTAATGTTCTATTGGGCAAATAAGCCTTTATGCATTGTTCCAATTAAACTTTATATTGAATTTTTTTTGTGTAAATGTACTTTTATTTATTGTGCAACTAATGTTCTATTGGGCACATAAGCCTTTATGCATTGTTCCAATTTACCTTTATAATGAATTTTTTTTGTATATGCACTTTTATTTATTGTGCTATTAATGTTCTATTGGGCAAATAAGCCTTTATGCATGGTTCCAATTTACCTTTATTATGAATTTTTTTTGTAAATGTACTTTTATTTATTGTGCAATTAACGTTCATTATTAATTTTCTATTGGGCAAACAAGCCTTTATGCATTGTTCCAATTTACATTTATACTGAATTTTTTTTGTGTAAATGTACTTTTATTTATTGTGCAAGTAAATTTTATTAATGTTCTATTGGGCAAACAGGCCTTTATGCATTGTTCCAATTTACCATTATAATGAATTTTTTTTTGTGTAAATGTACTTTTATTTATTGTGCAATTAATGTTCTATAGCCTTTATGCATTGTTCCAATTTACCTTTATTATGAATTTTTTTTGTGTAAATGTACTTTTATTTATTGTGCTATTAATGTTCTATTGGGCAAATAAGCCTTTATGCATTGTTCCAATTTACCTTTATTATGAATTTTTTTTGTGTAAATGTACTTTTATTTATTGTGCCATAAACGTTCATTATTAATGTTCTATTGGGCAAATAAGCCTTTATGCATTGTTCCAATTTACCTTTATAATGAATTTTTTTTGTGTAAATGTACTTTTATTTATTGTGCTATTAATGTTCTATTGGGCAAATAAGCCTTTATGCATGGTTCCAATTTACCTTTATAATGAATTTTTTTTGTGTAAATGTACTTTTATTTTTTGTGCAATTAATGTTCTATTGGGTAAATAAGCTTTTATGCATTGTTCCAATTTACCTTTATAATGAATTTTTTTTGTGTAAATGTACTTTTATTTATTGTGCAATTAATGTTCTATTGGGCAAATAATCCTTTATGCATGGTTCCAATTTACCTTTATAATGAATTTTTTTTGTGTAAATGTACTTTTATTTATTGTGCAATTAATGTTCTATTGGGCAAATAAGCCTTTATGCCTTGTTCCAATTTACCTTTATTATGAATTTTTTTTGTGTAAATGTACTTTTATTTATTGTGCAATTAACGTTCATTATTAATGTTCTATTGGGCAAATAAGCCTTTACGCATGGTTCCAATTTACCTATATTATGAATTTTTTTTGTAAATGCACTTTTATTTATTGTGCAATTAACGTTCATTATTAATGTTCTATTGGGCAAATAAGCCTTTATGCATGGTTCCAATTTACCTTTATAATGAATTTTTTTTGTGTAAATGTACTTTTATTTATTGTGCTATTAATGTTCTATTGGGCAAATAAGCCTTTATGCATGGTTCCAATTTACCTTTATAATGAATTTTTTTTGTGTAAATGTACTTTTATTTATTGTGCAATTAATGTTCTATTGGGCAAATAAGCCTTTATGCATTGTTCCAATTTACCTTTATAATGAATTTTTTTTGTGTAAATGTACTTTTATTTATTGTGCTATTAATGTTCTATTGGGCAAATAAGCCTTTATGCATGGTTCCAATTTACCTTTATAATGAATTTCTTTTGTAAATGTACTTTTATTTATTGTGCAATTAATGTTCTATTGGGCAAATAAGCCTTTATGCATTCTTCCAATTTACCTTTATTATGAATTTTTTTTGTGTAAATGTACTTTTATTTATTGTGCAATTAATGTTCTATTGGGCAAATAATCCTTTATGCATGGTTCCAATTTACCTTTATAATGAATTTTTTTTGTGTAAATGTACTTTTATTTATTGTGCAATTAATGTTCTATTGGGCAAATAAGCCTTTATGCCTTGTTCCAATTTACCTTTATTATGAATTTTTTTTGTGTAAATGTACTTTTATTTATTGTGCAATTAACGTTCATTATTAATGTTCTATTGGGCAAATAAGCCTTTACGCATGGTTCCAATTTACCTATATTATGAATTTTTTTTGTAAATGCACTTTTATTTATTGTGCAATTAACGTTCATTATTAATGTTCTATTGGGCAAATAAGCCTTTATGCATGGTTCCAATTTACCTTTATAATGAATTTTTTTTGTGTAAATGTACTTTTATTTATTGTGCTATTAATGTTCTATTGGGCAAATAAGCCTTTATGCATGGTTCCAATTTACCTTTATAATGAATTTTTTTTGTGTAAATGTACTTTTATTTATTGTGCAATTAATGTTCTATTGGGCAAATAAGCCTTTATGCATTGTTCCAATTTACCTTTATAATGAATTTTTTTTGTGTAAATGTACTTTTATTTATTGTGCTATTAATGTTCTATTGGGCAAATAAGCCTTTATGCATGGTTCCAATTTACCTTTATAATGAATTTCTTTTGTAAATGTACTTTTATTTATTGTGCAATTAATGTTCTATTGGGCAAATAAGCCTTTATGCATTCTTCCAATTTACCTTTATTATGAATTTTTTTTGTGTAAATGTACTTTTATTTATTGTGCAATTAATGTTCTATTGGGCAAATAAGCCTTTATGCATTGTTCCAATTTACCTTTATAATGAATTTTTTTTGTAAATGTACTTTTATTTATTGTGCAATTAACGTTCATTATTAATGTTCTATTGGTCAAATAAGCCTTTATGCATGGTTCCAATTTACCTTTATAATGAATTTATTTTGTGTAAATGTACTTTTATTTATTGTGCAATGAATGTTCTATAGCCTTTATGCATTGTTCCAATTTACATTTATAATGAATTTTCTTTTGTGTAAATGTACTTTTATTTATTGTGCAATAAATGTTCTATTGGGCAAATAAGCCTTTATGCATGGTTCCAATTTACCTTTATTATGAATTTTTTTTGTGTAAATGTACTTTTATTTATTGTGCAATAAATGTTCTATTGGGCAAATAAGCCTTTATGCATGGTTCCAATTTACCTTTATTATGAATTTTTTTTGTGTAAATGTACTTTTATTTATTGTGCAATTAACGTTCATTATTAATGTTCTATTGGGCAAATAAGCCTTTGTGCATGGTTCCAATTTACCTTTATAATAAATTTTTTTTTTAAATGTACTTTTATTTATTGTGCAATTAACTTTCATTATTAATGTTCTATTGGGCAAATAAGCCTTTATGCATGGTTCCAATTTACCTTTATAATGAATTTTTTTTGTGTAAATGTACTGTTATTTATTGTGCAATTAATGTTCTATTGGGCAAATAAGCCTTTATGCATTGTTCCAATTTACCTTTATAATGAATTTTTGTTGTGTAAATGTACTTTTATTTATTGTGCTATTAATGTTCTATTGGGCAAATAAGCATTTATGCATGGTTCCAATTTACCTTTATAATGAATTTTTGTTGTGTAATTGTACTTTTATTTATTGTGCAATTAATGTTCTAGTGGGCAAATAAGCCTTTATGCATGGTTCCAATTTACCTTTATTATGAATTTTTTTTGTGTAAATGTACTTTTATTTATTGTGCAATTAACGTTCATTATTAATGTTCTATTGGGCAAATAAGCCTTTGTGCATGGTTCCAATTTACCTTTATAATAAATTTTTTTTTTTAAATGTACTTTTATTTATTGTGCAATTAACTTTCATTATTAATGTTCTATTGGGCAAATAAGCCTTTATGCATGGTTCCAATTTACCTTTATAATGAATTTTTTTTGTGTAAATGTACTGTTATTTATTGTGCAATTAATGTTCTATTGGGCAAATAAGCCTTTATGCATTGTTCCAATTTACCTTTATAATGAATTTTTGTTGTGTAAATGTACTTTTATTTATTGTGCAATTAATGTTCTATTGGGCAAATAAGCCTTTATGCATGGTTCAAATTTACCTTTATTATGAATTTTTTTCGTGTAAATGTACTTTTATTTATTGTGCAATTAACGTTCATTATTAATGTTCTATTGGGCAAATAAGCCTTTATGCATGGTTCCAATTTACCTTTATAATGAATTTTTTTTGTGTAAATGTACTTTTATTTATTGTGCAATTAACGTTCATTATTAATGTTCTATTGGGCAAATAAGCCTTTATGCATTGTTCCAATTTACCTATATTATGAATTTTTTTTGTGTAAATGTACTTTTATTTTTTGTGCAATTAATGTTCAATTGGGCAAATAAGCCTTTATGCATTGTTCCAATTTACCTTTATTATGATTGTTTTTTGTGTAAATGTACTTTTATTTATTGTGCAATTAATGTTCATTATTAATGTTCTATTGGGCAAATAAGCCTTTATGCATTGTTCCAATTTACCTTTATAATGAATTTTCTTTTGTGTAAATGTACTTTTATTTATTGTGCAATGAATGTTCTATAGCCTTTATGCATTGTTCCAATTTACATTTATAATGAATTTTCTTTTGTGTAAATGTACTTTTATTTATTGTGCTATTAATGTTCTATTGGGCAAATAAGCCTTTATGCATGGTTCCAATTAACCTTTATAATGAATTTTTTTTGTGTAAATGTACTTTTATTTATTGTGCAATAAATGTTCTATTGGGCAAATAAGCCTTTATGCATGGTTCCAATTTACATTTATTATGAAATTTTTTTGTGTAAATGTACTTTTATTTATTGTGCAATTAACGTTCATTATTAATGTTCTATTGGGCAAATAAGCCTTTGTGCATGGTTCCAATTTACCTTTATAATAAATTTTTTTTTTTGTAAATGTACTTTTATTTATTGTGCAATTAACTTTCATTATTAATGTTCTATTGGGCAAATAACCCTTTATGCATGGTTCCAATTTACCTTTATGAATTTTTTTTGTGTAAATGTACTTTTATTTATTGTGCAATTAATGTTCTATTGGGCAAATAAGCCTTTATGCATTGTTCCAATTAAACTTTATATTGAATTTTTTTTGTGTAAATGTACTTTTATTTATTGTGCAACTAATGTTCTATTGGGCACATAAGCCTTTATGCATTGTTCCAATTTACCTTTATAATGAATTTTTTTTGTATATGCACTTTTATTTATTGTGCTATTAATGTTCTATTGGGCAAATAAGCCTTTATGCATGGTTCCAATTTACCTTTATTATGAATTTTTTTTGTAAATGTACTTTTATTTATTGTGCAATTAACGTTCATTATTAATTTTCTATTGGGCAAACAAGCCTTTATGCATTGTTCCAATTTACATTTATACTGAATTTTTTTTGTGTAAATGTACTTTTATTTATTGTGCAATTAAATTTTATTAATGTTCTATTGGGCAAACAGGCCTTTATGCATTGTTCCAATTTACCATTATAATGAATTTTCTTTTGTGTAAATGTACTTTTATTTATTGTGCAATTAATGTTCTATAGCCTTTATGCATTGTTCCAATTTACCTTTATAATGAATTTTTTTTGTGTAAATGTACTTTTATTTATTGTGCAATTAATGTTCTATTGGGCAAATAAGCCTTTATGCATGGTTCCAATTTACCTTTATTATGAATTTTTTTTGTGTAAATGTACTTTTATTTATTGTGCAATAAACGTTCATTATTAATGTTCTATTGGGCAAATAAGCCTTTATGCATTGTTCCAATTTACCTTTATTATGAATTTTTTTTGTGTAAATGTACTTTTATTTATTGTGCTACTAATGTTCTATTGGGCAAATAAGCCTTTATGCATTGTTCCAATTTACCTTTATTATGAATTTTTTTTGTGTAAATGTACTTTTATTTATTGTGCCATAAACGTTCATTATTAATGTTCTATTGGGTAAATAAGCTTTTATGCATTGTTCCAATTTACCTTTATAATGAATTTTTTTTGTGTAAATGTACTTTTATTTATTGTGCAATTAATGTTCTATTGGGCAAATAATCCTTTATGCATGGTTCCAATTTACCTTTATAATGAATTTTTTTTGTGTAAATGTACTTTTATTTATTGTGCAATTAATGTTCTATTGGGAAAATAAGCCTTTATGCCTTGTTCCAATTTACCTTTATTATGAATTTTTTTTGTGTAAATGTACTTTTATTTATTGTGCTATTAACGTTCATTATTAATGTTCTATTGGGCAAATAAGCCTTTACGCATGGTTCCAATTTACCTATATTATGAATTTTTTTTGTAAATGCACTTTTATTTATTGTGCAATTAACGTTCATTATTAATGTTCTATTGGGCAAATAAGCCTTTATGCATGGTTCCAATTTACCTTTATAATGAATTTTTTTTGTGTAAATGTACTTTTATTTATTGTGCAATTAATGTTCTATTGGGCAAATAAGCCTTTATGCATTGTTCCAATTTACCTTTATAATGAATTTTTTTTGTGTAAATGTACTTTTATTTATTGTGCTATTAATGTTCTATTGGGCAAATAAGCCTTTATGCATGGTTCCAATTTACCTTTATAATGAATTTCTTTTGTAAATGTACTTTTATTTATTGTGCAATTAATGTTCTATTCGGCAAATAAGCCTTTATGCATTCTTCCAATTTACCTTTATTATGAATTTTTTTTGTGTAAATGTACTTTTATTTATTGTGCAATTAATGTTCTATTGGGCAAATAAGCCTTTATGCATTGTTCCAATTTACCTTTATAATGAATTTTTTTTGTAAATGTACTTTTATTTATTGTGCAATTAACGTTCATTATTAATGTTCTATTGGTCAAATAAGCCTTTATGCATGGTTCCAATTTACCTTTATAATGAATTTATTTTGTGTAAATGTACTTTTATTTATTGTGCAATGAATGTTCTATAGCCTTTATGCATTGTTCCAATTTACATTTATAATGAATTTTCTTTTGTGTAAATGTACTTTTATTTATTGTGCAATAAATGTTCTATTGGGCAAATAAGCCTTTATGCATGGTTCCAATTTACCTTTATTATGAATTTTTTTTGTGTAAATGTACTTTTATTTATTGTGCAATAAATGTTCTATTGGGCAAATAAGCCTTTATGCATGGTTCCAATTTACCTTTATTATGAATTTTTTTTGTGTAAATGTACTTTTATTTATTGTACAATTAACGTTCATTATTAATGTTCTATTGGGCAAATAAGCCTTTGTGCATAGTTCCAATTTACCTTTATAATAAATTTTTTTTTTTAAATGTACTTTTATTTATTGTGCAATTAACTTTCATTATTAATGTTCTATTGGGCAAATAAGCCTTTATGCATGGTTCCAATTTACCTTTATAATGAATTTTTTTTGTGTAAATGTACTGTTATTTATTGTGCAATTAATGTTCTATTGGGCAAATAAGCCTTTATGCATTGTTCCAATTTACCTTTATAATGAATTTTTGTTGTGTAAATGTACTTTTATTTATTGTGCTATTAATGTTCTATTGGGCAAATAAGCATTTATGCATGGTTCCAATTTACCTTTATAATGAATTTTTGTTGTGTAAATGTACTTTTATTTATTGTGCAATTAATGTTCTATTGGGCAAATAAGCCTTTATGCATGGTTCCAATTTACCTTTATTATGAATTTTTTTCGTATAAATGTACTTTTATTTATTGTGCAATTAACGTTCATTATTAATGTTCTATTGGGCAAATAAGCCTTTATGCATGGTTCCAATTTACCTTTATAATGAATTTTTTTTGTGTAAATGTACTTTTATTTATTGTGCAATTAACGTTCATTATTAATGTTCTATTGGGCAAATAAGCCTTTATGCATTGTTCCAATTTACCTATATTATGAATTTTTTTTGTGTAAATGTACTTTTATTTATTGTGCAATTAATGTTCATTATTAATGTTCTATTGGGCAAATAAGCCTTTATGCATTGTACCAATTTACCTTTATAATGAATTTTCTTTTGTGTAAATGTACTTTTATTTATTGTGCAATGAATGTTCTATAGCCTTTATGCATTGTTCCAATTTACATTTATAATGAATTTTCTTTTGTGTAAATGTACTTTTATTTATTGTGCTATTAATGTTCTATTGGGCAAATAAGCCTTTATGCATGGTTCCAATTAACCTTTATAATGAATTTTTTTTGTGTAAATGTACTTTTATTTATTGTGCAATAAATGTTCTATTGGGCAAATAAGCCTTTATGCATGGTTCCAATTTACCTTTATTATGAAATTTTTTTGTGTAAATGTACTTTTATTTATTGTGCAATTAACGTTCATTATTAATGTTCTATTGGGCAAATAAGCCTTTGTGCATGGTTCCAATTTACCTTTATAATAAATTTTTTTTTTTGTAAATGTACTTTTATTTATTGTGCAATTAACTTTCATTATTAATGTTCTATTGGGCAAATAACCCTTTATGCATGGTTCCAATTTACCTTTATTATGAATTTTTTTTGTGTAAATGTACTTTTATTTATTGTGCAATTAATGTTCTATTGGGCAAATAAGCCTTTATGCATTGTTCTAATTTAACTTTATAATGAATTTTTTTTGTGTAAATGTACTTTTATTTATTGTGCAACTAATGTTCTATTGGGCACATAAGCCTTTATGCATTGTTCCAATTTACCTTTATAATGAATTTTTTTTGTATATGTACTTTTATTTATTGTGCTATTAATGTTCTATTGGGCAAATAAGCCTTTATGCATGGTTCCAATTTACCTTTATTATGAATTTTTTTTGTAAATGTACTTTTATTTATTGTGCAATTAACGTTCATTATTAATTTTCTATTGGGCAAACAAGCCTTTATGCATTGTTCCAATTTACCTTTATAATGAATTTTTTTTGTGTAAATGTACTTTTATTTATTGTGCAATTAACGTTCATTATTAATGTTCTATTGGGCAAATAAGCCTTTATGCATGGTTCCAATTTACCTTTATAATGAATTTATTTTGTGTAAATGTACTTTTATTTATTGTGCAATGAATGTTCTATAGCCTTTATGCATTGTTCCAATTTACATTTATAATGAATTTTCTTTTGTGTAAATGTACTTTTATTTATTGTGCTATTAATGTTCTATTGGGCAAATAAGCCTTTACGCATGGTTCCAATTAACCTTTATTATGAATTTTTTTTGTGTAAATGTACTTTTATTTATTGTGCAATTAATGTTCTATAAGGCAAATAAGCCTTTATGCATTGTTCCAATTTACCTTTATAATGAATTTTTGTTGTGTAAATGTACTTTTATTTATTGTGCTATTAATGTTCTATTGGGCAAAATAAGCCTTTATGCATGGTTCCAATTTACCTTTATTATGAATTTTTTTCGTGTAAATATACTTTTATTTATTGTGCAATTAACGTTCATTATTAATGTTCTATTGGGCAAATAAGCCTTTATGCATGGTTCCAATTTACCTTTATAATGAATTTTTTTTGTGTAAATGTACTTTTATTTATTGTGCTATTAATGTTCTATTGGGCAAATAAGCCTTTATGCATGGTTCCAATTTACCTTTATAATGAATTTTTTTTGTGTAAATGTACTTTTATTTATTGTGCAATTAACGTTCATTATTAATGTTCTATTGGGCAAATAAGCCTTTATGCATGGTTCCAATTTACCTTTATAATGAATTTTTTTTGTGTAAATGTACTTTTATTTATTGTGCAATTAACGTTCATTATTAATGTTCTATTGGGCAAATAAGCCGTTATGCATTTTTCCAATATATATTTATTATGAATTTTTTTGGTGTAAATGTACTTTTATTTATTGTGCAATTAACGTTCATTATAAATGTTCTATTGGGCAAATAAGCCTTTATGCATGGTTCCAATTAACCTTTATAATGAATTTTCTTTTGTGTAAATGTACTTTTATTTATTGTGCTATTAATGTTCTATTGGGCAAATAAGCCTTTATGCATGGTTCCAATAAACCTTTATAATGAATTTTTTTTGTGTAAATGTACTTTTATTTATTGTGCAATAAATGTTCTATTGGGCAAATAAGCCTTTATGCATGGTTCCAATTTACCTTTATTATGAATTTTTTTTGTGTAAATGTACTTTTATTTATTGTGCAATTAACGTTCATTATTAATGTTCTATTGGGCAAATAAGCCTTTGTGCATGGTTCCAATTTACCTTTATAATAAATTTTTTTTTTTGTAAATGTACTTTTATTTATTGTGCTATTAATGTTCTATTGGGCAAATAAGCCTTTACGCATGGTTCCAATTAACCTTTATTATGAATTTTTTTTGTGTAAATGTACTTTTATTTATTGTGCAATTAATGTTCTATAAGGCAAATAAGCCTTTATGCATGGTTCCAATTTACCTTTATAATGAATTTTTTTTGTGTAAATGTACTTTTATTTATTGTGCAATTAACGTTCATTATTAATGTTCTATTGGGCAAATAAGCCTTTATGCATGGTTCCAATTTACCTTTATAATGAATTTTTTTGTGTAAATGTACTTTAATTTATTGTGCAATTAATGTTCTATTGGGCAAATAAGCCTTTATGCATTGTTCCAATTTACCTTTATAATGAATTTTTTTGTGTGTAGATGTACTTTTATTTATTGTGCAATTAACGTTCATTATTAATGTTCTATTGGGCAAATAAGCCTTTAAGCATGGTTCCAATTTACCTTTATTATGAATTTTTTTTGTGTAAATGTACTTTTATTTATTGTGCAATTAACGTTCATTATTAATGTTCTATTGGGCAAATAAGCCTTTATGCATTGTTCCAATTTACCTTTATTATGAATTTTTTTTGTGTAAATGTACTTTTATTTATTGTGCAATTAATGTTCTATTGGGCAAATAAGCCTTTATGCATGGTTCCAATTTACCTTTATAATGAATTATTTTTGTGTAAATGTACTTTTATTTATTGTGCAATTAATGTTCTATTGGGCAAATAAGCCTTTATGCATCGTTCCAATTTACCTTTATAATGAATTATTTTTGTGTAAATGTACTTTTATTTATTGTGCAATCAATGTTCTATAGCCTTTATGCATTGTTCCAATTTACCTTTATAATTAATTTTTTTTGTGTAAATGTACTGTTATTTATTGTGCAATTAATGTTCTATTGGGCAAATAAGCCTTTATGCATGGTTCCAATTAACCTTCATTATGTATTCTTTTTGTGTAAATGTACTTTTATTTATTGTGCAATTAATGTTCTATTGGGCAAATAAGCCTTTATGCATTGTTCCAATTTACCTTTATTATGAATTTTTTTTTGTGTAAATGTACTTTTATTTATTGTGCAATTAACGTTCATTATTAATGTTCTATTGGGCAAATAAGCCTTTATGCATGGTTCCAATTAACCTTTATTATGAATTTTTTTTGTGTAAATGTACTTTTATTTATTGTGCAATTAACGTTCATTATTAATGTTCTATTGGGCAAATAAGCCTTTATGCATTGTTCCAATTTACCTATATTATGAATTTTTTTTGTGTAAATGTACTTTTATTTTTTGTGCAATTAATGTTCAATTGGGCAAATAAGCCTTTATGCATTGTTCCAGTTTACCTTTATTATGATTGTTTTTTTTGTAAATGTACTTTTATTTATTGTGCAATTAACGTTCATTAATGTTCTATTGGGCAAATAAGCCTTTATGCATTGTTCCAATTTACCTTTATAATGAATTGTTTTTGTGTAAATGTACTTTTATTTATTGTGCAATTAACGTTCATTATTAATGTTCTATTGGGCAAATAAGCCTTTATTCATTGTTCCAATTTACCTTTATTATGAATTTTTTTTGTGTAAATGTATTTTATTTATTGTGCAATTAACGTTAATTATTAATGTTCTATTGGGCAAATAAACCTTTATGCATTGTTCCAATTTACCTTTATAATGAATTTTTTTTGTGTAAATGTACTTTTATTTATTGTGCAATTAATGTTCTATTGGGCAAATAAGCCTTTATGCATTGTTCCAATTTACCTTTATAATGAATTTTTTTTGTGTAAATGTACTTTTATTTATTGTGCAATTAATGTTCTATTGGGCAAATAAGCCTTTATGCATTGTTCCAATTTACCTTTATAATGAATTTTTTTTGTGTAAATGTACTTTTATTTATCGTGCTATTAATGTTCTATTGGGCAAATAAGCCTTTATGCATTGTTCCAATTTACCTTTATAATGAATTTTTTTGTGTGTAGATGTACTTTTATTTATTGTGCAATTAACGTTCATTATTAATGTTCTATTGGGCAAATAAGCCTTTAAGCATGGTTCCAATTTACCTTTATTATGAATTTTTTTTGTGTAAATGTACTTTTATTTATTGTGCAATTAACGTTCATTATTAATGTTCTATTGGGCAAATAAGCCTTTATGCATTGTTCCAATTTACCTTTATTATGAATTTTTTTTGTGTAAATGTACTTTTATTTATTGTGCAATTAATGTTCTATTGGGCAAATAAGCCTTTATGCATGGTTCCAATTTACCTTTATAATGAATTATTTTTGTGTAAATGTACTTTTATTTATTGTGCAATTAATGTTCTATTGGGCAAATAAGCCTTTATGCATTGTTCCAATTTACCTTTATAATGAATTTTTTTTGTGTAAATGTACTTTTATTTATTGTGCAATTAATGTTCTATTGGGCAAATAAGCCTTTATGCATTGTTCCAATTTACCTTTATAATAAATTTTTTTTTTGTGTAAATGTACTTTTATTTATTGTGCAATTAATGTTCTATTGGGCAAATAAGCCTTTATGAATTGTTCCAATTTACCTTTATAATGAATTTTTTTTGTGTAAATGTACTTTTATTTATTGTGCAATTAATGTTCTATTGGGCAAATAAGCCTTTATGCATGGTTCCAATTTACCTTTATAATGAATTGTTTTTGTGTAAATGTACTTTTATTTATTGTGCAATTAACGTTCATTATTAATGTTCTATTGGGCAAATAAGCCTTTATGCATGGTTCCAATTTACCTTTATGAATTTTTTTTGTGTAAATGTACTTTTATTTATTGTGCAATTAACGTTCATTATTAATGTTCTATTGGGCAAATAAGCCTTTATGCATTGTTCTAATTTACCTTTATAATGAATTTTTTTTGTGTAAATGTACTTTTATTTATTGTGCTATTAATGTTCTATTGGTCAAATAAGCCTTTATGCATGGTTCCAATTTACCTTTATAATGAATTGTTTTTGTGTAAATGTACTTTTATTTATTGTGCAATTAACGTTCATTATTAATGTTCTATTGGGCAAATAAGCCATTTATGCATGGTTCCAATTTACCTTTATTATGAATTTTTTTTGTGTAAATGTACTTTTATTTATTGTGCAATTAATGTTCTATAGCCTTTATGCATTGTTCGAATTTACCTTTATAATGAATTTTCTTTTGTGTAAATGTACTTTTATTTATTGTGCTATTAATGTTCTATTGGGCAAATAAGCCTTTATGCATTGTTCCAATTTACCTTTATAATGAATTTTTTTTGTAAATGTACTTTTATTTATTGTGCAATTAATGTTCTATTGGGCAAATAAGCCTTTATGCATTGTTCCAATTTACCTTTCTTATGAATTTTTTTTGTGTAAATGTACTTTTATTTATTGTGCAATTAACGTTCATTATTAATGTTCTATTGGGCAAATAAGCCTTTATGCATTGTTCCAATTTACCTTTATAATGAATTTTTTTGTGTAAATGTACTTTTATTTATTGTGCAATTAATGTTCTATTGGGCAAATAAGCCTTTATGCAATGTTCCAATTTACCTTTATAATGAATTTTTTTTGTGTGAATGTACTTTTATTTATTGTGCAATTAACGTTCATTATTAATGTTCTATTGGGCAAATAAGCCTTTATGCATGGTTCCAATTAACCTTTATTATGAATTTTTTTTGTGTAAATGTACTGTTATTTATTGTGCAATTAACGTTCATTATTAATGTTCTATTGGGCAAATAAGCTTTTATGCATGGTTCCAATTTACCTTTATAATGAATTATTTTTGTGTAAATGTACTTTTATTTATTGTGCAATTAATGTTCTATTGGGCAAATAAGCCTTTATGCATTGTTCCAATTTACCTTTATAATGAATTTTTTTTGTGTAAATGTACTGTTATTTATTGTGCAATTAATGTTCTATTGGGCAAATAAGCCTTTATGCATGGTTCCAATTAACCTTTATTATGAATTTTTTTTGTGTAAATGTACTTTTATTTATTGTGCAATTAACGTTCATTATTAATGTTCTATTGGGCAAATAAGCCTTTATGCATTGTTCCAATTTACCTTTATAATGAATTGTTTTTGTGTAAATGTACTTTTATTTATTGTGCAATTAACGTTCATTATTAATGTTCTATTGGGCAAATAAGCCTTTATGCATGGTTCCAATTTACCTTTATTATGAATTTTTTTTGTGTAAATGTACTTTTTTTTATTGTGCAATTAACGTTAAGTATTAATGTTCTATTGGGCAAATAAACCTTTATGCATTGTTCCAATTTACCTTTATTATGAATTTTTTTTGTGTAAATGTACTTTTATTTATTGTGCAATTAATGTTCTATTGGGCAAATAAGCCTTTATGCATTGTTCCAATTTACCTTTATAATGAATTTTTTTTGTGTAAATGTACTTTTATTTATTGTGCAATTAATGTTCTATTGGGCAAATAAGCCTTTATGCATGGTTCCAATTTACCTTTATTATGAATTTTTTTTGTGTAAAGGTACTTTTATTTATTGTGCAATTAACGTTCATTATTAATGTTCTATTGGGCAAATAAGCCTTTATGCATTGTTCCAATTTACCTTTATTATGAATTTTTTTTGTGTAAATGTACTTTTATTTATTGTGCAATTAATGTTCTATTGGGCAAATAAGCCTTTATGCATGGTTCCAATTTACCTTTATAATGAATTGTTTTTGTGTAAATGTACTTTTATTTATTGTGCAATTAACGTTCATTATTAATGTTCTATTGGGCAAATAAGCCTTTATGCATGGTTCCAATTTACCTTTATGAATTTTTTTGTGTAAATGTACTTTTATTTATTGTGCTATTAATGTTCTATTGGGCAAATAAGCCTTTATGCAATGTTCCAATTTACTTTTATAATGAATTTTCTTTTGTGTAAATGTACTTTTATTTATTGTGCAATTAATGTTCTATTAGGCAAATAAGCCTTTATGCATTGTTCCAATTTACCTTTATAATTTTTTTTGTGTAAATGTACTTTCATTTATTGTGCAATTAACGTTCATTATTAATGTTCTATTGGGCAAATAAGCCTTTATGCATGGTTCCAATTTACCTTTATTAGGAATTTTTTTTGTGTAAATGTACTTTTATTTATTGTGCAATTAACGTTCATTATTAATGTTCTATTGGGCAAACAAGCCTTTATGCATGGTTCCAATTTACCTTTATTATGAATTTTTTTTGTGTAAATGTACTTTTATTTATTGTGCAATTAACGTTCATTATTAATGTTCTATTGGGCAAATAAGCCTTTATGCATGGTTCCAATTTACCTTTATAATGAATTTTTTTTGTGTAAATGTACTTTTATTTATTGTGCTATTAATGTTCTATTGGGCAAATAAGCCTTTATGCATGGTTCCAATTTACCTTTATTATGAATTTTTTTTGTGTAAATGTACTTTTATTTATTGTGCATTCAATGTTCTATAGCCTTTATGCATTGTTCCAATTTACCTTTATAATTAATTTTTTTTGTGTAAATGTACTGTTATTTATTGTGCAATTAATGTTCTATTGGGCAAATAAGCCTTTATGCATTGTTCCAATTTACCTTTATAATGAATTTTTTTTGTGTAAATGTACTTTTATCTATTGTGCAATTAGTGTTCTATTGGGCAAATAAGCCTTTATGCATGGTCCCAATTTACCTTTATCATGAATTTTGTTTGTGTAAATGTACTTTTATTTATTGTGCAATTAATGTTCTATTGGGCAAATAAGCCTTTATGCATGGTTCCAATTAACCTTTATAATGAATTTTTTTTGTGTAAATGTACTTTTATTTATTGTGCAATTTACGTTCATTATTAATGTTCTATTGGGCAAATAAGCCTTTATGCATGGTGCCAATTTACCTTTATAATGAATTTTCTTTTGTGTAAATGTACTTTTATTTATTGTGCAATTAACTTTCATTATTAATGTTCTATTGGGCAAACAAGCCTTTATGCATGGTGCCAATTTACCTTTATAATGAATTTTCTTTTGTGTAAATGTACTTTTATTTATTGTGCCAATTTACCTTTATAATGAATTTTCTTTTGTGTAAATGTACTTTTATTTATTGTGCAATTATTGTTCTATTGGGCAAATAAGCCTTTATGCATGGTTCCAATTTACCTTTATAATGAATTGTTTTTGTGTAAATGTACTTTTATTTATTGTGCAATTAACGTTCATTATTAATGTTCTATTGGGCAAATAAGCCTTTACGCATGGTTCCAATTTACCTATATTATGAATTTTTTTTGTGTAAATGTACTTTTATTTATTGTGCAATTAACGTTCATTATTAATGTTCTATTGGGCAAATAAGCCTTTACGCATGGTTCCAATTTACCTTTATTATGAATTTTTTTTGTGTAAATGTACTTTTATTTATTGTGCAATTAATGTTCCATAGCCTTTATGCATTGTTCCAATTTACCTTTATAATGAATATTCTTTTGTGTAAATGTACTTTTATTTATTGTGCTATTAATGTTCTATTGGGCAAATAAGCCTTTATGCATGGTTCCAATTTACCTTTATAATGAATTTTTTTTGTGTAAATGTACTTTTATTTATTGTGCAATTAATGTTCTATTGGGCAAATAAGCCTTTATGCATTGTTCCAATTTACCTTTATAATGAATTTTTTTTGTGTAAATGTACTTTTATCTATTGTGCAATTAGTGTTCTATTGGGCAAATAAGCCTTTATGCATGGTTCCAATTTACCTTTATTATGAATTTTTTTTGTGTAAATGTACTTTTATTTATTGTGCAATTAACGTTCATTATTAATGTTCTATTGGGCAAATAAGCCTTTATGCATGGTTCCAATTTACCTTTATTAGGAATTTTTTTTGTGTAAATGTACTTTTATTTATTGTGCAATTAACGTTCATTATTAATGTTCTATTGGGCAAATAAGCCTTTATGCATGGTTCCAATTTACCTTTATTATGAATTTTTTTTGTGTAAATGTACTTTTATTTATTGTGCAATTAACGTTCATTATTAATGTTCTATTGGGCAAATAAGCCTTTATGCATGGTTCCAATTTACCTTTATTATGAATTTTTTTTGTGTAAATGTACTTTTATTTATTGTGCAATTAACGTTCATTATTAATGTTCTATTGGGCAAATAAGCCTTTATGCATGGTTCCAATTTACCTTTATTATGAATTTTGTTTGTGTAAATGTACTTTTATTTATTGTGCAATTAATGTTCTATTGGGCAAATAAGCCTTTATGCATGGTTCCAATTAACCTTTATAATGAATTTTTTTTGTGTAAATGTACTTTTATTTATTGTGCAATTAACGTTCATTGTTAATGTTCGATTGGGCAAATAAGCCTTTATGCATGGTTCCAATTTACCTTTATTATGAATTTTTTTGTGTAAATGTACTTTTATTTATTGTGCAATTAACTTTCATTATTAATGTTCTATTGGGCAAACAAGCCTTTATGCATGGTGCCAATTTACCTTTATAATGAATTTTCTTTTGTGTAAATGTACTTTTATTTATTGTGCCAATTTACCTTTATAATGAATTTTCTTTTGTGTAAATGTACTTTTATTTATTGTGCAATTAACGTTCATTATTAATGTTCTATTGGGCAAATAAGCCTTTATGCATTGTTCCAATTTACCTTTATAATGAATTTTTTTTGTGTAAATGTACTTTTATTTATTGTGCAATTAATGTTCTATTGGGCCAATAAGCCTTTATGCATGGTTCCAATTTAACTTTATAATGAATTTTCTTTTGTGTAAATGTACTTTTATTTATTGTGCTATTAATGTTCTATTGGGCAAATAAGCCTTTATGCATGGTTCCAATTAACCTTTATAATGAATTTTTTTTGTGTAAATGTACTTTTATTTATTGTGCTATTAATATTCTATTGGGCAAATAAGCCTTAATGCATTGTTCCAATTTACCTTTATTATGAATTTTTTTTGTGTAAATGTACTTTTATTTATTGTGCCATAAACGTTCATTATTAATGTTCTATTGGGCAAATAAGCCTTTATGCATTGTTCCAATTTACCTTTATTATGAATTTTTTTTGTGTAAATGTACTTTTATTTATTGTGCAATTAACGTTCATTATTAATTTTCTATTGGGCAAATAAGCCTTTATGCATTGTGCCAATTTACCTTTACTATGAATTTTTTTCGTGTAAATGTACTTTTATTTATTGTGCAATTAACGTTCATTACTACTGTTCTATTGGGCAAATAATCCTTCATGCATTGTTCCAATTTACATTTATACTGAATTTTTTTTGTGTAAATGTACTTTTATTTATTGTGCAATTAAATTTTATTAATGTTCTATTGGGCAAACAGGCCTTTATGCATTGTTCCAATTTACCTTTGTAATGAATTTTTTTTGTGTAAATGTACTTGTATTTATTGTGCAATTAATGTTCTATTGGGCAAATAAGCCTTTATGCATGGTTCCAATTTACCTTTATTATGAATTTTTTTTGTGTAAATGTACTTTTATTTATTGTGCTATTAATGTTCTATTGGGCAAATAAGCCTTTATGCATTGTTCCAATTTACCTTTATTATGAATTTTTTTTGTGTAAATGTACTTTTATTTATTGGGCAATTAATGTTCTATAGCCTTTATGCATTGTTCCAATTTACCTTTATAATGAATTTTCTTTTGTGTAAATGTACTTTTATTTATTGTGCTATTAAAGTTTCTATTGGGCAAATAAGCCTTTATGCATGGTTCCAATGTACCTTTATAATGAATTTTTTTTGTGTAAATGCACTTTTATTTATTGTGCAATTAACGTTCATTATTAATGTTCTATTGGGCAAATAAGCCTTTATGCATTGTTCCAATTTACATATATTATGAATTTTTTTTGTGTAAATGTACTTTTATTTTTTGGGCAAATAAGCCTTTATGCATTGTTCCAATTTACCTTTATTATGATTGTTTTTTGTGTAAATGTACTTTTATTTATTGTGCAATTAATGTTCATTATTAATGTTCTATTGGGCAAATAAGCCTTTATGCATTGTTCCAATTTACCTTTATAATGAATTTATTTTGTGTAAATGTACTTTTATTTATTGTGCAATGAATGTTCTATAGCCTTTATGCATTGTTCCAATTTACATTTATAATGAATTTTTTTTTGTGTAAATGTACTTTTATTTATTGTACTATTAATGTTCTATTGGGCAAATAAGCCTTTATGCATGGTTCCAATTAACCTTTATAATGAATTTTTTTTGTGTAAATGTACTTTTATTTATTGTGCAATAAATGTTCTATTGGGCAAATAAGCCTTTATGCATGGTTCCAATTTACCTTTATAATGAATTTTTTTTGTGTAAATGTACTTTTATTTATTGTGCAATTAACGTTCATTATTAATGTTCTATTGGGCAAATAAGCCTTTGTGCATGGTTCCAATTTACCTTTATAATAAATTTTTTTTTTGTAAATGTACTTTTATTTATTGTGCAATTAACGTTCATTATTAATGTTCTATTGGGCAAATAACCCTTTATGCATGGTTCCAATTTAACTTTATAATGAATTTTTTTTGTGTAAATGTACTTTTATTTATTGTGCAATTAATGTTCTATTGGGCAAATAAGCCTTTATGCATTGTTCCAATTTAACTTTATAATGAATTTTTTTTGTGTAAATGTACTTTTATTTATTGTGCTATTAATGTTCTATTGGGCAAATAAGCCTTTATGCATGGTTCCAATTTACCTTTATAATGAATTTTTTTTGTAAATGTACTTTTATTTATTGTGCAATTAACGTTCATTATTAATTTTCTATTGGGCAAACAAGCCTTTATGCATTGTTCCAATTTACCTTTATAATGAATTTTTTTTGTGTAAATGTACTTTTATTTATTGTGCAATTAACGTTCATTATTAATGTTCTATTGGGCAAATAAGCCTTTATGCATGGTTCCAATTTACCTTTATAATGAATTTATTTTGTGTAAATGTACTTTTATTTATTGTGCAATGAATGTTCTATAGCCTTTATGCATTGTTCCAATTTACATTTATAATGAATTTTTTTTGTGTAAATGTACTTTTATTTATTGTGCAATAAATGTTCTATTGGGCAAATAAGCCTTTATGCATGGTTCCAATTTACCTTTATTATGAATTTTTTTTGTGTAAATGTACTTTTATTTATTGTGCAATTAACGTTCATTATTAATGTTCTATTGGGCAAATAAGCCTTTGTGCATGGTTCCAATTTACCTTTATAATAAATTTTTTTTTTTGTAAATGTACTTTTATTTATTGTGCTATTTATGTTCTATTGGGCAAACAAGCCTTTACGCATGGTTCCAATTAACCTTTATTATGAATTTTTTTTGTGTAAATGTACTTTTATTTATTGTGCAATAAATGTTCTATAAGGCAAATAAGCCTTTATGCATTGTTCCAATTTACCTTTATAATGAATTTTTTTTGTGTAAATGTACTTTTATTTATTGTGCAATTAACGTTCATTATTAATGTTCTATTGGGCAAATAAGCCTTTATGCATGGTTCCAATTTACCTTTATAATGAATTTATTTTGTGTAAATGTACTTTTAGTTATTGTGCAATGAATGTTCTATAGCCTTTATGCATTGTTCCAATTTACATTTATAATGAATTTTCTTTTGTGTAAATGTACTTTTATTTATTGTGCAATAAATGTTCTATTGGGCAAATAAGCCTTTATGCATGGTTCCAATTTACCTTTATTATGAATTTTTTTTGTGTAAATGTACTTTTATTTATTGTGCAATTAACGTTCATTATTAATGTTCTATTGGGCAAATAAGCCTTTGTGCATGGTTCCAATTTACCTTTATAATAAATTTTTTTTTTTGTAAATGTACTTTTATTTATTGTGCTATTTATGTTCTATTGGGCAAATAAGCCTTTACGCATGGTTCCAATTAACCTTTATTATGAATTTTTTTTGTGTAAATGTACTTTTATTTATTGTGCAATTAATGTTCTATAAGGCAAATAAGCCTTTATGCATTGTTCCAATTTACCTTTATAATGAATTTTTGTTGTGTAAATGTACTTTTATTTATTGTGCTATTAATGTTCTATTGGGCAAGTAAGCCTTTATGCATGGTTGCAATTTACCTTTATAATGAATTTTTGTTGTGTAAATGTACTTTTATTTATTGTGCAATTAATGTTCTATTGGGCAAATAAGCCTTTATGCATGGTTCCAATTTACCTTTATTATGAATTTTTTTCGTGTAAATGTACTTTTATTTATTGTGCAATTAACGTTCATTATTAATGTTCTATTGGGCAAATAAGCCTTTATGCATGGTTCCAATTTACCTTTATTATGAATTTTTTTTGTGTAAATGTACTTTTATTTATTGTGCAATTAACGTTCATTATTAATGTTCTATTGGGCAAATAAGCCTTTATGCATTGTTCCAATTTACCTATATTATGAATTTTTTTTGTGTAAATGTACTTTTATTTTTTGTGCAATTAATGTTCAATTGGGCAAATAAGCCTTTATGCATTGTTCCAATTTACCTTTCCTTTGATTGTTTTTTGTGTAAATGTACTTTTATTTATTGTGCAATTAACGTTCATTATTAATGTTCTATTGGGCAAATAAGCCTTTATGCATGGTTCCAATTTACCTTTATAATGAATTATTTTTGTGTAAATGTACTTTTATTTATTGTGCAATTAATGTTCTATTGGGCAAATAAGCCTTTATGCATTGTTCCAATTTCACTTTATAATGAATTTTTTTGTGTAAATGTACTTTTATTTGTGTTATTAATGTTCTATTGGGCAAATAAGCCTTTATGCATTGTTCCAATTTCCCTTTATAATGAATTTTTTTTGTGTAAATGTACTGTTATTTATTGTGCAATTAATGATCTATTGGGCAAATAAGCCTTTATGCATTGTTCCAATTTACCTTTATAATGAATTTTTTTTGTGTAAATGTACTTTTATTTATTGTGCAATTAACGTTCATTAATGTTCTATTGGGCAAATAAGCCTTTATGCATTGTTCCAATTTACCTTTATAATGAATTGTTTTTGTGTAAATGTACTTTTATTTATTGTGCAATTAACGTTCATTATTAATGTTCTATTGGGCAAATAAGCCTTTATGCATTGTTCCAATTTACCTTTATAATGAATTTTTTTTTTGTGTAAATGTACTTTTATTTATTGTGCAATTAATGTTCTATTGGGCAAATAAGCCTTTATGAATTGTTCCAATTTACCTTTATAATGAATTTTTTTTGTGTAAATGTACTTTTATTTATTGTGCAATTAACGTTCATTATTAATGTTCTATTGGGCAAATAAGCCTTTATGCATTGTTCTAATTTACCTTTATTATGAATTTTTTTTGTGTAAATGTACTTTTATTTATTGTGGAATTAATGTTCTATTGGGCAAATAAGCCTTTATGCATGGTTCCAATTTACCTTTATAATGAATTTTTTTTGTGTGAATGTACTTTTATTTATTGTGCAATTTACGTTCATTATTAATGTTCTATTGGGCAAATAAGCCTTTATGCATGGTTCCAATTTACCTTTATAATGAATTTTTTTTGTGTAAATGTACTGTTATTTATTGTGCAATTAATGTTCTATTGGGCAAATAAGCCTTTATGCAATGTTCCAATTTACCTTTATAATGAATTTTCTTTTGTGTAAATGTACTTTTATTTATTGTGCAATTAATGTTCTATTAGGCAAATAAGCCTTTATGCATTGTTCCAATTTACCTTTATAATGATTTTTTTTGTGTAAATGTACTTTCATTTATTGTGCAATTAACGTTCATTATTAATGTTCTATTGGGCAAATAAGCCTTTATGCATGGTTCCAATTTACCTTTATAATGAATTATTTTTGTGTAAATGTACTTTTATTTATTGTGCAATTAATGTTCTATTGGGCAAATAAGCCTTTATGCATTGTTCCAATTTACCTTTATAATGAATTTTTTTTGTGTAAATGTACTTTTATTTATTGTGCAATTAATGTTCTATTGGGCAAATAAGCCTTTATGCATGGTTCCAATTTACCTTTATTATGAATTTTTTTTGTGTAAATGTACTTTTATTTATTGTGCAATTAACGTTCATTATTAATGTTCTATTGGTCAAATAAGCCTTTATACATGGTTCCAATTTACCTTTATAATGAATTTTTTTTGTAAATGTACTTTTATTTATTGTGCAATTAATGTTCTATTGGGCAACTAAGCCTTTATGCATTGTTCCAATTTACCTTTATTATGATTTTTTTTTGTGTAAATGTACTTTTATTTATTGTGCTAATAATGTTCTATTGGGCAAATAAGCCTTTATGCAATGTTCCAATTTACCTTTATAATGAATTTTCTTTTGTGTAAATGTACTTTTATTTATTGTGCAATTAATGTTCTATTAGGCAAATAAGCCTTTATGCATGGTTCCAATTTACCTTTATTAGGAATTTTTTTTGTGTAAATGTACTTTTATTTATTGTGCAATTAACGTTCATTATTAATGTTCTATTGGGCAAACAAGCCTTTATGCATGGTTCCAATTTACCTTTATTATGAATTTTTTTTGTGTAAATGTACTTTTATTCATTGTGCAATTAATGTTCTATTGGGCAAATAAGCCTTTATGCATGGTTCCAATTTACCTTTATTATGAATTTTTTTTGTGTAAATGTACTTTTATTTATTGTGCAATTAACGTTCATTATTAATGTTCTATTGGGCAAATAAGCCTTTATGCATGGTTCTAATTTACCTTTATTATGAATTTTTTTTGTGTAAATGTACTTTTATTTATTGTGCAATTAACGTTCATTATTAATGTTCTATTGGGCAAATAAGCCTTTATGCATTGTTCCAATTTACCTTTATTATGAATTTTTTTTGTGTAAATGTACTTATATTTTTTGTGCAATTAATGTTCTATAGCCTTTATGCATTGTTCCAATTTACCTTTATAATGAATTTTCTTTTGTGTAAATGTACTTTTATTTATTGTGCTATTAATTTTCTATTGGGCAAATAAGCCTTTATGCATGGTTCCAATTTACCTTTATAATGAATTTTTTTTGTTTTAAATGTACTTTTATTTATTGTCCAATTAACGTTCATTATTAATGTTCTATTGGGCAAACAAGCCTTTATGCATTGTTCCAATTTACCTTTATTATGAATTTTTTTTGTGTAAATGTACTTTTATTGTTTGTGCAATTAATGTTCTATTGGGCAAATAAGCCTTTATGCATTGTTCCAATTTACCTTTATAATGAATTTTTTTTGTGTAAATGTACTTTTATTTATTGTGCAATTAATGTTCTATTGGGCAAATAAGCCTTTATGCATGGTTCCAATTTACCTTTATAATGAAATTTTTTTGTCTAAATGTACTTTTATTTATTGTGCAATTAACGTTCATTATTAATGTTCTATTGGGCAAATAAGCCTTTATGCATTGTTCCAATTTACCTTTATTATGAATTTTTTTTGTGTAAATGTACTTTTATTTATTGTGCAATTAATGTTCTATTGGGCAAATAAGCCTTTATGCATGGTTCCAATTTACCTTTATAATGAATTTTCTTTTGTGTAAATGTACTTTTATTTATAGTGCAATTAATGTTCTATTGGGCAAATAAGCCTTTATGCATTGTTCCAATTTACCTTTATAATGATTTTTTTTGTGTAAATGTACTTTCATTTATTGTGCAATTAACGTTCATTATTAATGTTCTATTGCGCAAATAAGCCTTTATGCATGGTTCCAATTTACCTTTATAATGAATTTTTTTTGTGTAAATGTACTTTTATTTATTGTGCAATTAATGTTCTATTGGGCAAATAAGCCTCTATGCATTGTTCCAATTTACCTTTATTATGATTTTTTTTTGTGTAAATGTACTTTTATTTATTGTGCAATTAACGTTCATTATTAATGTTCTAATTGGCAAATAAGCCTTTACGCATGGTTCCAATTTACCTATATTATGAATTTTTTTTGTGTAAATGTACTTTTATTTATTGTGCAATTAACGTTCATTATTAATGTTCTATTGGGCAAATAAGCCTTTATGCATGGTTCCAATTTACCTTTATAATGAATTTTTTTTGTGTAAATGTACTTTTTTTTATTGTGCTATTAATGTTCTATTGGGCAAATAAGCCTTTATGCATGGTTCCAATTTACCTTTATTATGAATTTTTTTTGTGTAAATGTACTTTTATTTATTGTGCAATTAATGTTCCATAGCCTTTATGCATTGTTCCAATTTACCTTTATAATGAATATTCTTTTGTGTAAATGTACTTTTATTTATTGTGCTATTAATGTTCTATTGGGCAAATAAGCCTTTATGCATGGTTCCAATTTAACTTTATAATGAATTTTTTTTGTGTAAATGTACTTTTATTTATTGTGCAATTAACGTTCATTATTAATGTTCTATTGGGCAAATAAGCCTTTATGCATTGTTCCAATTTACCTTTATTATGAATTTTTTTTGTGTAAATGTACTTTTATTTATTGTGCAATTAATGTTCTATTGGGCAAATAAGCCTTTATGCATGGTTCCAATTTACCTTTATAATGAATTTTCTTTTGTGTAAATGTACTTTTATTTATTGTGCAATTAATGTTCTATTGGGCAAATAAGCCTTTATGCATTGTTCCAATTTACCTTTATTATGAATTTTTTTGTGTAAATGTACTTTTATTTATTGTGCAATTAACGTTCATTATTAATGTTCTGTTGGGCAAATAAGCCTTTATGCATGGTGCCAATTTACCTTTATTATGAATTTTTTTTAAATGTACTTTTATTTATTGTGCAATTTACGTTCATTATTAATGTTCTATTGGGCAAATAAGCCTTTATGCATGGTGCCAATTTACCTTTATAATGAATTTTCTTTTGTGTAAATGTACTTTTATTTATTGTGCAATTAACTTTCATTATTAATGTTCTATTGGGCAAACAAGCCTTTATGCATGGTGCCAATTTACCTTTATAATGAATTTTCTTTTGTGTAAATGTACTTTTATTTATTGTGCCAATTTACCTTTATAATGAATTTTATTTTGTGTAAATGTACTTTTATTTATTGTGCAATTAATGTTCTATTGGGCAAATAAGCCTTTATGCATTGTTCCAATTTACCTTTATTATGATTTTTTTTTGTGTAAATGTACTTTTATTTATTATGCAATTAACGTTCATTATTAATGTTCTATTGGGCAAATAAGCCTTTACGCATGGTTCCAATTTACCTATATTATGAATTTTTTTTGTGTAAATTTACTTTTATTTATTGTGCAATTAACGTTCATTATTAATGTTCTATTGGGCAAATAAGCCTTTATGCATTGTTCCAATTTACCTTTATACTGAATTTTCTTTTGTGTAAATGTACTTTTATTTATTGTGCTATTAATGTTCTATTGGGCAAATAAGCCTTTATTCATTGTTCCAATTTCACTTTATAATGAATTTTTTTGTGTAAATGTACTTTTATTTGTGTTATTAATGTTCTATTGGGCAAATAAGCCTTTATGCATTGTTCCAATTTCCCTTTATAATGAATTTTTTTTGTGTAAATGTACTGTTATTTATTGTGCAATTAATGTTCTATTGGGCAAATAAGCCTTTATGCATTGTTCCAATTTACCTTTATAATGAATTTTTTTTGTGTAAATGTACTTTTATTTATTGTGCAATTAACGTTCATTAATGTTCTATTGGGCAAATAAGCCTTTATGCATTGTTCCAATTTACCTTTATAATGAATTGTTTTTGTGTAAATGTACTTTTATTTATTGTGCAATTAACGTTCATTATTAATGTTCTATTGGGCAAATAAGCCTTTATGCATTGTTCCAATTTACCTTTATAATGAATTTTTTTTTTGTGTAAATGTACTTTTATTTATTGTGCAATTAATGTTCTATTGGGCAAATAAGCCTTTATGAATTGTTCCAATTTACCTTTATAATGAATTTTTTTTGTGTAAATGTACTTTTATTTATTGTGCAATTAACGTTCATTATTAATGTTCTATTGGGCAAATAAGCCTTTATGCATTGTTCTAATTTACCTTTATTATGAATTTTTTTTGTGTAAATGTACTTTTATTTATTGTGGAATTAATGTTCTATTGGGCAAATAAGCCTTTATGCATGGTTCCAATTTACCTTTATAATGAATTTTTTTTGTGTGAATGTACTTTTATTTATTGTGCAATTTACGTTCATTATTAATGTTCTATTGGGCAAATAAGCCTTTATGCATGGTTCCAATTTACCTTTATAATGAATTTTTTTTGTGTAAATGTACTGTTATTTATTGTGCAATTAATGTTCTATTGGGCAAATAAGCCTTTATGCAATGTTCCAATTTACCTTTATAATGAATTTTCTTTTGTGTAAATGTACTTTTATTTATTGTGCAATTAATGTTCTATTAGGCAAATAAGCCTTTATGCATTGTTCCAATTTACCTTTATAATGATTTTTTTTGTGTAAATGTACTTTCATTTATTGTGCAATTAACGTTCATTATTAATGTTCTATTGGGCAAATAAGCCTTTATGCATGGTTCCAATTTACCTTTATAATGAATTATTTTTGTGTAAATGTACTTTTATTTATTGTGCAATTAATGTTCTATTGGGCAAATAAGCCTTTATGCATTGTTCCAATTTACCTTTATAATGAATTTTTTTTGTGTAAATGTACTTTTATTTATTGTGCAATTAATGTTCTATTGGGCAAATAAGCCTTTATGCATGGTTCCAATTTACCTTTATTATGAATTTTTTTTGTGTAAATGTACTTTTATTTATTGTGCAATTAACGTTCATTATTAATGTTCTATTGGTCAAATAAGCCTTTATGCATGGTTCCAATTTACCTTTATAATGAATTTTTTTTGTAAATGTACTTTTATTTATTGTGCAATTAATGTTCTATTGGGCAACTAAGCCTTTATGCATTGTTCCAATTTACCTTTATTATGATTTTTTTTTGTGTAAATGTACTTTTATTTATTGTGCTAATAATGTTCTATTGGGCAAATAAGCCTTTATGCAATGTTCCAATTTACCTTTATAATGAATTTTCTTTTGTGTAAATGTACTTTTATTTATTGTGCAATTAATGTTCTATTAGGCAAATAAGCCTTTATGCATGGTTCCAATTTACCTTTATTAGGAATTTTTTTTGTGTAAATGTACTTTTATTTATTGTGCAATTAACGTTCATTATTAATGTTCTATTGGGCAAACAAGCCTTTATGCATGGTTCCAATTTACCTTTATTATGAATTTTTTTTGTGTAAATGTACTTTTATTCATTGTGCAATTAATGTTCTATTGGGCAACTAAGCCTTTATGCATTGTTCCAATTTACCTTTATTATGATTTTTTTTTGTGTAAATGTACTTTTATTTATTGTGCAATTAACGTTCATTATTAATGTTCTATTGGGCAAATAAGCCTTTACGCGTGGTTCCAATTTACCTATATTATGAATGTATTTTGTGTAAATGTACTTTTATTTATTGTGCAATTAACGTTCATTATTAATGTTCTATTGGGCAAATAAGCCTTTATGCATGGTTCCAATTTACCTTTATTATGAATTTTTTTTGTGTAAATGTACTTTTATTTATTGTGCAATCAATGTTCTATAGCCTTTATGCATTGTTCCAATTTACATTTATAATTAATTTTTTTTGTGTAAATGTACTGTTATTTATTGTGCAATTAATGTTCTATTGGGCAAATAAGCCTTTATGCATGGTTCCAATTTACCTTTATTATGAATTTTTTTTTGTGTAAATGTACTTTTATTTATTGTGCAATTAACGTTCATTATTAATGTTCTATTGGGCAAATAAGCCTTTATGCATGGTTCTAATTTACCTTTATTATGAATTTTTTTTGTGTAAATGTACTTTTATTTATTGTGCAATTAACGTTCATTATTAATGTTCTATTGGGCAAATAAGCCTTTATGCATTGTTCCAATTTACCTTTATTATGAATTTTTTTTGTGTAAATGTACTTATATTTTTTGTGCAATTAATGTTCTATAGCCTTTATGCATTGTTCCAATTTACCTTTATAATGAATTTTCTTTTGTGTAAATGTACTTTTATTTATTGTGCTATTAATTTTCTATTGGGCAAATAAGCCTTTATGCATCGTTCCAATTTACCTTTATAATGAATTTTTTTTGTTTTAAATGTACTTTTATTTATTGTCCAATTAACGTTCATTATTAATGTTCTATTGGGCAAACAAGCCTTTATGCATTGTTCCAATTTACCTTTATTATGAATTTTTTTTGTGTAAATGTACTTTTATTTATTGTGCAATTAATGTTCTATTGGGCAAATAAGCCTTTATGCATGGTTCCAATTTACCTTTATAATGAATTTTCTTTTGTGTAAATGTACTTTTATTTATAGTGCAATTAATGTTCTATTGGGCAAATAAGCCTTTATGCATTGTTCCAATTTACCTTTATAATGATTTTTTTTGTGTAAATGTACTTTCATTTATTGTGCAATTAACGTTCATTATTAATGTTCTATTGCGCAAATAAGCCTTTATGCATGGTTCCAATTTACCTTTATAATGAATTTTTTTTGTGTAAATGTACTTTTATTTATTGTGCAATTAATGTTCTATTGGGCAAATAAGCCTCTATGCATTGTTCCAATTTACCTTTATTATGATTTTTTTTTGTGTAAATGTACTTTTATTTATTGTGCAATTAACGTTCATTATTAATGTTCTAATTGGCAAATAAGCCTTTACGCATGGTTCCAATTTACCTATATTATGAATTTTTTTTGTGTAAATGTACTTTTATTTATTGTGCAATTAACGTTCATTATTAATGTTCTATTGGGCAAATAAGCCTTTATGCATGGTTCCAATTTACCTTTATAATGAATTTTTTTTGTGTAAATGTACTTTTATTTATTGTGCAATTAATGTTCCATAGCCTTTATGCATTGTTCCAATTTACCTTTATAATGAATATTCTTTTGTGTAAATGTACTTTTATTTATTGTGCTATTAATGTTCTATTGGGCAAATAAGCCTTTATGCATGGTTCCAATTTACCTTTATAATGAATTTTTTTTGTGTAAATGTACTGTTATTTATTGTGCAATTAATGTTCTATTGGGCAAATAAGCCTTTATGCATGGTTCCAATTTACCTTTATAATGAATTTTTTTTGTGTAAATGTACTTTTATTTATTGTGCAATTAACGTTCATTATTAATGTTCTATTGGGCAAACAAGCCTTTATGCATTGTTCCAATTTACCTTTATTATGAATTTTTTTTGTGTAAATGTACTTTTATTGTTTGTGCAATTAATGTTCTATTGGGCAAATAAGCCTTTATGCATTGTTCCAATTTACCTTTATAATGAATTTTTTTTGTGTAAATGTACTTTTATTTATTGTGCAATTAATGTTCTATTGGGCAAATAAGCCTTTATGCATGGTTCCAATTTACCTTTATAATGAATTGTTTTTGTGTAAATGTACTTTTATTTATTGTGCAATTAACGTTCATTATTAATGATCTATTGGGCAAATAAGCCTTTATGCATGGTTCCAATTTAACTTTATAATGAATTTTTTTTGTGTAAATGTACTTTTATTTATTGTGCAATTAACGTTCATTATTAATGTTCTATTGGGCAAATAAGCCTTTATGCATTGTTCCAATTTACCTTTATTATGAATTTTTTTTGTGTAAATGTACTTTTATTTATTGTGCAATTAATGTTCTATTGGGCAAATAAGCCTTTATGCATGGTTCCAATTTACCTTTATAATGAATTTTCTTTTGTGTAAATGTACTTTTATTTATTGTGCAATTAATGTTCTATTGGGCAAATAAGCCTTTATGCATTGTTCCAATTTACCTTTATTATGAATTTTTTTGTGTAAATGTACTTTTATTTATTGTGCAATTAACGTTCATTATTAATGTTCTGTTGGGCAAATAAGCCTTTATGCATGGTGCCAATTTACCTTTATTATGAATTTTTTTTAAATGTACTTTTATTTATTGTGCAATTTACGTTCATTATTAATGTTCTATTGGGCAAATAAGCCTTTATGCATGGTGCCAATTTACCTTTATAATGAATTTTCTTTTGTGTAAATGTACTTTTATTTATTGTGCAATTAACTTTCATTATTAATGTTCTATTGGGCAAACAAGCCTTTATGCATGGTGCCAATTTACCTTTATAATGAATTTTCTTTTGTGTAAATGTACTTTTATTTATTGTGCCAATTTACCTTTATAATGAATTTTATTTTGTGTAAATGTACTTTTATTTATTGTGCAATTAATGTTCTATTGGGCAAATAAGCCTTTATGCATTGTTCAAATTTACCTTTATTATGATTTTTTTTTGTGTAAATGTACTTTTATTTATTATGCAATTAACGTTCATTATTAATGTTCTATTGGGCAAATAAGCCTTTACGCATGGTTCCAATTTACCTATATTATGAATTTTTTTTGTGTAAATTTACTTTTATTTATTGTGCAATTAACGTTCATTATTAATGTTCTATTGGGCAAATAAGCCTTTATGCATTGTTCCAATTTACCTTTATACTGAATTTTCTTTTGTGTAAATGTACTTTTATTTATTGTGCTATTAATGTTCTATTGGGCAAATAAGCCTTTATTCATTGTGCCAATTTACCTTTACTATGAATTTTTTTTGTGTAAATGTACTTTTATTTATTGTGCAATCAATGTTCTATAGCCTTTATGCATTGTTCTAATTTACCTTTATAATTAATTTTTTTTGTGTAAATGTACTGTTATTTATTGTGCAATTAATGTTCTATTGGGCAAATAAGCCTTTATGCATGGTTCCAATTAACCTTTATTATGTATTTTTTTGTGTAAATGTACTTTTATTTATTGTGCAATTAATGTTCTATTGGGCAAATAAGCCTTTATGCATGGTTCCAATTTACCTTTATAATGAATTTTTTTTGTGTAAATGTACTTTTATTTATTGTGCAATTAACGTTCATTATTAATGTTCTATTGTGCAAATAAGCTTTTATGCATTGTTCCAATTTACCTTTATTATGAATTTTTTTTGTGTAAATGTACTTTTATTTATTGTGCAATTAACGTTCATTATTAATGTTCTATTGGGCAAACAAGCCTTTATGCATTGTTCCAATTTACCTTTATTATGAATTTTTTTTGTGTAAATGTACTTTTATTGTTTGTGCAATTAATGTTCTATAGCCTTTATGCATTGTTCCAATTTACTTTTATAATGAATTTTTTTTTTGTAAATGTACTTTTATTTATTGTGCAATTAATGTTCTATTGGGCAAATAAGCCTTTATGCATGGTTCCAATTTACCTTTATTATGAATTTTTTTGTGTAAATGTACTTTTATTTATTGTGCTATTAATGTTCTATTGGGCAAATAAGCCTTTATGCATGGTTCCAATTTACCTTTATAATGAATTTTTTTTGTGTAAATGTACTGTTATTTATTGTGCAATTAATGTTCTATTGGGCAAATAAGCCTTTATGCATGGTTCCAATTTACCTTTATTATGAATTTTTTTTGTGTAAATGTACTTTTATTTATTGTGCAATTAATGTTCTATTGGGCAAATAAGCCTTTATGCATTGTTCCAATTTACCTTTATAATTTTTTTTGTGTAAATGTACTTTCATTTATTGTGCAATTAACGTTCATTATTAATGTTCTATTGGTCAAATAAGCCTTTATGCATGGTTCCAATTTACCTTTATAATGAATTTGTTTTGTGTAAATGTACTTTTTTTTATTGTGCTATTAATGTTCTATTGGGCAAATAAGCCTTTATGCATGGTTCCAATTTACCTTTATAATTAATTTTTTTTGTGTAAATGTACTTTTATCTATTGTGCAATTAGTGTTCTATTGGGCAAATAAGCCTTTATGCATGGTTCCAATTTACCTTTATTAGGAATTTTTTTTGTGTAAATGTACTTTTATTTATTGTGCAATTAACGTTCATTATTAATGTTCTATTGGGCAAATAAGCCTTTATGCATGGTTCCAATTTACCTTTATAATGAATTTTTTTTGTGTAAATGTACTTTTATTTATTGTGCAATTAATGTTCTATTGGGCAAATAAGCCTTTATGCATGGTTCCAATTAACCTTTATAATGAATTTTTTTTGTGTAAATGTACTTTTATTTATTGTGCAATTAACGTTCATTGTTAATGTTCTATTGGGCAAATAAGCCTTTATGCATGGTTCCAATTTACCTTTATTATGAATTTTTTTTGTGTAAATGTACTTTTATTTATTGTGCAATTAATATTCTATTGGGCAAATAAGCCTTTATGCATGGTTCCAATTAACCTTTATAATGAATTTTTTTTGTGTAAATGTACTTTTATTTATTGTGCAATTAACGTTCATTGTTAATGTTCTATTGGGCAAATAAGCCTTTATGCATGGTTCCAATTTACCTTTATTATGAATTTTTTTGTGTAAATGTACTTTTATTTATTGTGCAATTAACGTTCATTATTAATGTTCTGTTGGGCAAATAAGCCTTTATGCATGGTGCCAATTTACCTTTATTATGAATTTTTTTTAAATGTACTTTTATTTATTGTGCAATTAACTTTCATTATTAATGTTCTATTGGGCAAACAAGCCTTTATGCATGGTGCCAATTTACCTTTATAATGAATTTTCTTTTGTGTAAATGTACTTTTATTTATTGTGCCAATTTACCTTTATAATGAATTTTCTTTTGTGTAAATGTACTTTTATTTATTGTGCAATTAACGTTCAGTATTAATGTTCTATTGGGCAAATAAGCCTTTATGCATTCTGCAATTTACCTTTATTATGAATTTTTTTGTAAATGTACTTTTATTTATTGTGCAATTAACTTTCATCATTAATGTTCTATTGGGCAAACAAGCCTTTATGCATGGTGCCAATTTATCTTTATTATAAATTTTCTTTTGCGTAATGTGCATTCATTTTATTGTCCAATTAACTGTCATTATTAATGTTCTATTGGTCAAATAAGTTTTTATTCATTGTGCCAATTTACCTTTATTAGGAATGTTCTTTTGTGTAAGGTGCATTCATGTATTGTCCAATTAACTTTCATTATTAATATTCTATAGGTCAAATAAGCCTTTATTCATTGTGCCAATATAACTTTAGTAGGAATTTTCTTTTGTGAAAGGTATGTTTATTTATAGTGCAATTAACTTTCATTATTAATGTTCTATTGGGCAAACAAGCCTTTACGCATGGTGCCAAATTACCTTTATTATGAATTTGTTTCGTGTAAATGTACTTTTATTTATTGTGCAATTAACGTTACAAGTTTAAAAACGCTCCCTTGTTGACTACATACGTCATGGTCAACAAGGATTCCAGAACTAAGGTTTCTGGGCAATGATCCAAGAAGCGAAGGATGCTTTCCCGGGCCAGAAGCTGGTGGAGGAGGAACATCCTTCGCTAAGGAACTTTTTTTTTTAAATGTAAGGGCAGAGTCCCTGTGTACACCCACCCCTCCCTCTACAGGGCACTAAAGCTAACATTCCCCCTTGACGTGGGAGGCGTGGCCAAGGCTGATCTACTTACCGGGAGCCTCGGCCAGGCCTGCCACATCCTTACTGCCGAGGATTTCAGATCTGTCTGTGACACTGCTTAAGGTAAGTGACCATGTCTTTAAACATGGCTACATTTAATGTGAGGGGCATCAGGTGTCGAAGCAAGGCGGCACGCATTGTGAGAGACCTGGTGTTCCTTAAGGTAGATATCGCCGCTATCCAGGGGACCCACTTGGTTTGTGACGAGGATTGCCAGGTGCTGGTTAACGATTACGATGTTTACTCAGCATATGGCGATACTTATAGGATGGGCGGCTGGTTGTTGTTGATGTTGCCGTTAATAGCGGTGTTTTTCGGATTGTCGCTGTTTATGCTCCCAATTCTGCTCTGTAGAGAGGGTATCCTTTTTTCCACAGTTGAAGGGCTTCTTAGTGGATCCGGAACGGTTAGTTTTAATGGGTGATTGGAATGCAATCCTTGATCCCAGTATAGATAAGGTCGGGGGGGGGACTAGTGGGTCAGTACGGTGTGGCAGCATGCCGTTCGACCTGATGGTCTCGTGCGATCTCGTCGACAGATTCCGTCTGGATCATCCGGGGCGGGAGATGTGGATGTGGCATTTTGTTGTGCCTTCCCATCCGAGTACTTACTTGGATCGGATGTCAGTTAGAAGAGGCGACGTAGACTTTCTATCGTGCCCCACGTTTCACTTGGTTGGACACTCGGACCATAAACTCGTTATGGCCCGTTTGAACTTAAGTGCTAGGCCTTAACTAGCCGGATACTGGAAATTCAACAGCACCTTGTTGGAGCTGAAGGACTACCGGTTGAAGGTTACCGAATTAATTCAGCGGGCTTTAGTGGGGGCGGTTACAGGGAGTAAGTGGTGGGTTAATCTTAAGGCCAAACTTAGACGCTTCTCTGTCAAGTACAGCCAACGCCTCGCGTTAGATAAGGCAAAGAAGCGTTTAGAGGATAAGCTGACTGGGCGGTGGAGGGGGGGACTCCCTAGAGATAGCAGTAGCCAAACAGGACCTCAGCCTCTTGGCTAGCGAGCGGTATGAAGGTTAATTTGTTAGGGCTAGATTAATGAAAGTTTCTAACGAGGCTGTGAATGTTGACGCTGTTGAGCGTAAGACTGCTCTAAGGCGCGGTTCGGATGGGTACATTCGAAAGGTACATAACCTGGAAGGACACGTCCTAGTATCGACTCGGGAGATTTGCAAGGGGTTTCGGGAGCATCTATCGGAGCGCTTCACCCAACTACCCGGACTCAGTATCAATGAGTTTGGCAGCTATGGTGGCTCGAGCGGCTAGCTGTGATGGTCTTGTTACGGAACATGAGGTCATTACTGCGTTGAAGCAGGTCGGCTACAACAAGTCCCCGGGGCTTGATGGTTTACCCTATGAATTTTACTTGAGGATGTCGCCCATGTTGGTCCCTGTTCTGAAGGATATGTTAAACCATTGGTTTGCCCAGGGATCCATCCCTGGACAGGTGACCAAGGGAGTGATCACATTGCTGAGGAAAGGTCAACGGCATGGTGGGGTGGAAACTTTTGACGACTTTAGGCCCTTGACTCTGCTAGACACAGTCAAATATTTTGGCAAAGATTCTTGCGAATCGCTTGCAGGTTGTCATCACTGACTTGATCGAACCAGACCAGAGCTATACTGTGAAGGGGAGATCGATTCAGGACAACCTTCGTCTGATTGGCTCGATTAAAGAAGTAATAGAAGACAACACCGAAGCTGCGCTGATCAGTTTGGATCAGTCCAAGGCGTTCAATAGGGTCAACCATCGGTTCCTGGTATCTGTATTAGAGGCCGCCGGATTTAATCCGGACTTCCGCAAGTGGATCTTTGTTCTGTATGATAGGCCGACGGTAGCGGTGCAGATCAATGGTAAGCTGTCGGAGTCATTCGCCGCCTCCTGGTCGGTGCGTCAGGATTGTCCGCTGTCGCCTCTTTTGTACGTTCTGGCGTTGGAACCCCTCCTTCGCAAGTTAAGGGACGAGGCGGTTACACCAGTAATTTTGATATAGGTACTAGCCAAATGCCCAGCGTCGCCCGGGATGGTACATAGGTGGGTATCTGTACTAGCAAAATACCCGGCATCGCCCAGGATTGGATAAAGTAGGTGTATATGCACTAGCAGAATAACCGGTGGATGTGTACTAGCAGAATACCAAGTATCGTCTGGGCTTGCATGATATATGTGAAGTATAGGTCCGATTCGACAATTTTGAAGGTGCTTGTGCAGTATAGGTCCGATTTGAAAAATTTTGATGGTGCTTGTGCATTATAGGTCTGATTTGACATTTTTGAAGGTGCTTGTGGATTATAGGCCGATTTGACAATTTTAAATGATAGCAATATGTAGTCTGGTGACAAACGTCAATCGAAAATAAAGATGGCCTTCTGTGATTTTTGGAATATGACATCTAAATATAAATTATGCATCTTTTTTTAATAGGAGATAATGCTCGGCAAAAATTAAGCTGTATAAGACGGTTACTTGGTCTTTTGGCTAAGATCAGAGTGTAGTATCTGTTCTTAGAAATAAAGCGGTTTCTTCTTTCGCCACCTCCTCCCACTAACTTATAATATGCCTCTCACCTTCCTCAAAAATATATAATACGCACTTTTTTACTTGGTCTTTTATTGATCCGACACTGCCTAGGGAGAAAAGAATGGTTTTTCTAGCGATACTAGCAGTAGCGAGGATGGTCATATAGATCACACGCCTCAAGCGAGTCCGAAGGGATATCTGTTCCGGATCGGGATCTGATAGTCTACTTTAAGCATCTGCTTAAAGTAAAGATCAGATGCGATTGGAAGAGGTTGCCTCGAGTGGCCTTTGACAAGAGGTGGGTGCATGACGCTAGCTTGTGCATCCGACGAGGCGCCAAGTTTGAATTTGTGTTACCACCATAGGCATGGCACATGCGGTACTGGGTCCTACGGAGCCCATCCCGCTAGATTAGACAAATAAAAAGTAAAGAGACTCTTGACTGGTGGTACAAATGAGATCCTGTCCCTCGATTTTTTGGTTTTTTGGCACTAGAGAACCTTCTCAGGCAACCCTACCACTACCCCCCCCCCATCTTTTTGTTTTATCATCCCCTGATCAACCCCTACTCGAAGGTCGCCACCAAATATATTCCCCCCTTTTGTTTTTAACAATCTATTTATTTTACTCCCAACACCCGATATGAAGTCTTCCCAATCCCCATTAGGGATCTCCCCGCTTGTTTTCGGTGCCCCGGAAAACAGTAGGCGATCTAACTACTTAGATTAGCTTAGGGAGGGACCTTACTAACAATGCACTAGGCAATTTTATTTTTTGTACATTTTTCCTATATTTCCCACTCCCCAACACGAACTATTTTTCTTCCAAATTCAAGAACTTTTTATTTTTTCCAATGAATTGAACTTTTTTCACACACACACACACACATACACACACACACACACACATATTTTAATATATATAAAAAAAAAAATGCGCACACACACACATACAGAAATTGTATATATATATCCTTTTTGTAAAAACGCTGGGGTTTTCATTAGTTAGTTTAGAGTCTACAGAGTGAATGAGGTATTGTGGTAAATGTTGCCAGTCAAGAGTAAAGTCGCCAAAGACTCCAATTCTTACTTTAGTTACAAAGACCCTGCAACACTTCCCTCCCCAGATCTTATAGGGCCTTGTGCCTAAATTTGTTTTGTCTTTTGGAGATTTTACTTTTTTAAATGTTTTAATTTTATATTGGAATTTTTTTTATTGTAATTTTTTCTTTAAACGAAATAAATTAAATATAAAGATCAAAGTGTAGTATCTGTTCCCCAGTTACTTATTTTTGATTTTTTTCAAGAGGTCCGCCACTTGACCTACCCGTCAAGTTTAAGGCTTTTACTTTGGTCACTTTTGTAACTTTACTAACATTTGTTAGTGGGACCGACCCCCTCTTTGGGGAGTCTGGACCCTTTTTGCTCCCCCAGGACTGACGCCATTGTGTGGTAGTCTGGACCCGAAAACCGATCCCTTCTTTGGGAGTTTGCTGTTCTCAGGACCGACAACACTTTCTTTGGTAGACGCGACCTGGTCGGGTTAGCTTAGCATTTTTTTATTTTGGGTACTTCGTTTCCTCCTCTCCTCTGAGGTTGAAATGGTCTATTCTCTCCTCTCTTAATTGCCTGTGCAGCACTCTGACCTGCCAGGCCCAATCTTTGTCTTCCTTCGCTGCTCTCCCAGTGGATTGAGCAGACCGGGTTCTCTTTCTCGCTTCCTTGGGGTTGTTTGTGGGCAGGGTGACGCAGGTGGGGCGGGTGTTTCGTTTCTGCTCCCCTCTCTGGGCAGAGATGTCTATCCTCTCTCTCTCTTAATTGCGACGCGGCACTCTGACCCGCTAGCACCCACTGCGTCTTCTTTTGCTGCTCTCCCACTTGCGGGGATCTGAGCTGACTAATCCGACATCCCCGTGAGGGGAGGTCAATCCACTTTCTCTCTTCTGACCTCACCCACTCCCCTCCACACCCCCATATCCCTGCATTTTCTTTTCTCCCCTACTACACTTTTGTCCGCGGCAGCGGCCAGTGCAGTTTTTCCGCACGATGCAGGGGAAAAGGCGCATACCACCGCAGATGCACCACATCGCCCCACTCGAGTACTCCCCATCGGAGGGAGCACCTCCCACAAAGGATAAGGAGAAGGCCAGGGTAGGGCTGCAGCCCGCGGCGACCCAGGCAGCGCCAACACCAGAAGGGCAACCAAACCAGCCCCCTGCTCCCCACGAGGACCACTCCCCAGACCGGGGAGTAAAAGTAGCGGCTTACGAGGGAACGAGGTGCGATCAGGGTGATACACATCCTTTTTTTTTTTTTTTTTTTTTTTTTTTTTTACAGTGATCACCACTTATCAAGGCCCGGAAGCCACTCAGGGATTAGGGTTATTGTAAGTACATCACGTTAGTGAGGAGATTTTATGAAGTGTTTAATTAGGGGGGCGGTTCATTAGGAATTTGTTAACATTGGACTTGAAGACATCCAAGTTGTAGTCCGGAGGGAAGCAGGCAGACGGAACAGAGTTCCACAGGCGTGCAGTTCTAAGAAAGAAGCTTTGCTCATGAAATCCGCGTTTTGATTTAGGCACAGATATAGAGTGGGAGAAATTTTTCACAGTGGATTCAGCTAGACGGGTGTTTTTCGTGAAAGATTGGCGAGGGGGGGGGACCAGGGATTGGAGTTCAGACGAGCACCTGCCATGAAAATAACGATAAAACAAGGATAGGCTCGCAACGTCTCTTCTGTGGGAGAGGGGTGGCAGGGTAGAGAAAAGGGCATCCCCCACTAAACCACAAAGTATATTTTGTACTCTGTCAAGGCATGATAGGCTGTTTTTGGCAGCTCCTGCCCAGATATGGCAACAGTATTCCATCCTTGGCCGTACTTGGCTTTTATATAGATAGAGAATTGCATCAGTAGTGAGATATCTTCTGGAGCGGTAGAAGGATCCCACCATCTTTCCTGCGACCTTGGCAACAGACTTGATGTACGTGTTCAATTTCAGATCAGGAGTAAAGGTCAAACCCAGAAGCTTGTCAAAACACGGGGCCTCACCCAGACGAGAGCCATCCATCACAATTGATGCCAGCTGGGGATCAGAGCGTTGATGATGTAAGGATAGGAGTTTGGTTTTGGATGCATTAAAGGTAACTAGCCACATCTTCCCCCACTGAACCACGCGCTCGAGATCAGAGGAGAGAGAATCCGAGAGAACTTCGTCATTTACAGCCTTTGATGTGTTGCCGTAGATGGTCGTGTCATCAGCATAGATGTCAACAAATGATTTAAGTATGTGTTTAGGGAGGTCATTGATGTAGATCAGGAAGAGAGTTGGGCCCAGGATTGACCCCTGAGGAACTCCAGCATTTATATTGCAGGCCTCCGATTTTTGTCCATCTACCACTACTCTTATGAGCCTATCAGAGAGAAATGATTTAATGATTGAGAAAACATTTCCAGTTATACCGTAGCTGGAAATCTTGTGAAGTAGACCCTTATGCCATACTTTGTCAAAGGCCTTTGATATGTCGAGAGCAATTGCCCTAGAAAGGAAGCCTTTGTCAAGAGATTCACTAATCCTGTGGGATATAACCGTCAGCACATCTGCGGTAGATCTTGCAGAGCGGAAACCATATTGTGTGTCACTAAGAAGGTTATTCCTGCTGAGGTGGTTGACTATTTCTCTATTTAATATTGATTCCAGTAACTTACTCATAACACAGAGAAGACTTATTGGTCTGTATTGTGAGGGAGATGACTTATCACCTAAATTCTTAAATACAGGGCAAACTGATGAGGTCTTCCAGGGGGTCGGAAAGCACTTCTCCTTAAGGCAGCGCTTAAATAGTTTCGTAAGTATGGGAGCAAGTTCTTGTTGAAGCTTTTTTAACACTATAATTGGGATGCCATCAGGGCCAGTTGCTTTACTGGAATCTAGGTTTTTTATTAGCTTGGCGACCTCATGCACGGATATTTGTATGTTACCTAGCTTGTTCTGTGTTATAGGAGGAAATATGGGGAGTTGATGGCCTTCGTCGCATAGGGTAGAATTAGCTGCAAAGTTCTTTGCAAATAGTTTGGCCTTGTCTGACGCTGACGAGATAACCTCTGGTCCATTGATAATGGTTGAGATAGAACGCACACTTCTGTTCAAGATCCTATTTGTTATTTGCCAAAACTGGTGGGAACCAAGCCGCTGATCAGCTACCTTGGATTTAACAGACTGGGCATACAGCTATCTTGCATTTTTTATTACTCTTTTACAGTGGTTGCTGGCAGTCCTAAAAGCAGCTTTAGTCTCAGTGCATCTATTACGTTGGTAGTTATGGAAAAAGTGATTTCTGTGCGCGATAGCAGCAGCACATTCTGGGGAGAACCATGGCTGGCTGTTAGGTTTTTGTTGGAATTTTTTAGATGGTATGAATTGGTCTATGCCTACAATTAACCATTCGGTCAGATCTGATACTATAGAGGACACTTCCTTTTTAAACATGGAGTGCAGAGGTAAATCAGATATGAATATACGGAAGCTATCCCAGTCAGCCATAGAGTATCGGTATACAGTACGGTGGAGGGGTACGTCTGATGGCTTCTTACATTTTGTTTTTATCTTAACTGATACGACGGAGTGGTCGGAGGATCCTAAAGGAGAATGAACGGTACATGAACATAGCTCAGGGGAAGTTGAAAGAAAAAGGTCTAAGAGGCTTGCATATTGATTGGGTGTATCGGGCACACGGGTGGGTTCGCGAACAATCTGAGTGAGGTTATAAGCAATGGCAAAATCATGACAAAACCTCCCCTCATCATCTGTCTTATTTGAATGGGTCAGCCATTCCACGTTATGGACGTTGAAGTCACCACAGATGTGGATGTTAGCCGAGGGATGTGAAGACAGTATGTGGTCTATTTTCTCAGATATGCTCTTAAAGATAGTAACTCCGCTGTTGTGGGGCCTATAGAGGGCAAATATAAATGCAGTGGTGTTAGCAAGTGCAACCCTGAAGCACATATAGGGTAAATTAGGATCTTCTCTAGAGATATCCCTGCCACATGGGAAGCCATCCTTAATGTAGGCACATATTCCATGCCCATGGCGATCTTGGGAGTCAGATTTAGCTGTTAAATTGGATTATCCATTAATTATGAACTCATCTAGGGAAGTGGTCGGCCCTATTCCAGTTTCATATAGAAATAATATGTCCGGTTTCGTCTCCTGTAATTGGGTTTCAACCTCTGGAAGGTTGGAACGTAGACCCCTGATATTGGAGAAGGAGACCTGATAGTAGGGGTCTACGCTGGAAGATGGGGTTCTAGGTTTAATCAAGTTTTTATTCTGGAGATATTTCATGTTGAGGTTTTGGGATTTGTGGAATAGGTCGGCATACTTGGTTAGAGCAGTACAGAGAGGGAAAGTAAGAGAGAAAAAGACAGGAAAATTTTTTTTTTTTTTATTTGTAGCACACGAAAAGGTAAAGCCGTAACAATTACCCACTAGTATGGCATCGAGAGGCCCCACCAGAGACTACGGCATGGTCCAGATCCACTCACCAAATGGCAATACAGCAGTCCCAGTACTTTGCGCCTGCTGATAGGACAGCCTCCTTAGTGGTTAATCCAAGGTTCGGGTCCCTGACTATCAGGCGGATAACATCAGCCCAGACAAAACGTTTACCTCCAGCACCCTTACTAGTGACATGGCAACAAGGACAGACAAAGACAGAAAAATATCCGACATCTCAGACTACTGGTCACCAAGTAGTACCGACCTTTAAGCAGCTTTTTCTTCACCCTTTGTCAGAAACATCACTCATTGAATGAGGACTGAATGACAAAATAGGAGAAGCGAGAGTTACTGGAGCTGCCGATAACACATCCACTGTATTATCTACTCTCCATTAAAAAAAAAAAAAAAAAAAAAAAAAAAAGGAGGGGGGGAGGAGAAAGGGGAATGGGTACAAGTGACTTATATCTAAGTAGTAAGTCCGGTGCGAACTTAATAATTCATGACACTTTTGGTGATAATCTCCCCTCCCATATTAATGGGTGGAAGTTTGTCGGTTATCTATCTAGTTTGAATCATTAAAGTTTCATCTTATAATTAATTAAAATCCAATAATTAACTATTATCAATTTGTAAAGACTGCTTAATATTAATTTACATTAGAGTTTAAATAATTATTCAAGGTTTTAATTTAGGAGGTCCGTTTTCATGAGTGACTTTCTTTGCACTGTATTATATTTCGAATGTACTTGAACATAAGGCTAACTATATAAGGTAGGATTCGAGAACAAGAAGAAAGTATTTTCAATACAGGCAAGCTTGCAGTAATAGTATATATTAAGTATACTACTTAAATAAAGTCCTAAGTTTATCTACTCTAGAGAATAATTTCCGGCATTCTTTTTTTTTTTTCGTTAGTTGCCGGCATTTTGATTGTTTGTTTTCATCGTTCAGCTTTGTAGCAGGAGTGGGGGGGGGGGCGGATAAGACGGAATACATACAAAAAGACAGGAGAAATACAGACAAAATACATAAAACACGAAAAGTAAATTTAAAACAATGTAACAAAACATTTAGGATTAGTTTAGAAAAAATAAAATAAAATAAAAATAAAAATACTTAACGTTTTTGCACTAGAGATTCCGCCAGCGGTTTTTTTATCAACTGTTAGCTAGCATATGGCTTACTAGAGTGATCCTGCGACACCCCTTCCACCTCAATCCTCGTCAGTCGGAGAAAGCACTCCCGCTCAGGCTCCCCAAGAGGAAAGGGACCAGGAAGGCAGCTGACGAGGGAAAGAGACACCTTTCCGGGGGACCACTCCCAACGATCCCCCCTCCACCTCAATCCTCATCAGCCGGAGAAGACCCCAACGCTCCTGCTCCCCATGAGGACAGCTTCCCCACAGATGAACAGAGAGAAGTTGGAGACGAGGAGGCTGAAGGCAACAATGGTGACTCACAGCCTGTGACACCCCCAGTCTCCAAGCCCTCCTCCAGCCACCAAGCACCTACTCCCCATGACGGCAGTTCTCCAATGCCCGAAGGGAAAGATGAAGACGGAGTTGCCCGTAGAACCCAAACGCTTTTCAGGGACACTTTGGAATCGCTAAAGGCTCTCAGGGGGGAATTTAAGGCACCACCGCCCAAAGCTCCCCAAAATACTCCGACACTACCAAAAGCCCCGAAATCCAACGCAACGACAATAAAGCCCGATGGGAGAAATCCCATGACTCAATCTCCGGGCAAAAGGAAGGAAACGGACCAGAAGGCGGGCCAAAAGCAGTCTACGACACCACAGGAAGACTGGCCAGAGTTAGCCCCAAACAAAAGGGCCAAGCAGCAGCAACAACAGAGCCAGCAGCAGAAGGAAAAGGCAGTGGTAGCCGATATCTTCCCCGGTCCGTCCAACACCAAACAGGACGAGACTACGGCATGAGGCCCTCCGGAGCTGGAGCAGATGACACCCGATGATTATAGGTCCACTTACAAGGATGTCACGAAGGGAACAACCATCACACCCCTTCCGGGACAGATTGAAAAATTGGAGAAGAGAGTTCTCTCCTTGATCACCTCTGACCTCAAGACCAGGAGTTTAACGGGTGTCAACAAAGACACCATGGTGGAAATCCTCATTGACTTGAACATTCCGGCAAGTTATATATGCAGGAGGAGTTTCGCCATGTGGGACATTCTGCTCCCCAGAGAGGAGGATGCAAAAAGACTGGCCAGGACTGAACACATAAGCAGGAACATTCGGCTCCAGCCAGTATACCTCGGCGGGAGGAACACCACTGTCTCAGTACTGAACCTCCCGTGCTACATGACCGGAAAACAAGTCGGGGCCATACTGAGTCAGTACGATGAGGTGGAGGCAGTTGCCCCAGCCCACGGTCGACGCAACGTTTTGACTGGGGACTACAAAGTTCGGATGGTCCTGGGCAAGGACAGTTTTGACAACATTCCAGCCATGCTCAAGTTTGGAAAGCAGACCATGACACTGATCGTGGAGGGGAGAAAACCTCACTGCTGGCACTGCCAGTTGAGGGGACACATGGCCAAGGACTGTCCTAAAAAGCAACCAGCGAACCTCCCGGGAAAAGTCCCCACCAAAATACCCGCTAAAACCCCAGCAAAGGTACAAGCCACAGCCCCAGCTACAGCCAATTCCAACCCGGCAGCAGAAGCAGGTTGGGCAACGGTCACAAGGAAGGGCAGACCCAACAAAAATCTGCCCAAACTAATAACGACCAAAACCCAACCCGAAATCACCCCGATGGACACTCAGGCGCCCTCTTCCTCAAATAAGAGGAAGCTCCAAGATTCTGAGGAAGAGATCGCGTCGGAGGGTCTAGAGACAGCCACAGACACAGAGGAGACAACATCAGAGGCAGCAGTCAGCAAGAGAACGACGAAGAGGAGGAAAAGCAGGAGATCCAAGGGAGACACCCCCACCCCCAAAGACAATATCCAACCAGCCGAGGCTGAGCCCCCCAAATCCCACCCCTCAAAACAGCCAGAGTAATGTCCCCCCCTCCCTCCCCGAACCCCCAAGAACACTACCTCGCAATCAATCCCCAAAAAGTTCGAGTAATGACCCCAAAAAACAACCTCGCCCGCCAACATACAACCCAACACCCGACATCCCCTCCCCTACTCCCCCTGCACCCACTCCCCCTCCAGTCAAGGAAAAACACACCCCACCAATCCGCATGGAACGGACAAAGAGACTCCCCTTCCTTCCAGGAGGAAGGATATGTGAGACGGGCCCTCTGCAGCCAACAACAGAACTGAAAGGCCAGCAGAAGGTCCGTTATACACAGCTAAAAAACATTCTTTACGTCGGTGGCGAATATGTCACCGACCCAACCAAGTTCAAGGACTCTCCCTTGTTGACCACATTTATTAGGGTCAACAAGGATTCCAGGACTGAGGCCCTCTGGGCATGGATAGACGCCGCGAAGGATGCAATCCCAAGCCAGCAGCTGGTGGACACGGAGCATCCTTCGCTAAACAATTTAGTTTTACAGGGCTTTAAAACTAGTTTTTCCCCTGGACGTGGGAGGTGTAGCCAAGAATGGAGTACCCTCTGCAGACTTACTGACCGGAAGCCTTGGACAGGCCTGCCACGTCCTCAGCCCCGAGGATTTCAGGCCCGTGTGTGACACTGAATAAGGTAGGTGACCATGGCTTTAAACTTGGCTACTTATAATGTGAGGGGCCTCAGATGTCGAAGCAAGGCCGCGCGCGTGCTGAGAGATCTGATGTCCCTCAAGGTAGATATTGCCGCTATACAGGAGACCCACTTTATTTGTCTGTCTGACCTGATGGCTTCGTGCGACCTGGTCAACAGATTTCGCCTGGATCACCCAGGGCGGGAGATGTGGACGTGCCATCCTAATACGCCTTCCTATCCAAGTACTTACTTGGATCGGATGTTAGTTAGAAGAGGCGATGTAGATTTCCTATCTTGCCCCACGTTCCACTTTTTAGGACACTCGGACCATAAACTAGTTATGGCCCGTCTGAACTTGAGACCTAGGCCTAGACTGGCCGGATACTGGAAGTTCAACAGCACCTTGTTGGAGCTGGAGGACTACCGGTTGAAGGTTACAGAGATAATCAAACGGGCATTAGTGGGGGCGGTTACCGGAAGTAAGTGCTCGGTCAAGTACAGCCAACGCCTCGCACTAGATAAGGCTAAGGCCAAGAAGCGTACAGAGAATAGGCTGACCCAGGCATTGAAGGGTGGGGACCCCCTAGACATAGCACTAGCTAGACAAGACCTCAGCCACTTGGCTAGCGAGCGGTACGAGGGCCAGATAGTTAGGGCTAGGCTAATGAAAGTCTCAAACGAGGCTGTTAATGTTGACGCTGTTGAGCGTAAGGCTGCTCTAAGGCGCGGCTCGGACGGGTACGTTCAAAAGGTAAACGACCTGGAAGGGCACGCCCTCATGTCGACGCGGGAGATTTGCGAGGGGTTTCGAAAGCATCTATCAGAGCGCTTCACCCAACCACCCAGACTCAGGGTCGAAGAGTTTGGCAGCTATTTGGCCGACTCGCCCCGCCTCATGGTGGCTTTAGCGGCTAGCTGTGATGGTCTTGTCGCGGAACATGAGATCATTACTGCGTTGAATCCTACGAATTCTACTTGAGGCTGTTGCCCATGTTGGTCCCTATTCTGAAGGATATGTTAAACCATTGGTTTGTTCAGGGCTCCATCCCTGGGCAAGTGACCAAGGGAGTGATCACATTGCTGAGGAAAGGTCAACGGCATAGTGGGGAGGAAGATTTAGACGATTTCAGGCCCTTGACTCTGCTAAACACAGAGTTAAAGATTTTGGCCAAGGTTCTTGCGACTCGGTTGCAGGTTGTCATCACTGACTTGATCAAACCAGACCAGAGCTATGCTGTGAAGGGGAGATCGATTCAGGACAATCTTCATCTGATACGCACGATCATAGAGGGGACAGAAGACGACGCCGAGGCCGCGCTGATCAGTTTGGATCAGTCCAAAGCTTTCGATAGGGTCGACCATAGGTTCCTGGGATCTGTGCTGGAGGCCGCCGGATTTAATCCGGACTTCCGCAAGTGGATCTTTGTACTGTATGATAGGCCGACTGTAACGGTGCAGATCAACAGTAAGCTGTCGGAGTCTTTTGCCGTCTCCCGGTCGGTGCGACAGGGTTGTCCGCTGTCGCCTCTCTTGTACGTTCTGGCGTTGGAACCCCTCCTTTGCAAGTTAGGGGACGGGGCAACTACACCAGTCCTGCGTGGGATAGCTCTCCCTGGAGGCACATGAGCCAGGGTTTCCACGTTCGCCGATGACGTCACCGTGTTCGTGTCTTGCCCCACGGACATTCAAGTGGTCACAGAGGCGCTCACTCGATATGAAGAAGTTACGGGGGCCGTCTTCAATCACAGTAAGTTGGTGGGTCTGCGGTTGGGTGCCTGGACTGGAGTAAATTCGCTTCCGGGCATCTTCAGTTGGACCGACGGCCCGGTCCGGATCCTTGGTGTGTGGTTCGGACCAGGTCTCCAGCTGAAGAAAAACTGGTCAGAAGTAGAGTCCAAGGTCGAATCCTCTGTTAAGACTTGGGTTCGAAGGAAATTGTCCTTGAAGGGTCGGGCGGAGGCGTGTGCTACATATGTCTTTCCGCTCATCCTTTACCGTCCGTCTGTACTTCCCCTCCCTGCAAAACGACGAATCAGCTTACAGGAGCACCTCGACACACTCTTGTGGAACAAGGGTAAGCATTATGTTTGCAGAGAGGTCTGTGTTTGAAATCCGAGCGAGGGAGGCTTGGGACTGCCTGATCTCCTGTGTCACAAGCATTCAGAGAGGTTGGCCTTCCTGAGCCGTTCATTGTATGTAGACGTTCCATGGGTCATTGCCGTTGAAAACTCGTTTTCCAATCTCACACCTGACCCCTCGGTCTCCGCCGTGCTTCGACCGAGGGGTGGAACAAACATTCTACACCGAATGCCGGTCCGCACTTAGAGCGTTGCCGGGGACCAGTGTCCTCGAACAGTCTAGGAACAGGCTTTATCGGGAGCTAGTGGGGCGTAGCAAAAAGGAACCGCTAGTGAAACGGACGGGGATGTCGTTGGAGGAGGTCCGCTCCAAGTGGAGTTGGGCGCCGGGACGGGACTTTCTTACAAATTCGGAATTTTCTCTTACCTGGCGACTTGTCCGGAACACACTGCCCCTCCTTGAGGAACTCAACCTTTACAATGAAGAAACCCGGGTCTACTGCCTGCGCTGCGCCGAAGACATGAGAGAAATGGCCGGTCATGCCTTTTTCCGCTGTAGCAGGCTCAAGACCCTCCGAGGTAACGGCTCGCATCGATGCCAAGCGCTGGTTTGAACTTGACGAATCATATTTTGTGGAGAACATTGATCCGCCACTGCCTAGGGAGAAAAGAATGGTTTTTCTAGCGATACTAGCAGTAGCGAGGATGGTCATATGGATCACACGCCTCAAGCGAGTCCGCGAAGGGATATCTGTTCCGGATCGGGATCTGATAGTCTACTTTAAGCATCTGCTTAAAGTAAAGATCAGATGCGATTGGAAGAGGTTGCCTCGAGTGGCCTTTGACAAGAGGTGGGTGCATGACGCTAGCTTGTGCATCCGACGAGGCGCCAAGTTTGAATTCGTGTTACCACCATAGGCATGGCACATGCGGTACTGGGTCCTACGGAGCCCATCCCGCTAGGTTAGACAAATAAAAAGTAAAGAGACTCTTGACTGGTGGTACAAATGAGATCCTGTCCCTCGATATTTTGGTTTTTTGGCACTAGAGAACCTTCCGAGGCTACCCTACCACTACCCCCCCTATCTTTTTATTTTATCATCCCCTGATCAACCCCTACTCGAAGGTCGCCACCAAATATATTCCCCCCTTTTGTTTTTAACAATCTATTTATCTTACTCCCAACACCCGACATGAAGTCTTCCCAATCCCCATTAGGGATCTCCCCGCTTGTTTTCGGTGCCCCGGAAAACAGTAGGCGATCTAACTACTTAGATTAGCTTAGGGAAGGACCTTACTAACAATGCACTAATTTTATTTTTTGTACATTTTTCCTATATTTCCCACTCCCCAACACGAACTATTTTTCTTCCAAATTCAAGAACTTTTTATTTTTTCCAATGAATTGAACTTTTCACACACACACACACACACACACACACACATTTTAATATATAAAAAAAAAAAAATAAAAACAATGCGCACACACACATACAGAAATTGTGTATATATATATATCCTTTTTGCAAAAACGCTGGGATTTTCATTAGTTAGTTTAGAGTCAACAGAATGAATGAAGTATTGTGGTAAATGTTGCCAGTCAAGAGTAAAGTCGCCAAAGACTCCAATTTTTACTTTAGTTACAAAGACCCTGCAACACTCCCCTCCCCAGATCTTATAGGGCCTTGTGCCTAAATTTGTTTTGTCTTTTGGAGAATTTACTTTTTTAAATGTTTTAATTTTATATTGGAACTTTTTTAATTGTAATTTTTTCTTTAAACGAAATAAATTAAATATAAAGATCAAAGTGTAGTATCTGTTCTCCAGCTACGAAACTTTCGCTCTTGGAAGGGATCCACCACCGGGCTCTCGGGCTAGGTTTAAGGTGTTTACTACTTACTAACCTTCGTTAGCAAGGACCAGACCCCCTCTTTTGGGGAGTCAGGACCGACTCCACATTTGTGGGAGCTCGGACCCGAAAACCAATCCCTTCTGGGAGTCTGGAATTTCGGGACCAGCACCACTAAGTTGGTAGTTGCGACCTGCTTTTGTTGGTTTTTTCCTTTTTGTTATTTTGTTTTTTCTTCGTTTCGGTCTCACCTCTGGGGACTGGGATGGTCTACTCTCTCCACACTTAATTGCCTGAGCAGCACTCTGACCTGCCAGGCCAAAACTTTGTCTATCTTCGCTGCTCTCCCAGTGGATCGAGCAGACAGGGTTCGCTTTCTCGCTTCTGTTGGGTAGCTAGTGGGTAGGGTGACGTGGGGGAAGGACGGGTGTTTCGTTTTTGCTCCCCTCTGTGGGCAGAAATGTCTATCCCCTCTCTCTCTTAATTGTTACGCGGCACTCTGACCCGCTAGCACCCACTGCGTCTTTCTTCTCTGCTTTCCCCTCTCACGGGGGGATTCGAGCTGCTAACCCGACATCCCCGTAAGGGGAGGTCAAAAACTCTTATTTTTTCTGAGCCCGCTCCTCCCCCTCTACCCCCTCCATCCCCCTGGGTTTTCTTTTCTCCCCACTACGCTTTGGTCCGCGTCAGCGGTCATTAGCACCACCACCACGATGCCGAGTAAGAGGACCATACCGGTCCAAATGCGCAACATCGAGCCCCTTGAAGACTCCCCTACGAAGGGAGCTAAACTTCCCTCCCAAAAGAAGGAAGAGGACAAGGTAGGGACGCAGCCTGCGGCAACCTTGGACGAAAGTGACGGGGTAGGGCCGCAGCCCGCGGCAACCTTGGATTACTACTCTGAAGCACCGGCAACGGCTCCCCACGAGGGCAACAACGCCGAAAAAGGTGCGTCCAGTATGCTAAAAGGGGAAGAAGCAACGGATTCTGGGTTAACTGCTCTTAAAGACCCAGAGTCCGAAAAAGGAAGGCAGGGGGACGTCTCTCCCGCTCCCCTAAAGGACGACTCCCCAGCGGCTTGTTCCGTGAATGCGAGCAGCACACCAGAACAAACCGTGGACTTATACACGGAGACAATCTATTCCATCCAAGCTCTCTTTGATGATGATTATGATCCGCCCTCCAACACTCCCCGAGAGGGCAAGGACGGAGGTGAGAGGACCATGGTAGAGAGCAGCCAACCTACGGGTGTCGACAAGGCCAAACTGGTGGGAATAACAACACCCCCAGTCACACTCTCGTCACCTTCCACCAGAGGTGCATCCCCAGCCGGGGAAGCACAAGCAAGACTAGAGGAGAAACCCTCCCAACAACCTCCCAAAAAGAAGAACAAAAGTTCCAGCCAGTCAACAACGGGAGACCGGTCAACGCGACACCCCGGTAGCCAGATGGGCGAAATGGTAGAAGAGTGGCCTGCCTTGAACCCATCCAAGAGCCCCCACAGGGACGAAACCACTAACACTATGGATGGGGATAAGACATCAATACCGGAGGGAGAGCCCAAGTCTCCAGAAGCTGCTAGCAGCACCCAAGGCGAAGAGAAAAAGGCTTGGGGACCACAAAAAGCAGAGCAGTTGACTCCCCAGGACTACAAGGACCTGTTCCAGTCCATGTACAAAGAGTTCACGGAGGGGAACATCATAAAACCCCTTCCAGGAGCCGTGGAGGAGTTCCAACACCGCGTCATCTCCTTCATCACATCAGATACCAAGAGCAGAAGCCTCACAGGGGTCGGCCAGGACACGATGATGCAGCTCCTCCAAGACTTGAAGGTCCCTGCTAATTATATAGTCCGGAGAAGCTACGCCAAATGGGAGCTTCTCCTTCCAAATAAAGAAGTGATCAAGCTTTCCAAGGCCAACATCACCTGGAAACACTTGGCCCTTAAACCAAAGTACCAGGGCAAGAGACGGACGACAGTGTCAATTCTGGGTGTTCCTTGCTACCTTAAAGCCAAACAACTGGGCGCAGTACTGAGCCAGTACGGGGATGTTGAAGCTATGTGGCCAGTTAAGGGTCCCCGCAATACAGGCAGTTATAAACTGGCAATGAGCGTGGACCTGGACAGCTTTGAAAAAATCCACGCGGTACTGAAATATGGTGACTGGACTCTCTCCGTCATAGTCGAAGGCAGGCGACCTCACTGCTGGCATTGTCTTAAGCAGGGACACATGGCCAAAGACTGTCCCAAAAGGCGGGCAGTGGGAACACCAGTGCAGCAACTACCCCAGCAACCCGTTAACCAGAAAGCAGCAGCAGTAACGACGGACCAAGACGAAGAGGCCGGATGGAACAAAGTGGTCCGGAGAAATAGACCGATGTTTTTCGGATTTTCGCTGTTTATGCTCCCAATTCTGTTCTGTAGAGAGGGTATCCTTTTTTCGACGGTTGGAGGGCTTCTTAATGAATCCAGAACGGTTAGTTTTAATGGGTGATTGGAATGCAATTCTTGATCCCAGTATAGATATGGTCAGGAGGGCTAGTGGGTCGGTGTGGTGTGCGATCTCGTCGATAGATTCCGTCTGGATCATCCGGGGCGGGAGATGTGGACGTGGCATTCTGTAGTGCCTTCCCATCCGAGAACTTACTTGGATCGGATGTTAGTTAGAAGAGGCAACGTAGACTTTCTATCCTGCCCCACGTTCCACTTGTTAGGACACTTGGACCATAAACTCATCAGGCCTGTTTGAACTGAAGTGCTAGGCCTAAACTAGCCGGATACTGGAAATTCAACAGCACCTTGTTGGAGCTGAAGGACTACCGGTTGAAGGTTACCAAATTAATTCAGCGGGCTTCAGTGGGGGCGGTTACAGGGAGTAAGTGTTGGGTTAGTCTTAAGGCCAAAATGAGACGCTTCTCTGTCAAGTACAGCCAACGCCTCGCATTAGATAAGGCTAAGGCAAAGAAGCGCTTAGAGGATAAGATGACCCAGGTGGTGGAGGGGGGGGACACCCTAGAGATAGCACTAGCTAAACAGGACCTCAGCCGCTTGGCTAGCAAGCTGTATGAAGGTCAAGTAGTTAGGGCTAGGTTAATGAAAGTTTCTAACGAGGCTGTGAATGTTGACGCTGTTGAGCATAAGGCTGCTCTAAGGCGCGGTTAGGACGGGTACATTCGAAAAGTACATAACCTGGAAGGACACGTCCTTGTATCGACTCGGGAGATTTGCAAGGTGTTTCGGGAGCATCTATCGGAGCGCTTCACCCAACTACCCGGACTCAGGGTCGATGAGTTTGGCTGACTCGCCCCGCCTCACGGCAGCTCAGGCGGCTAGCTGTAATGGTCTTGTTACGGAACATGAGGTCATTACTGCGTTGAAGCAGGTCGGCTACAAGTCCCCGGGGCTTGATGGTCTACCCTATGAGTTCTACTTGAGGATGTAGCCCATGTTGGTCCCTATTCTGAAGGATATGTTAAACCATTGGTTTGCCCAGAGATCCATCCCTGGATAGGTGACCAAGGGAGTGATCACATTGCTGAGGAAAGGTCAACGGCATGGTGGGGTGGAAACTTTTGACGACTTTAGGCCCTTGACTCTGCTAAACACAGAGTTAAAGATTTTGGCAAATATTCTAGCGAATCGCTTGCACATTGTCATCACTGACTTGATCGAACAAGACCAGAGCTATGCTGTGAAGGGGAGATCAATTCAGGACAATCTTCATTTGATTCACTCGATCATAGAGGGAATAGAAGATGACACCGAAGCCGCGCTGATCAGTTTAGATTAGTTCAAGGCGTTCAATAGGGTCGACCATTGGTTCCAGGGATCTGTGCTAGAGGCCGCCAGATTTAATCCAGACTTCCGTAAGTGGATCTTTGTCCTGTATGATAGGCCAACAGTAGTGGTGCAGATCAACGGTAAGCTGTCGGAGTCATTCGCCGTCTCCCGGTCGGTGCGTCAGGGTTGTCCGCTGTCACCTCTTTTGTATGTCCTGGCGTTGGAACCCCTCCTTCGCAAGTTAAGGGACGGGGCGGCTACACCAGTCCTGCATGGAATTGCTTTACCTGGAGGCACACAAGCCAGGATTTCCGCGTTCGCCGATGACGTCACCGTGTTCGTGTCTTGCCCCACGGACGTTCAAGCGGTGGTCGAGGCACTCGCTCGGTACGAAAAAGTCACAGGGGCCGTCTTCAACCGCAGCAAGTCTGTCGGCCTGCGGTTGGGGGCCTGGACCGGGGTAAACTCGCTTCCAGGTATCTTCAGCTGGACCGATGGACAGGTCCGTATTCTCGGTGTCTGGTTTGGACCGGGACTTCAGCTGGAGAAAAATTGGTCGGAAGTACAGATCAAGGTCAAATCGTCGGTGAAGACTTGGATTAGAAGGAAATTGTCCTTGAAGGGTCAGGCGGAGGCATGTGCTACATACGTCTTTCCGCTCATCCTTTACCGATTGTCTGTACTTCCTCTCCCTGCAGAACGCCTAACCCGCTTACAAAAGCACCTCGACTCACTTCTGTGGGACCAGGGTAAGCACTATGTCTGCAGAGAGGTCTGTGTCCAGAGTCCGAGCGAGGGAGGCCTGGGTCAGCCCAGTCTCCTGTGTTGCAGAAACGCAGAGAGATTGGCTTTCAAGGGTCGTTCGCTAGAGGAGAATGCTCCTTGGGTCCCTGCGGTGTAGAACTCGTTTCCCAATCTCAAACCCGACCCCTCGGTAGAAGGTCGTCGTAGACCGAGGGGAGAGTCAAAGTTCTTCTCTGAATGTCGGACCGCTTTTAGAACTTTGCCGGGGACTAGTGTCCTTGATCAACCTAGGAAGAAGCTTTATCAGGAACTAGTGGTGGGTACCAGGAAGGATCCCCTTTGTAGGCGATTAGGTTGGTCGATGGAGTTTATCCGCTCTCACTGGATTTGGGCGCCAGGAAGGGATTTTCTGACTAACTCGGAATTTTCACTGACCTGGCGACTGGTCCGAAAGGCACTGCCCCTCTGCGACGAATCCAGCATGTATAATGAAGAAACAAAGGCCTTGTGCCTACACTGTGGCGAAAGCAGGCTCGAAACAGTCGAGCATGCTTTTTTCCGCTGCAGCCAGATCCAGGCCTTACTGGAGTACGTCGGAGGGGTAACAGCTTGCATCGATGGCGAGCAGCCGCTCGATCTCGACATAGGTTGTTTTGTGTACAACATGGAGCCGCCGTTCCCCAGGGAGGAAAGTATGGTTTTCCTGGCGATCCTAGCAGTAGCGCACATGGTGATTTGGATCACGCGCCTCAAGTTGGTCCGCGAAGGGACATCTGTTTCAGATCGGGATCTGATCGTTTACTTTAAACATCTGCTTAAAGTAAAGATCAGATGCGATTGGAGGAGGTTGCCTCGAGCGGAGTTTAATAAGAGGTGGGTACACAACACTAGTTTGTGCATCCGTTGAGGAGCCAAGTTTGAATACGTGTCCCCTCCTTGAGCATGGCACGGGCGGTGCTGGGTCCTTCAGAACCCATCCCGCCTAGGTTCTTAGCTTAATCAAATTAAGAAGACTCTTGACTGGTGGTACAAATGAGATCCTGTTCCCGGTTTTATTTTTCGGGTGCTAGAGAACCTCTGAGTCTGCCCTCCCCCTACCACACCATTTGTTTGTCTTTTGAACAACCCCGGTCATTCTCTTACTCAGAGGTCACCTCCCAACCCCCTCCTCCCGTTGCTTTATTTTCCCCTACTCCCATTAAGGCTTCTTCCCAACCCCCAATAGGGATCTCCCCGCTTGTGTTCGGCTCCCCGGAAAACAGTGGTGAGGTCTAGTCAACTAAAGTAGCACAGGGGGGAGGCTAATACTAACAACCCAGTAGGTTTTATATTTTATTTTTGAAAGAACTTTTTTGCATTAGTTTTTAGCCCACTCCACGAACTTTTTTATACAGATTGATTCAGAACATTTTATTTTGCCAATGAAATCGAACCTTTTACCATATCACAAATGCACATATACACACTAAATTTGTTAAAAAAAGAAAAAAAAAAAAAATTGCATACACAGACATACAGACAAGTTTTTTTACAAACTGTATATATGTTTTTTATTCTTAACGCTGGGGATATATTAGTTAGATTAGAATCCACAGAATGAATGAGGTATTGTGGTAAATGTTGCCAGTCAAGAGTGAGACTTCAAAGTCCATTTTTATTAATTGTCAAATAGTCACAAAGACCCCAATTTCTTATCGGGCCTTGTGCCTAATTTTGTAGTTTTTGTTTTTGTAATTTTTTATTATAATTTCATTTTTGACAACAATAAAATAGATAAATAAGATCAAAGTGTAGTATCTGTTCTTAGAATTAAAGCGGTTTAACCCCCCCTCCACTAACTAAATATAATTTATGCATCTTTTTTTAATAGGAGATAATGCTCGGGAGAAAATTCAGCTGTATAAGACGGTTACTTGGTCTTTTGGCTAATATCAAAGTGTAGTATCTGTTCTTAGAATTCACGCGGTCTCATCATTTTCGCAGAAACAAACATTACTCGAAAATAAGGAGGATATAGGCCTGGGATGTGATCAAATACAATCACTTATATGTTTGTTTATTTACATTTTAAAACGCAGTAAAACGAATCTCGTTTCCTGGCTAGACATCTCTCTCTCTCTCTCTCTCTCTCTCTCTCTCTCTCTCTCTCTCTCTCTCTCTCTCTCTCTCTCTCCTGCAGAAAATCGATCTGCTGACCCACTTTTGATGTTCCTTTTGGGCTAATTTTTCGCTATTTGTAATCCGGAGGGTGGGGCTTTGATATGATACAAAGTTAGTTAATTTTTGTTGTGTCTGTCAAAAGTTTTTAGCAAACACACATACATACATACATACATACATACATTTTCGCTTTTATATATATATAGACTATATCATTGTATGAATTTACTTCAATTATAAACGATTGCATTGTATAAATTTACTTTTGTTATTAATTTTTGCATTGTATGCATTTACTTTTATTATTAATTATTGCATTGTATGAATTTACTTTTGTAATTAACGATTGCATTGTATAAATTTACTTTTGTAATTAACGATTGCATTGTATAAATTTACTTTTATTATTAACGATTGCATGGTATAAATTTACTTTTGTAATTAACGATTGCATTGTATGCATTTACTTTAATTATTAATTATTGCATTGTATAAATTTACTTATATTATTAATTATTGCATTGTGTAAATTTACTTTTATTATTAATTATTGCATTGTATAAATTTACTTTTATTATTAATTATTGCATTGTATGAATTTACTTTTATTATTCACGATTGTATAGTATAAATTTACTTTTATTATTAACGATTGCATTGTATAAATTTCCTTTTATTATTAATTATTGCATTGTATGAATTTACTTTTATTATTAAGGATTGCATTGTATAAATTTACTTTTATTATTAATTATTGCATTGTATAAATTTACTTTTATTATTAACGATTGCATTGTATGAATTTATTTTTATTATTAACGATTGCATTGTATAAATTTACATTTATTATTAATTATTGCATTGTATAAATTTACTTTTATTATTAACGATTGTATTGTATAAATTTACTTTTATTATTAATTTCATGGTATAAATTTACTTTTATTATTAATTATTGCATTGTATAAATTTACTTTTATTATTAAGGATTGCATTGTATAAATTTACTTTTATTATTAATTTCATGGTATAAATTTACTTTTATTATTAACGATTGCATTGTATGAATTTACTTTTATTATTAATTATTGCATTGTATGAATTTACTTTTATTATTAATTATTGCATTGTATAAATTTACTTTTATTATTAAGGATTGCATTGTATAAATTTACTTTTATTATTAATTTCATTGTATTAATTTACTTTTATTATTAACGATTGCATTGTATGAATTTACTTTTATTATTAATTATTGCATTGTATGAATTTACTTTTATTATTAATTATTGCATTGTATAAATTTACTTTTATTATTAATTATTGCATTGTATAAATTTACTTTTATTATTAACGATTGCATTGTATAAATTTACTTTTATTATTAAGGATTGCATTGTATAAATTTACTTTTATTATTAACGATTGCATTGTATAAATTTCCTTTTATTATTAACGATTGCATTTACTTTTATTATTAACGATTGCATTGTATAAATTTACTTTTATTATTAATTATTGCATTGTATAAATTTACTTTTATTATTAACGATTGCATTGTATGAATTTATTTTTATTATTAACGATTGCATTGTATAAATTTACATTTATTATTATTGCATTGTATAAATTTACTTTTATTATTAACGATTGTATTGTATAAATTTACTTTTATTATTAATTATTGCATTGTATAAATTTACTTTTATTATTAATTTCATTGTATAAATTTACTTTTATTATTAACAATTGCATTGTATGAATTTACTTTTATTATTAATAATTGCATTGTATGAATTTACTTTTATTATTAATTATTGCATTGTATAAATTTACTTTTATTATTAATTATTGCATTGTATAAATTTACTTTTATTATTAACGATTGCATTGTATAAATTAACTTTTATTATTAACGATTGCATTGTATGAATTTACTTTTATTATTAATTATTGCATTGTATAAATTTACTTTTATTATTAAGGATTGCATTGTATGAATTTACTTTTATTATTAACGATTGCATTGTATGAATTTACTTTTATTATTAATTATTGCATTGTATAAATTTACTTTTATTATTAACGATTGCATTGTATAAATTTACTTTTATTATTAACGATTTCATTGTATAAATTTACTTTTATTATTAATTATTGCATTGTATAAATTTACTTTTATTATTAACGATTGCATTGTATAAATTTACTTTTATTATTAACGATTGCATTGTATGAATTTACTTTTATTATTAATTATTGCATTGTATAAATTTACTTGTATTATTAATTATTGCATTGTATAAATTTACTTTTATTATTAACGATTGCATTGTATGAATTTACTTTTATTATTAATTATTGCATTGTATAAATTTACTTTTATTATGTATTATTGCATTGTATAAATTTACTTTTATTATTAATTATTGCATTGTATAGATTTACTTTTATTATTAATTATTGCATTGTATAAATTTACTTTTATTATTAATTATTGCATTGTATAGATTTACTTTTATTATTAATTATTGCATTGTATAAATTTACTTTTATTATTAATTATTGCATTGTATAAATTTACTTTTATTATTAATTATTGCATTCTATAAATTTACTTTTATTATTAATTATTGCATTCTATAAATTTACTTTTATTATTAATTATTGCATTGTATAAATTTACTTTTATTATTAATTATTGCATTGTATAAATTTACTTTTATTATTAATTATTGCATTCTATAAATTTACTTTTATTATTAATTATTGCATTCTATAAATTTACTTTTATTATTAATTATTGCATTGTATAAATTTCCTTTTATTATTAATTATTGCATTCTATAAATTTACTTTTATTATTAATTATTGCATTCTATAAATTTACTTTTATTATTAATTATTGCATTGTATAAATTTCCTTTTATTATTAATTATTGCATTCTATAAATTTACTTTTATTATTAATTATTGCATTCTATAAATTTACTTTTATTATTAATTATTGCATTCTATAAATTTACTTTTATTATTAATTATTGCATTGTATAAATTTCCTTTTATTATTAATTATTGCATTCTATAAATTTACTTTTATTATTAATTATTGCATTGTATAAATTTACTTTTATTATTAATTATTGCATTGTATAAATTTCCTTTTATTATTAATTATTGCATTCTATAAATTTACTTTTATTATTAATTATTGCATTCTATAAATTTACTTTTATTATTAATTATTGCATTCTATAAATTTACTTTTATTATTAATTATTGCATTGTATAAATTTACTTTTATTATTAATTATTGCATTCTATAAATTTACTTTTATTATTAATTATTGCATTCTATAAATTTACTTTTATTATTAATTATTGCATTCTATAAATTTACTTTTATTATTAATTATTGCATTGTATAAATTTCCTTTTATTATTAATTATTGCATTCTATAAATTTACTTTTATTATTAATTATTGCATTCTATAAATTTACTTTTATTATTAATTATTGCATTCTATAAATTTACTTTTATTATTAATTATTGCATTGTATAAATTTCCTTTTATTATTAATTATTGCATTCTATAAATTTACTTTTATTATTAATTATTGCATTCTATAAATTTACTTTTATTATTAATTATTGCATTGTATAAATTTACTTTTATTATTAATTATTGCATTGTATAAATTTCCTTTTATTATTAATTATTGCATTCTATAAATTTACTTTTATTATTAATTATTGCATTGTATAAATTTCCTTTTATTATTAATTATTGCATTCTATAAATTTACTTTTATTATTAATTATTGCATTCTATAAATTTACTTTTATTATTAATTATTGCATTCTATAAATTTACTTTTATTATTAATTATTGCATTGTATAAATTTCCTTTTATTATTAATTATTGCATTGTATAAATTTCCTTTTATTATTAATTATTGCATTGTATAAATTTCCTTTTATTATTAATTATTGCATTGTATAAATTTACTTTTATTATTAATTATTGCATTCTATAAATTTACTTTTATTATTAATTATTGCATTCTATAAATTTCCTTTTATTATTAATTATTGCATTCTATAAATTTACTTTTATTATTAATTATTGCATTCTATAAATTTACTTTTATTATTAATTATTGCATTCTATAAATTTACTTTTATTATTAATTATTGCATTGTATAAATTTACTTTTATTATTAATTATTGCATTCTATAAATTTACTTTTATTATTAATTATTGCATTCTATAAATTTACTTTTATTATTAGTTATTGCATTGTATAAATTTACTTTTATTATTAATTATTGCATTGTATAAATTTACTTTTATTATTAATTATTGCATTGTATAAATTTACTTTTATTATGTATTATTGCATTGTATAAATTTCCTTTTATTATTAATTATTGCATTCTATAAATTTACTTTTATTATTAACGATTGCATTGTATGAATTTACTTTTATTATTAACGATTGCATTGTATAACTTTCCTTTTATTATTAACGATTGCATTGTATGAATTTACTTTTATTATTAACGATTGCATTGTATGAATTTACTTTTATTATTAACGATTGCATTGTATAAATTTACTTTTATTATTAACGATTGCATTGTATAAATTTACTTTTGTAATTAACGATTGCATTGTATAAATTTACTTTTATTATTAATTATTGCATTCTATAAATTTACTTTTATTATTAATTATTGCATTGTATAGATTTACTTTTATGATTATTTATTGCATTGTATAGATTTACTTTTATTATTAATTATTGCATTGTATAAATTTACTTTTATTATTAATTATTGCATTGTATAGATTTACTTTTATTATTAATTATTGCATTGTATGAATTTACTTTTATTATTAATTATTGCATTGTATAGATTTACTTTTATTATTATTTATTGCATTGTATAAATTTCCTTTTATTATTAATTATTGCATTGTATAAATTTACTTTTATTATTAATTATTGCATTGTATAAATTTACTTTTATTATTAATTATTGCATTGTATAAATTTACTTTTATTATTAATTATTGCATTGTATAAATTTACTTTTATTATTAATTATTGCATTCTATAAATTTACTTTTATTATTAATTATTGCATTCTATAAATTTACTTTTATTATTAATTATTGCATTGTATAGATTTACTTTTATTATTAATTATTGCATTGTATGAATTTACTTTTATTATTAATTATTGCATTGTATAAATTTACTTTTATTATTAATTATTGCATTGTATAAATTTACTTTTATTATTAATTATTGCATTGTATAAATTTACTTTTATTATTAATTATTGCATTGTATAAATTTACTTTTATTATTAATTATTGCATTCTATAAATTTACTTTTATTATTAATTATTGCATTGTATAAATTTACTTTTATTATTAATTATTGCATTGTATAGATTTACTTTTATTATTAATTATTGCATTCTATAAATTTACTTTTATTATTAATTATTGCATTGTATAGATTTACTTTTATTATTAATTATTGCATTCTATAAATTTACTTTTATTATTAATTATTGCATTGTATAAATTTACTTTTATTATTAATTATTGCATTGTATAAATTTACTTTTATTATTAATTATTGCATTCTATAAATTTACTTTTATTATTAATTATTGCATTGTATAAATTTACCTTTATTATTAATTATTGCATTGTATAGATTTACTTTTATTATTAATTATTGCATTCTATAAATTTACTTTTATTATTAATTATTGCATTGTATAGATTTACTTTTATTATTAATTATTGCATTCTATAAATTTACTTTTATTATTAATTATTGCATTGTATAAATTTACTTTTATTATTAATTATTGCATTGTATAAATTTACTTTTATTATTAATTATTGCATTGTATAAATTTACTTTTATTATTAATTATTGCATTCTATAAATTTACTTTTATTATTAATTATTGCATTGTATAAATTTACTTTTATTATTAATTATTGCATTGTATAGATTTACTTTTATTATTAATTATTGCATTGTATAAATTTACTTTTATTATTAATTATTGCATTCTATAAATTTACTTTTATTATTAATTATTGCATTCTATAAATTTACTTTTATTATTAATTATTGCATTGTATAAATTTCCTTTTATTATTAATTATTGCATTGTATAAATTTACTTTTATTATTAATTATTGCATTGTATAGATTTACTTTTATTATTAATTATTGCATTGTATAAATTTACTTTTATTATTAATTATTGCATTCTATAAATTTACTTTTATTATTAATTATTGCATTCTATAAATTTACTTTTATTATAAATTATTGCATTGTATAGATTTACTTTTATTATTAATTATTGCATTGTATAAATGTACTTTTATTATTAATTATTGCATTGTATAAATTTACTTTTATTATTAATTATTGCATTGTATAAGTTTACTTTTATTATTAATTATTGCATTCTATAAATTTACTTTTATTATTAATTATTGCATTCTATAAATTTACTTTTATTATTAATTATTGCATTCTATAAATTTACTTTTATTATTAATCATTGCATTGTATAAATTTACTTTTATTATTAATCATTGCATTGTATAAATTTACTTTTATTATTAATTATTGCATTCTATAAATTTACTTTTATTATTAATTATTGCATTGTATAAATTTACTTTTATTATTAATTATTGCATTCTATAAATTTACTTTTATTATTAATTATTGCATTGTATAGATTTACTTTTATTATTAATTATTGCATTGTATAAATTTATTTTTATTATTAACGATTGCATTGTATGAATTTCCTTTTATTATTAATTATTGCATTGTATAAATTTACTTTTATTATTAATTATTGCATTCTATAAATTTACTTTTATTATTAACGATTGCATTCTATAAATTTACTTTTATTATTAACGATTGTATTGTATGAATTTACTTTTATTATTAATTATTGCATTGTATAAATTTACTTTTATTATTAATCATTGCATTGTATAAATTTACTTTTATTATTAATTATTGCATTCTATAAATTTACTTTTATTATTAATTATTGCATTGTATAAATTTCCTTTTATTATTAATTATTGCATTGTATAAATTTACTTTTATTATTAATTATTGCATTGTATAAATTTACTTTTATTATTAACGATTGCATTGTATGAATTTACTTTTATTATTAACGATTGCATTGTATAACTTTCCTTTTATTATTAACGATTGCATTGTATGAATTTACTTTTATTATTAACGATTGCATTGTATGAATTTACTTTTATTATTAACGATTGCATTGTATAAATTTACTTTTATTATTAACGATTGCATTGTATAAATTTACTTTTGTAATTAACGATTGCATTGTATAAATTTACTTTTATTATTAATTATTGCATTGTATAAATTTACTTTTATTATTAATTATTGCATTGTATAGATTTACTTTTATGATTATTTATTGCATTGTATAGATTTACTTTTATTATTATTTATTGCATTGTATAAATTTACTTTTATTATTATTTATTGCATTGTATAGATTTACTTTTATTATTTACGATTGCATTGTATAAATTTACTTTTTTTATTAATTATTGCAGTGTATAAATTTACTTTTATTATTAATTATTGCATTGTATACATTTACTTTTATTATTAATTATTGCATTGTATAAATTTACTTTTATTATTAATTATTGCATTGTATAGATTTACTTTTATTATTAAATATTGCATTGTATAAATTTACTGTTATTATTAATTATTGCATTGTATAAATTTACTTTTATTATTAACGATTGTATTGTATAAATTTACTTTTATTATTAACGATTGTATTGTATAAATTTACTTTTATTATTAACGATTGCATTGTATAAATTTACTTTTATTATTAACGATTGCATTGTATGAATTCACATTTATTATTAACGATTACATTGTATAAATTTACTTTTATTATTAATTATTGCATTGTATAAATTTACTTTTATTATTAATTATTGCATTCTATAAATTTACTTTTATTATTAATTATTGCATTGTATAGATTTACTTTTATTATTAATTATTGCATTCTATAAATTTACTTTTATTATTAATTATTGCATTGTATAAATTTACTTTTATTATTAATTATTGCATTGTATAAATTTACTTTTATTATTAATTATTGCATTGTATAAATTTACTTTTATTATTAATTATTGCATTCTATAAATTTACTTTTATTATTAATTATTGCATTGTATAAATTTACTTTTATTATTAATTATTGCATTGTATAGATTTACTTTTATTATTAATTATTGCATTGTATAAATTTACTTTTATTATTAATTATTGCATTCTATAAATTTACTTTTATTATTAATTATTGCATTCTATAAATTTACTTTTATTATTAATTATTGCATTCTATAAATTTCCTTTTATTATTAATTATTGCATTGTATAAATTTACTTTTATTATTAATTATTGCATTGTATAGATTTACTTTTATTATTAATTATTGCATTCTATAAATTTACTTTTATTATTAATTATTGCATTCTATAAATTTACTTTTATTATTAATTATTGCATTGTATAAATTTACTTTTATTATTAATTATTGCATTGTATAGATTTACTTTTATTATTAATTATTGCATTGTATACATTTACTTTTATTATTAATTATTGCATTGTATAAATTTACTTTTATTATTAATTATTGCATTGTATGAATTTACTTTTATTATTAATTATTGCATTGTATAGATTTACTTTTATTATTAATTATTGCATTGTATAAATTTACTTTTATTATTAACGATTGCATTGTATAAATTTACTTTTATTATTAATTATTGCATTGTATAAATTTACTTTTATTATTAATTATTGCATTGTATAAATTTACTTTTATTATTAATTATTGCATTGTATAGATTTACTTTTATTATTAATTATTGCATTGTATAAATTTACTTTTATTATTAATTATTGCATTGTATAGATTTACTTTTATTATTAATTATTGCATTGTATAAATTTACTTTTATTATTAATTATTGCATTGTATAGATTTACTTTTATTATTAATTATTGCATTGTATAAATTTACTTTTATTATTAATTATTGCATTGTATAGATTTACTTTTATTATTTACGATTGCATTGTATAAATTTACTTTTATTATTAATTATTGCAGTGTATAAATTTACTTTTATTATTAATTATTGCATTGTATACATTTACTTTTATTATTAACGATTGCATTGTATAAATTTACTTTTATTATTAATTATTGCATTGTATAAATGTACTTTTATTATTAATTATTGCATTGTATAAATTTACTTTTACTATTAATTTCATTGTATAAATTTACTTTTATCATTAATTATTGCATTGTATAAAGTTACTTTTATTATTAACGATTGCATTGTATAAATTTAGTTTTATTTTTAATTATTGCATTGTATAAATTTACTGTTATTATTAATTATTGCATTGTATAAATTTACTTTTATTATTAACGATTGTATTGTATAAATTTACTTTTATTATTAACGATTGTATTGTATAAATTTACTTTTATTATTAACGATTGCATTGTATAAATTTACTTTTATTATTAACGATTGCATTGTATGAATTCACATTTATTATTAACGATTACATTGTATAAATTTACTTTTACTATTAATTTCATTGTATAAATTTACTTTTATCATTAATTATTGCATTGTATAAATTTACTTTTATTATTAATTATTGCATTGTATAAATTTAGTTTTATTTTTAATTATTGCATAGTATAAATTTACTTTTATCATTAATTATTGCATTGTATAAATTTACTTTTATTATTAATTATTGCATTGTATAAAGTTACTTTTATTATTAATTATTGCATTGTATAAAGTTACTTTTATTATTAACGATTGCATTGTATAAATTTACTTTTATTATTAATTATTGCATTGTATAAATTTACTTTTATTATTAATTATTGCATTGTATAAATTTACTTTTATTATTAATTATTGCATTGTATAAATTTACTTTTATTATTATTTCATTGTATAAATTTACTTTTATTATTAATTATTGCATTGTATAAATTTACTTTTATTATTAACGATTGCATTGTATGAATTTACTTTTATTATTAACGATTGCATTGTATAACTTTCCTTTTATTATTAACGATTGCATTGTATGAATTTACTTTTATTATTAACGATTGCATTGTATGAATTTACTTTTATTATTAACGATTGCATTGTATAAATTTACTTTTATTATTAACGATTGCATTGTATAAATTTACTTTTGTAATTAACGATTGCATTGTATAAATTTACTTTTATTATTAATTATTGCATTCTATAAATTTACTTTTATTATTAATTATTGCATTGTATAGATTTACTTTTATGATTATTTATTGCATTGTATAGATTTACTTTTATTATTAATTATTGCATTGTATAAATTTACTTTTATTATTAATTATTGCATTGTATAGATTTACTTTTATTATTAATTATTGCATTGTATGAATTTACTTTTATTATTAATTATTGCATTGTATAGATTTACTTTTATTATTATTTATTGCATTGTATAAATTTACTTTTATTATTATTTATTGCATTGTATAGATTTACTTTTATTATTTACGATTGCATTGTATAAATTTACTTTTATTATTAATTATTGCAGTGTATAAATTTACTTTTATTATTAATTATTGCATTGTATACATTTACTTTTATTATTAATTATTGCATTGTATAAATTTACTTTTATTATTAATTATTGCATTGTATAGATTTACTTTTATTATTAATTATTGCATTGTATAGATTTACTTTTATTATTAATTATTGCATTGTATAAATTTACTTTTATTATTAATTATTGCATTGTATAAATTTACTTTTATTATTAATTATTGCATTGTATAGATTTACTTTTATTATTAATTATTGCATTGTATACATTTACTTTTATTATTAATTATTGCATTCTATAAATTTACTTTTATTATTAATTATTGCATTGTATGAATTTACTTTTATTATTAATTATTGCATTGTATAAATTTACTGTTATTATTAATTATTGCATTGTATAAATTTACTTTTATTATTAACGATTGTATTGTATAAATTTACTTTTATTATTAACGATTGTATTGTATAAATTTACTTTTATTATTAACGATTGCATTGTATAAATTTACTTTTATTATTAACGATTGCATTGTATGAATTCACATTTATTATTAACGATTACATTGTATAAATTTACTTTTATTATTAATTATTGCATTGTATAAATTTACTTTTATTATTAATTATTGCATTCTATAAATTTACTTTTATTATTAATTATTGCATTGTATAGATTTACTTTTATTATTAATTATTGCATTCTATAAATTTACTTTTATTATTAATTATTGCATTGTATAAATTTACTTTTATTATTAATTATTGCATTGTATAAATTTACTTTTATTATTAATTATTGCATTGTATAAATTTACTTTTATTATTAATTATTGCATTCTATAAATTTACTTTTATTATTAATTATTGCATTGTATAAATTTACTTTTATTATTAATTATTGCATTGTATAGATTTACTTTTATTATTAATTATTGCATTGTATAAATTTACTTTTATTATTAATTATTGCATTGTATAAATTTACTTTTATTATTAATTATTGCATTCTATAAATTTACTTTTATTATTAATTATTGCATTCTATAAATTTCCTTTTATTATTAATTATTGCATTGTATAAATTTACTTTTATTATTAATTATTGCATTGTATAGATTTACTTTTATTATTAATTATTGCATTGTATAAATTTACTTTTATTATTAATTATTGCATTCTATAAATTTACTTTTATTATTAATTATTGCATTCTATAAATTTACTTTTATTATTAATTATTGCATTGTATAGATTTACTTTTATTATTAATTATTGCATTGTATGAATTTACTTTTATTATTAATTATTGCATTGTATAAATTTACTTTTAATATTAATTATTGCATTGTATAAATTTACTTTTATTATTAATTATTGCATTCTATAAATTTACTTTTATTATTAATTATTGCATTGTATAAATTTACTTTTATTATTAATTATTGCATTCTATAAATTTACTTTTATTATTAATTATTGCATTCTATAAATTTACTTTTATTATTAATTATTGCATTGTATAAATTTCCTTTTATTATTAACGTTTTCATTGTATAAATTTACTTTTATTATTAATTATTGCATTGTATAAATTTACTTTTATTATTAATTATTGCATTCTATAAATTTACTTTTATTATTAATTATTGCATTGTATAAATTTACTTTTATTATTAATTATTGCATTGTATGAATTTACTTTTATTATTAATTATTGCATTGTATAAATTTACTTTTATTATTAATTATTGCATTCTATAAATTTACTTTTATTATTAATTATTGCATTGTATAAATTTACTTTTATTATTAATTATTGCATTCTATAAATTTACTTTTATTATTAATTATTGCATTCTATAAATTTACTTTTATTATTAATTATTGCATTGTATGAATTTACTTTTATTATTAATTATTGCATTCTATAAATTTACTTTTATTATTAATTATTGCATTGTATAAATTTACTTTTATTATTAATTATTGCATTGTATGAATTTACTTTTATTATTAATTATTGCATTGTATAAATTTACTTTTATTATTAATTATTGCATTCTATAAATTTACTTTTATTATTAATTATTGCATTCTATAAATTTACTTTTATTATTAATTATTGCATTCTATAAATTTACTTTTATTATTAATTATTGCATTCTATAAATTTACTTTTATTATTAATTATTGCATTGTATTAATTTACTTTTATTATTAATTATTGCATTCTATAAATTTACTTTTATTATTAATTATTGCATTGTATAAATTTACTTTTATTATTAATTATTGCATTGTATGAATTTACTTTTATTATTAATTATTGCATTCTATAAATTTACTTTTATTATTAATTATTGCATTGTATAAATTTACTTTTATTATTAATTATTGCATTGTATAAATTTACTTTTATTATTAATTATTGCATTGTATAAATTTACTTTTATTATTAATTATTGCATTCTATAAATTTACTTTTATTATTAATTATTGCATTGTATAAATTTACTTTTATTATTAATTATTGCATTGTATAGATTTACTTTTATTATTAATTATTGCATTCTATAAATTTACTTTTATTATTAATTATTGCATTGTATAGATTTACTTTTATTATTAATTATTGCATTCTATAAATTTACTTTTATTATTAATTATTGCATTGTATAAATTTACTTTTATTATTAATTATTGCATTGTATAAATTTACTTTTATTATTAATTATTGCATTCTATAAATTTACTTTTATTATTAATTATTGCATTGTATAAATTTACCTTTATTATTAATTATTGCATTGTATAGATTTACTTTTATTATTAATTATTGCATTCTATAAATTTACTTTTATTATTAATTATTGCATTGTATAGATTTACTTTTATTATTAATTATTGCATTCTATAAATTTACTTTTATTATTAATTATTGCATTGTATAAATTTACTTTTATTATTAATTATTGCATTGTATAAATTTACTTTTATTATTAATTATTGCATTGTATAAATTTACTTTTATTATTAATTATTGCATTCTATAAATTTACTTTTATTATTAATTATTGCATTGTATAAATTTACTTTTATTATTAATTATTGCATTGTATAGATTTACTTTTATTATTAATTATTGCATTGTATAAATTTACTTTTATTATTAATTATTGCATTCTATAAATTTACTTTTATTATTAATTATTGCATTCTATAAATTTACTTTTATTATTAATTATTGCATTGTATAAATTTCCTTTTATTATTAATTATTGCATTGTATAAATTTACTTTTATTATTAATTATTGCATTGTATAGATTTACTTTTATTATTAATTATTGCATTGTATGAATTTACTTTTATTATTAATTATTGCATTCTATAAACTTACTTTTATTATTAATTATTGCATTCTATAAATTTACTTTTATTATAAATTATTGCATTGTATAGATTTACTTTTATTATTAATTATTGCATTGTATAAATGTACTTTTATTATTAATTATTGCATTGTATAAATTTACTTTTATTATTAATTATTGCATTGTATAAATTTACTTTTATTATTAATTATTGCATTCTATAAATTTACTTTTATTATTAATTATTGCATTCTATAAATTTACTTTTATTATTAATTATTGCATTCTATAAATTTACTTTTATTATTAATCATTGCATTGTATAAATTTACTTTTATTATTAATCATTGCATTGTATAAATTTACTTTTATTATTAATTATTGCATTCTATAAATTTACTTTTATTATTAATTATTGCATTCTATAAATTTACTTTTATTATTAATTATTGCATTCTATAAATTTACTTTTATTATTAATCATTGCATTGTATAAATTTACTTTTATTATTAATCATTGCATTGTATAAATTTACTTTTATTATTAATTATTGCATTCTATAAATTTACTTTTATTATTAATTATTGCATTGTATAAATTTACTTTTATTATTAATTATTGCATTCTATAAATTTACTTTTATTATTAAATATTGCATTGTATAGATTTACTTTTATTATTAATTATTGCATTGTATAAATTTATTTTTATTATTAACGATTGCATTGTATGAATTTCCTTTTATTATTAATTATTGCATTGTATAAATTTACTTTTATTATTAATTATTGCATTCTATAAATTTACTTTTATTATTAACGATTGCATTCTATAAATTTACTTTTATTATTAACGATTGTATTGTATGAATTTACTTTTATTATTAATTATTGCATTGTATAAATTTACTTTTATTATTAATCATTGCATTGTATAAATTTACTTTTATTATTAATTATTGCATTCTATAAATTTACTTTTATTATTAATTATTGCATTGTATAAATTTCCTTTTATTATTAATTATTGCATTGTATAAATTTACTTTTATTATTAATTATTGCATTGTATAAATTTACTTTTATTATTAACGATTGCATTGTATGAATTTACTTTTATTATTAACGATTGCATTGTATAACTTTCCTTTTATTATTAACGATTGCATTGTATGAATTTACTTTTATTATTAACGATTGCATTGTATGAATTTACTTTTATTATTAACGATTGCATTGTATAAATTTACTTTTATTATTAACGATTGCATTGTATAAATTTACTTTTGTAATTAACGATTGCATTGTATAAATTTACTTTTATTATTAATTATTGCATTCTATAAATTTACTTTTATTATTAATTATTGCATTGTATAGATTTACTTTTATGATTATTTATTGCATTGTATAGATTTACTTTTATTATTATTTATTGCATTGTATAAATTTACTTTTATTATTATTTATTGCATTGTATAGATTTACTTTTATTATTTACGATTGCATTGTATAAATTTACTTTTATTATTAATTATTGCAGTGTATAAATTTACTTTTATTATTAATTATTGCATTGTATACATTTACTTTTATTATTAATTATTGCATTGTATAAATTTACTTTTATTATTAATTATTGCATTGTATAGATTTACTTTTATTATTAAATATTGCATTGTATAAATTTACTGTTATTATTAATTATTGCATTGTATAAATTTACTTTTATTATTAACGATTGTATTGTATAAATTTACTTTTATTATTAACGATTGTATTGTATAAATTTACTTTTATTATTAACGATTGCATTGTATAAATTTACTTTTATTATTAACGATTGCATTGTATGAATTCACATTTATTATTAACGATTACATTGTATAAATTTACTTTTATTATTAATTATTGCATTGTATAAATTTACTTTTATTATTAATTATTGCATTCTATAAATTTACTTTTATTATTAATTATTGCATTGTATAGATTTACTTTTATTATTAATTATTGCATTCTATAAATTTACTTTTATTATTAATTATTGCATTGTATAAATTTACTTTTATTATTAATTATTGCATTGTATAAATTTACTTTTATTATTAATTATTGCATTGTATAAATTTACTTTTATTATTAATTATTGCATTCTATAAATTTACTTTTATTATTAATTATTGCATTGTATAAATTTACTTTTATTATTAATTATTGCATTGTATAGATTTACTTTTATTATTAATTATTGCATTGTATAAATTTACTTTTATTATTAATTATTGCATTCTATAAATTTACTTTTATTATTAATTATTGCATTCTATAAATTTACTTTTATTATTAATTATTGCATTCTATAAATTTCCTTTTATTATTAATTATTGCATTGTATAAATTTACTTTTATTATTAATTATTGCATTGTATAGATTTACTTTTATTATTAATTATTGCATTGTATAAATTTACTTTTATTATTAATTATTGCATTCTATAAATTTACTTTTATTATTAATTATTGCATTGTATAAATTTACTTTTATTATTAATTATTGCATTGTATAGATTTACTTTTATTATTAATTATTGCATTGTATACATTTACTTTTATTATTAATTATTGCATTGTATAAATTTACTTTTATTATTAATTATTGCATTGTATGAATTTACTTTTATTATTAATTATTGCATTGTATAGATTTACTTTTATTATTAATTATTGCATTGTATAAATTTACTTTTATTATTAACGATTGCATTGTATAAATTTACTTTTATTATTAATTATTGCATTGTATAGATTTACTTTTATTATTAATTATTGCATTGTATAAATTTACTTTTATTATTAATTATTGCATTGTATAGATTTACTTTTATTATTAATTATTGCATTGTATAAATTTACTTTTATTATTAATTATTGCATTGTATAGATTTACTTTTATTATTTACGATTGCATTGTATAAATTTACTTTTATTATTAATTATTGCAGTGTATAAATTTACTTTTATTATTAATTATTGCATTGTATACATTTACTTTTATTATTAACGATTGCATTGTATAAATTTACTTTTATTATTAATTATTGCATTGTATAAATGTACTTTTATTATTAATTATTGCATTGTATAAATTTACTTTTACTATTAATTTCATTGTATAAATTTACTTTTATCATTAATTATTGCATTGTATAAAGTTACTTTTATTATTAACGATTGCATTGTATAAATTTAGTTTTATTTTTAATTATTGCATTGTATAAATTTACTGTTATTATTAATTATTGCATTGTATAAATTTACTTTTATTATTAACGATTGTATTGTATAAATTTACTTTTATTATTAACGATTGTATTGTATAAATTTACTTTTATTATTAACGATTGCATTGTATAAATTTACTTTTATTATTAACGATTGCATTGTATGAATTCACATTTATTATTAACGATTACATTGTATAAATTTACTTTTACTATTAATTTCATTGTATAAATTTACTTTTATCATTAATTATTGCATTGTATAAATTTACTTTTATTATTAATTATTGCATTGTATAAATTTAGTTTTATTTTTAATTATTGCATAGTATAAATTTACTTTTATCATTAATTATTGCATTGTATAAATTTACTTTTATTATTAATTATTGCATTGTATAAAGTTACTTTTATTATTAATTATTGCATTGTATAAAGTTACTTTTATTATTAACGATTGCATTGTATAAATTTACTTTTATTATTAATTATTGCATTGTATAAATTTACTTTTATTATTAATTATTGCATTGTATAAATTTACTTTTATTATTAATTATTGCATTGTATAAATTTACTTTTATTATTATTTCATTGTATAAATTTACTTTTATTATTAATTATTGCATTGTATAAATTTACTTTTATTATTAACGATTGCATTGTATGAATTTACTTTTATTATTAACGATTGCATTGTATAACTTTCCTTTTATTATTAACGATTGCATTGTATGAATTTACTTTTATTATTAACGATTGCATTGTATGAATTTACTTTTATTATTAACGATTGCATTGTATAAATTTACTTTTATTATTAACGATTGCATTGTATAAATTTACTTTTGTAATTAACGATTGCATTGTATAAATTTACTTTTATTATTAATTATTGCATTCTATAAATTTACTTTTATTATTAATTATTGCATTGTATAGATTTACTTTTATGATTATTTATTGCATTGTATAGATTTACTTTTATTATTAATTATTGCATTGTATAAATTTACTTTTATTATTAATTATTGCATTGTATAGATTTACTTTTATTATTAATTATTGCATTGTATGAATTTACTTTTATTATTAATTATTGCATTGTATAGATTTACTTTTATTATTATTTATTGCATTGTATAAATTTACTTTTATTATTATTTATTGCATTGTATAGATTTACTTTTATTATTTACGATTGCATTGTATAAATTTACTTTTATTATTAATTATTGCAGTGTATAAATTTACTTTTATTATTAATTATTGCATTGTATACATTTACTTTTATTATTAATTATTGCATTGTATAAATTTACTTTTATTATTAATTATTGCATTGTATAGATTTACTTTTATTATTAATTATTGCATTGTATAGATTTACTTTTATTATTAATTATTGCATTGTATAAATTTACTTTTATTATTAATTATTGCATTGTATAAATTTACTTTTATTATTAATTATTGCATTGTATAGATTTACTTTTATTATTAATTATTGCATTGTATACATTTACTTTTATTATTAATTATTGCATTGTATAAATTTACTTTTATTATTAATTATTGCATTGTATGAATTTACTTTTATTATTAATTATTGCATTGTATAAATTTACTGTTATTATTAATTATTGCATTGTATAAATTTACTTTTATTATTAACGATTGTATTGTATAAATTTACTTTTATTATTAACGATTGTATTGTATAAATTTACTTTTATTATTAACGATTGCATTGTATAAATTTACTTTTATTATTAACGATTGCATTGTATGAATTCACATTTATTATTAACGATTACATTGTATAAATTTACTTTTATTATTAATTATTGCATTGTATAAATTTACTTTTATTATTAATTATTGCATTCTATAAATTTACTTTTATTATTAATTATTGCATTGTATAGATTTACTTTTATTATTAATTATTGCATTCTATAAATTTACTTTTATTATTAATTATTGCATTGTATAAATTTACTTTTATTATTAATTATTGCATTGTATAAATTTACTTTTATTATTAATTATTGCATTGTATAAATTTACTTTTATTATTAATTATTGCATTCTATAAATTTACTTTTATTATTAATTATTGCATTGTATAAATTTACTTTTATTATTAATTATTGCATTGTATAGATTTACTTTTATTATTAATTATTGCATTGTATAAATTTACTTTTATTATTAATTATTGCATTGTATAAATTTACTTTTATTATTAATTATTGCATTCTATAAATTTACTTTTATTATTAATTATTGCATTCTATAAATTTCCTTTTATTATTAATTATTGCATTGTATAAATTTACTTTTATTATTAATTATTGCATTGTATGAATTTACTTTTATTATTAATTATTGCATTGTATAAATTTACTTTTATTATTAATTATTGCATTCTATAAATTTACTTTTATTATTAATTATTGCATTCTATAAATTTACTTTTATTATTAATTATTGCATTGTATAGATTTACTTTTATTATTAATTATTGCATTGTATGAATTTACTTTTATTATTAATTATTGCATTGTATAAATTTACTTTTATTATTAATTATTGCATTGTATAAATTTACTTTTATTATTAATTATTGCATTCTATAAATTTACTTTTATTATTAATTATTGCATTGTATAAATTTACTTTTATTATTAATTATTGCATTCTATAAATTTACTTTTATTATTAATTATTGCATTCTATAAATTTACTTTTATTATTAATTATTGCATTGTATAAATTTCCTTTTATTATTAACGATTTCATTGTATAAATTTACTTTTATTATTAATTATTGCATTGTATAAATTTACTTTTATTATTAATTATTGCATTCTATAAATTTACTTTTATTATTAATTATTGCATTGTATAAATTTACTTTTATTATTAATTATTGCATTGTATGAATTTACTTTTATTATTAATTATTGCATTGTATAAATTTACTTTTATTATTAATTATTGCATTCTATAAATTTACTTTTATTATTAATTATTGCATTGTATAAATTTACTTTTATTATTAATTATTGCATTCTATAAATTTACTTTTATTATTAATTATTGCATTGTATAAATTTACTTTTATTATTAATTATTGCATTGTATGAATTTACTTTTATTATTAATTATTGCATTCTATAAATTTACTTTTATTATTAATTATTGCATTGTATAAATTTACTTTTATTATTAATTATTGCATTGTATGAATTTACTTTTATTATTAATTATTGCATTGTATAAATTTACTTTTATTATTAATTATTGCATTCTATAAATTTACTTTTATTATTAATTATTGCATTCTATAAATTTACTTTTATTATTAATTATTGCATTCTATAAATTTACTTTTATTATTAATTATTGCATTCTATAAATTTACTTTTATTATTAATTATTGCATTGTATTAATTTACTTTTATTATTAATTATTGCATTCTATAAATTTACTTTTATTATTAATTATTGCATTGTATAAATTTACTTTTATTATTAATTATTGCATTGTATGAATTTACTTTTATTATTAATTATTGCATTCTATAAATTTACTTTTATTATTAATTATTGCATTGTATAAATTTACTTTTATTATTAATTATTGCATTCTATAAATTTACTTTTATTATTAATTATTCCATTGTATAAATTAACTTTTATTATTAATTATTGCATTGTATGAATTTACTTTTATTATTAATTATTGCATTGTATAAATTTACTTTTATTATTAATTATTGCATTCTATAAATTTACTTTTATTATTAATTATTGCATTGTATAAATTTACTTTTATTATTAATTATTGCATTCTATAAATTTACTTTTATTATTAATTATTGCATTCTATAAATTTACTTTTATTATTTATTATTGCATTCTATAAATTTACTTTTATTATTAATTATTGCATTCTATAAATTTACTTTTATTATTAATTATTGCATTGTATGAATTTACTTTTATTATTAATTATTGCATTGTATGAATTTACTTTTATTATTAATTATTGCATTCTATAAATTTACTTTTATTATTAATTATTGCATTCTATAAATTTACTTTTATTATTAATTATTGCATTGTATGAATTTACTTTTATTATTAATTATTGCATTCTATAAATTTACTTTTATTATTAATTATTGCATTGTATGAATTTACTTTTATTATTAATTATTGCATTCTATAAATTTACTTTTATTATTAATCATTGCATTGTATAAATTTACTTTTATTATTAATTATTGCATTCTATAAATTTACTTTTATTATTAATTATTGCATTGTATAAATTTACTTTTATTATTAATTATTGCATTGTATAAATTTACTTTTATTATTAATTATTGCATTCTATAAATTTACTTTTATTATTAATTATTGCATTGTATAAATTTACTTTTATTATTAATTATTGCATTCTATAAATTTACTTTTATTATTAATTATTGCATTCTATAAATTTACTTTTATTATTAATTATTGCATTGTATAAATTTCCTTTTATTATTACTTATTGCATTGTATAAATTTACTTTTATTATTAATTATTGCATTGTATAGATTTACTTTTATTATTAATTATTGCATTGTATAAATTTACTTTTATTATTAATTATTGCATTGTATAAATTTATTTTTATTATTAACGATTGCATTGTATAAATTTACTTTTATTATTAACGATTGTATTGTATAAATTTACTTTTATTATTAATTATTGCATTCTATAAATTTACTTTTATTATTAACGATTGCATTGTATAAATTTACTTTTATTATTAATTATTGCATTCTATAAATTTACTTTTATTATTAACGATTGCATTGTATGAATTTACTTTTATTATTAACGATTGTATTGTATGAATTTACTTTTATTATTAATTATTGCATTGTATAAATTTACTTTTATTATTAATTATTGCATTCTATAAATTTACTTTTATTATTAACGATTGCATTCTATAAATTTACTTTTATTATTAACGATTGTATTGTATGAATTTACTTTTATTATTAATTATTGCATTGTATAAATTTACTTTTATTATTAATCATTGCATTGTATAAATTTACTTTTATTATTAATTATTGCATTCTATAAATTTACTTTTATTATTAATTATTGCATTGTATAAATTTACTTTTATTATTAATTATTGCATTGTATAAATTTACTTTTATTATTAATTATTGCATTGTATAAATTTCCTTTTATTATTAATTATTGCATTGTATAAATTTCCTTTTATTATTAATTATTGCATTGTATAAATTTACTTTTATTATTAACGATTGCATTGTATGAATTTACTTTTATTATTAACGATTGCATTGTATAACTTTCCTTTTATTATTAACGATTGCATTGTATGAATTTACTTTTATTATTAACGATTGCATTGTATGAATTTACTTTTATTATTAACGATTGCATTGTATAAATTTACTTTTATTATTAATTATTGCATTGTATAGATTTACTTTTATGATTATTTATTGCATTGTATAGATTTACTTTTATTATTAATTATTGCATTGTATAAATTTACTTTTATTATTAATTATTGCATTGTATAGATTTACTTTTATTATTAATTATTGCATTGTATGAATTTACTTTTATTATTAATTATTGCATTGTATAGATTTACTTTTATTATTATTTATTGCATTGTATAAATTTACATTTATTATTATTTATTGCATTGTATAGATTTACTTTTATTATTTACGATTGCATTGTATAAATTTACTTTTATTATTAATTATTGCATTGTATAAATTTACTTTTATTATTAATTATTGCATTGTATAAATTTACTTTTATTATTAATTATTGCATTGTATAGATTTACTTTTATTATTAATTATTGCATTGTATAAATTTACTTTTATTATTAATTATTGCATTGTATAGATTTACTTTTATTATTAATTATTGCATTGTATAAATTTACTTTTATTATTAATTATTGCATTGTATAGATTTACTTTTATTATTAATTATTGCATTGTATAAATTTACTTTTATTATTAATTATTGCATTGTATAGATTTACTTTTATTATTTACGATTGCATTGTATAAATTTACTTTTATTATTAATTATTGCAGTGTATAAATTTACTTTTATTATTAATTATTGCATTGTATACATTTACTTTTATTATTAACGATTGCATTGTATAAATTTACTTTTATTATTAATTATTGCATTGTATAAATGTACTTTTATTATTAATTATTGCATTGTATAAATTTACTTTTACTATTAATTTCATTGTATAAATTTACTTTTATCATTAATTATTGCATTGTATAAAGTTACTTTTATTATTAACGATTGCATTGTATAAATTTAGTTTTATTTTTAATTATTGCATTGTATAAATTTACTGTGATTATTAATTATTGCATTGTATAAATTTACTTTTATTATTAACGATTGTATTGTATAAATTTACTTTTATTATTAACGATTGTATTGTATAAATTTACTTTTATTATTAACGATTGCATTGTATAAATTTACTTTTATTATTAACGATTGCATTGTATGAATTCACATTTATTATTAACGATTACATTGTATAAATTTACTTTTACTATTAATTTCATTGTATAAATTTACTTTTATCATTAATTATTGCATTGTATAAATTTACTTTTATTATTAATTATTGCATTGTATAAATTTAGTTTTATTTTTAATTATTGCATAGTATAAATTTACTTTTATCATTAATTATTGCATTGTATAAATTTACTTTTATTATTAATTATTGCATTGTATAAAGTTACTTTTATTATTAATTATTGCATTGTATAAAGTTACTTTTATTATTAACGATTGCATTCTATAAATTTACTTTTATTATTAATTATTGCATTGTATAAATTTACTTTTATTATTAATTATTGCATTGTATAAATTTACTTTTATTATTAATTATTGCATTGTATAAATTTACTTTTATTATTATTTCATTGTATAAATTTACTTTTATTATTAATTATTGCATTGTATAAATTTACTTTTATTATTAATTATTGCATTGTATAAATTTACTTTTATTATTAATTATTGCATTGTATAAATTTACTTGTATTATTAATTATTGCATTGTACAAATTTACTTGTATTATTAATTATTGCATTGTATGAATTTACTTTTATTATTAATTATTGCATTGTATAAATTTACTTTTATTATTAATTATTGCATTGTATAAATTTACTTTTATTATTATCGATTGCATTGTATAAATTTACTTTTATTATTAACGATTGCATTGTATAAATTTACTTTTATTATTAATTATTGCATTGTATAAATTTACTTTTATTATTAATTATTGCATTGTATAAATTTACTTTTATTATTAATTATGGCATTCTATAAATTTACTTTTATTATTAATTATTGCATTCTATAAATTTACTTTTACTATTAATTTCATTGTATAAATTTACTTTTATCATTAATTATTGCATTGTATAAATTTACTTTTATTATTAATTATTGCATTGTATAAATTTAGTTTTATTATTAAGGATTGCATTGTATAAATTTACTGTTATTATTAATTATTGCATTGTATAAATTTACTTTTATTATTAACGATTGTATTGTATAAATTTACTTTTATTATTAACGATTGTATTGTATAAATTTACTTTTATTATTAACGATTGCATTGTATAAATTTACTTTTATTATTAACGATTGCATTGTATGAATTCACATTTATTATTAACGATTGCATTGTATAAAGTTACTTTTATTATTAATTATTGCATTGTATAAATTTACTTTTATTATTTACGATTGCATTGTATAAATTTACTTTTATTATTAATTATTGCATTGTATAAATTTACTTTTATTATTAATTATTGCATTGTATAAATTTACTTTTATTATTATTTCATTGTATAAATTTACTTTTATTATTAATTGTTGCATTGTATAAATTTACTTTTATTATTAATTATTGCATTGTATAAATTTACTTTTATTATTAATTATTGCATTGTATAAATTTACTTGTATTATTAATTATTGCATTGTACAAATTTACTGTTATTATTAATTATTGCATTGTATAAATTTACTTTTATTATTAATTATTGCATTGTATAAATTTACTTTTATTATTAACGATTGCATTGTATGAATTTTCTTTTATTATTAACTAGCAGGGACCGTATAAACAATGAAAAAACAAAAGCAGATATTGAACATATGTTTTATTCTTAGGGGAGAGGAATCTTTCAGGGTGAGAGAGAGAGAGAAGATAAAGAATGTGAGAGAGAGGCAGAAAAGAAAGTTGTTCCATCCTCTTTCCCAAATTTGAATACTGTGCACGTTTGAACTCTCATCGTCGAGTTGATCCTCAAGTTGCCTATTGGCCTTGAAAAGTGCTAATATAGAGAGAAGAGAAAAAGGGTTAGAGAGAGAAGATAAAGAGTGTGAGAGAGAGGCAGAAGAGAAAGTTGTTCCATCCTCTTTCCCAAATTTGAATACTGTGCACATTTGAACTCTCATCGTCGAGTTTATCCTCGAGTTGCCTATTGGCCTTGATAAGTGCTAATATAGAGAGAAGAGAAACAGGGGTAGAGAGAGAGAAGATAAAGAGTGTGAGAGAGAGGCCGAAGAGAAAGTTGTTCCATCCTTTTTCCCAAATTTGAATACTGTGCACGTTTGAACTCTCATCGTCGAGTTGATCCTCGAGTTGCCTATTGGCCTTGATAAGTGCTAATATAGAAAGAAGAGAAACAAGGGTATAGAGAGAGAGAAGATAAAGAGTGTGAGAGAGAGGCAGAAGAGACGTTATTCTATCCTCTTTCCCAAATTTGAATACTGTGCACATTTGAACTCTCATTGTCGAGTTTATCCTCGAGTTGCATATTGGCCTTGATAAGTGCTAATATAGAGAGAAGAGAAACAGGGGTAGAGAGAGAGAGAGAGGATAAAGAGTGTGAGAGAGAGGCAGAAGAGAAAGTTTTTCCATCCTCTTTCCCAAATTTCACTACTGTGCACATTTGAACTCTCATCGTCGAGTTTATCCTCGAGTTGCCTATTGGCCTTGATAAGTGCTAATATAGAGAGAAGAGAAACAGGGTGACAGAGAGAGAGAAGATAAAGAGTGTGAGAGAGAGGCAGAAGAGAAAGTTTTTCTATCCTCTTTCCCAAATTTCACTACTGTGCACGTTTGAACTCTCATCCTCGACTTTATCCTCGAGTTGCCTATTGGCCTTGATAAGTGCTAATATAGAGAGAAGAGAAAAAGGGTTAGAGAGAGAAGATAAAGAGTGTGAGAGAGAGGCAGAAGAGAAAGTTGTTCCATCCTCTTTCCCAAATTTGAATACTGTGCACATTTGAACTCTCATCGTCGAGTTTATCCTCGAGTTGCCTATTAGCCTTGATAAGTGCTAATATAGAGAGAAGAGAAACAGGGGTAGAGATAGAGAAGATAAAGAGTGTGAGAGAGAGGCCGAAGAGAAAGTTGTTCCATCCTTTTTCCCAAATTTGAATACTGTGCACGTTTGAACTCTCATCGTCGAGTTGATCCTCGAGTTGCCTATTGGCCTTGATAAGTGCTAATATAGAAAGAAGAGAAACAGGGGTAGAGAGAGAGAGAAGATAAAGAGTGTGAGAGAGAGGCAGAAGAGACGTTATTCTATCCTCTTTCCCAAATTTGAATACTGTGCACATTTGAACTCTCATTGTCGAGTTAATCCTCGAGTTGCATATTGGCCTTGATAAGTGCTAATATAGAGAGAAGAGAAACAGGGGTAGAGAGAGAGAGAGGATAAAGAGTGTGAGAGAGAGGCAGAAGAGAAAGTTTTTCCATCCTCTTTCCCAAATTTCACTACTGTGCACATTTGAACTCTCATCGTCGAGTTTATCCTCGAGTTGCCTATTGGCCTTGATAAGTGCTAATATAGAGAGAAGAGAAACAGGGTGACAGAGAGAGAGAAGATAAAGAGTGTGAGAGAGAGGCAGAAGAGAAAGTTTTTCTATCCTCTTTCCCAAATTTCACTACTGTGCACGTTTGAACTCTCATCCTCGACTTTATCCTCGAGTTGCCTATTGGCCTTGATAAGTGCTAATATAGAGAGAAGAGAAAAAGGGTTAGAGAGAGAAGATAAAGAGTGTGAGAGAGAGGCAGAAGAGAAAGTTGTTCCATCCTCTTTCCCAAATTTGAATACTGTGCACATTTGAACTCTCATCGTCGAGTTTATCCTCGAGTTGCCTATTGGCCTTGATAAGTGCTAATATAGAGAGAAGAGAAACAGGGGTAGAGAGAGAGAAGATAAAGAGTGTGAGAGAGAGGCCGAAGAGAAAGTTGTTCCATCCTTTTTCCCAAATTTGAATACTGTGCACGTTTGAACTCTCATCGTCGAGCTGATCCTCGAGTTGCCTATTGGCCTTGATAAGTGCTAATATAGAAAGAAGAGAAACAGGGGTAGAGAGAGAGAGAAGATAATGAGTGTGAGAGAGAGGCAGAAGAGACGTTATTCTATCCTCTTTCCCAAATTTGAATACTGTGCACATTTGAACTCTCATCGTCGAGTTTATCCTCGAGTTGCCTATTGGCCTTGATAAGTGCTAATATAGAGAGAAGAGAAACAGGGGTTGAGAGAGAGAGAAGATAAAGAGTGTGAGAGAGAGGCAGAAGAGAAAGTTGTTCTATCCTCTTTCCTAAATTTGAATACTGTGCACATTTGAACTCTCATCGTCGAGTTTATCCTCGAGTTGCCTATTGGCCTTGATAAGTGCTAATATAGAGAGAAGAGAAACAGGGGTAGAGAGAGAGAGTGAAGATAGAGAGTGTGAGAGAGAGGCAGAAGAGAAAGTTGTTCCATCCACTTTCCCAAATTTCACTACTGTGCACGTTTGAACTCTCATCGTCGAGTTTATCCTCGAGTTGCCTATTGGCCTTGATAAGTGCTAATATAGAGAGAAGAGAAACAGGCGTAGAGAGAGAGAGAGAAGACAAAGAGTGTGAGAGAGAGGCAGAAGAGAAAGTTGTTCCATCCTCTTTCCCAAATTTCACTACTGTGCACATTTGAACTCTCATCGTCGAGTTGATCCTCGAGTTGCCTATTGGCCTTGATAAGTGCTATTATAGAGAGAAGAGAAACAGGCGTAGAGAGAGAGAAGATAAAGAGTGTGAGAGAGAGGCAGGAGAGAAAGTTGTTCCATCCTATTTCCCAAATTTGAATACTGTGCACATTTAAACTCTCATTGTCGAGTTTATCCTCGAGTTGCATATTGGCCTTGATAAGTGCTAATATAGAGAGAAGAGAAACAGGGGTAGAGAGAGAGAGAGAGGATAAAGAGTGTGAGAGAGAGGCAGAAGAGAAAGTTTTTCCATCCTCTTTCCCAAATTTCACTACTGTGCACATTTGAACTCTCATCGTCGAGTTTATCCTCGAGTTGCCTATTGGCCTTGATAAGTGCTAATATAGAGAGAAGAGAAACAGGGTGACAGAGAGAGAGAAGATAAAGAGTGTGAGAGAGAGGCAGAAGACAAAGTTTTTCTATCCTCTTTCCCAAATTTCACTACTGTGCACGTTTGAACTCTCATCCTCGACTTTATCCTCGAGTTGCCTATTGGCCTTGATAAGTGCTAATATAGAGAGAAGAGAAACAGGGGTAGAGAGAGAGAGAAGATAAAGGGTGTGAGAGAGAGGCAGAAGAGAAAGTTGTTCTATCCTCTTTCCCAAATTTGAATAGTGTGCACATTTGAACTCTCATCGTCGAGTTGATCCTCGAGTTACCTATTGGCCTTGATAAGTGCTAATATAGAGAGAAGAGAAACAGGGGTAGAGAGAGAGAAGATAAAGAGTGTGAGAGAGAGGCAGAAGAGAAAATTGTTCTATCCTCTTTCCCAAATTTGAATACTGTGCACATTTGAACTCTCATCGTCGAGTTTATCCTCGAGTTGCCTATTGGCCTTGATAAGTGTTAATATAGAGAGAAGAGAAACAGGGTTAGAGAGAGAGAGAAGATAAAGAGTGTGAGAGAGAGGCAGAAGAGAAAGTTGTTCTATCCTCTTTCCCAAATTTCACTACTGTGCACGTTTGAACTCTCATCCTCGAGTTGCCTATTGGCCTTGATAAGTGCTAATATAGATAGAAGGGAAAGAGGGTGAGAGAGAGAGATTTGATAAAGAGTGTGAGAGAGAGAAAGAGAAGAGAAAGAGGTCTAGAGAGAGAGAGAAAGAGAAGAGAGTGAGAGAGAGAAATATGGTGATAGAGAGAGAGTTAGGAAAGAGGACACAAGCGGTTCTAATAAAATGTGCATCTATAGGAGATAATGCCTGGGAATGGTTGCACTGTTTTTGTTGGTTTTGAAGCTGCCTCTGCCCCCCCCCCACAGTTTAACAGTGGTGTGACGTCAAGAGAAAGAGGGTGAGAGAGAGGGAAGAGTAAGTGGGTGAGAGAGAGAGAAAAAAGAGAAAGACGGTGTTGGTTTTGAAGCGGCCTCTACTCCTCCCCCTTCCAGTTTAAGAGGTATGAGGTCACGTGGTAATATAGAAAATGGCTAATTATTTTATAACATAAATATTATGATATTTTTCTTATCGTCTAATATTTTGAAAGCTTAATTTTTTTATTCCTGTACATTTTTTCCTGACGTAGTTCGTTAAAACTCTTGTATAAATACTATTTTTAACCAGTTAATCACGATGGAAACATTGTCATAAAGTTTAACAGTATATATAACGAAGGAGAAGAGAAATTGGAAAAGTATCGGTGAAAAAAGTTGTTATTTACAATTGTTCGCCATTACTGGATGTTGACGTCACGTCACGTGACATAACTAAGCGTTTTTGGATTACGTAATAATAACATTAAAATGACAGGTTTTTTGGGGAGCCTCCCTGGGAGAAAAACGATCAGTTGACCCCGTTCTACTGGTCCGTTTTCCGTGAAATTTCGATATTTGTCATCCGGGCGATGGAGCTTCAATATGATACCTAATTTGTAAACTTTGGTTGTGTCTGTCAAAAGTTTTAGCGTTACAAACAAACATACATACATACACACAGACGTTTCGCTTTTATATATTATACTAGCAGGGCTACCCGGTGTTGCCCGGGACTGTATAAACAATGAAAAAACAAAAGCAGATATTGAACATATGTTTTATTCTTAGGGGAGAGGAATCTTTCAGGGTGAGAGAGAGAAGATAAAGAGTGTGAGAGAGAGGCAGAAAAGAAAGTTGTTCCATCCTCTTTCCCAAATTTCACCACTGTGCACGTTTGAACTCTCATCCTCGAGTTTCCTATTAGCCCTGATAAGTGCTAATATAGAGAGAAGAGAAACAGGGTGAGAGAGAGAGAGAGAGAGAGAAGATAAAGAGTGTGAGAGAGAGGCAGAAGAGAAAGTTGTTCCATCCTCTTTCCCAAATTTGAATACTGTGCACGTTTGAACTCTCGTCGTCGAGTTTATCCTCGAGTTGCCTATTGGCCTTGATAAGTGCAAATATAGAGAGAAGAGAAACAGGGGTAGAGAGAGAGAGAGAGAAGATACAGAGTGTGAGAGAAAGGCAGAAGAGAACGTTGTTCTATCCTCTTTCCCAAATTTCACCGCTGTGCACGTTTTACTTCTTATCGTCGAGTTGATCCTCGAGGTGCCTACTGGCCTTGATAAGTGCTAATATAGAGAGAAGAGAAACAGGGTGAGAGAGAGAGAAGAGAAACAGGGTGAGAGAGAGAGAGAAAAGACAAAGAGTGTGAGAGAGAGGCAGAAGAGAAAGTTGTTCCATCCTCTTTCCCAAATTTCACTACTGTGCACGTTTGAACTCTCATCGTCGAGTTTATCCTCGAGTTGCCTATTGGCCTTGCTTAGTGCTAATACACAGAGAAGAGAAACAGGGGTAGAGAGAGAGAAGATAAAGAGTGTGAGAGAGAGGCAGAAGAGAAAGTTGTTCTATCCTCTTTCCCAAATTTCACTACTGTGCACATTTGAACTCTCATCGTCGAGTTTATCCTCGAGTTGCCTATTGGCCTTGATAAGTGCTAATATAGAGAGAAGAGAAACTGCGGTAGAGAGAGAGAGAGAAGATAAAGAGTGTGAGAGAGAGGCAGAAGAGAAAGTTGTTCCATCCTCTTTCCCAAATTTCACTACTGTGCACGTTTTAACTCTGATCCTCTAGTTGCCTAATGGCCTTGATAAGGGCTTATATAGATAGAAGGGAAAGAGGGTGAGAGAGAGAGTAGATAAAGAGGGTGAGAGAGAGAAAGAGAAGAGAAAGAGGTCTAGAGAGAGAGAGAAGAGAGTGAGAGAGAGAGAGAGAGAAATATGGTGATAGAGAGAGAGTTAGGAGAGAGGTAGAGAGAGAGAGAAGAGGGTTAGAGAGAGAGAAGAGAAGGGAGTGAGAGAGAGAGAATGAGAAAGGCGTCGAGAGAGTAAGAGACAAAGACGGCGAGAGAGAGAGAGAGAAAGACGGCGAGAGAGAGAGATAGAGAAAGACGGCGAGAGAGAGAGAGAGAAAGAGTGTTTGGGAAAACTGTTCACGCGACCTAATTTTCGTGTACATAAGAATCCTCACACTGATACCCACCCCTGCAAGTTTAAGAGAGTTAGAAAGTAAAGACAAAATGGCTAAAGCTTTGTTTACATGTTTGATAAAGAGCAAAATCACCTTCGCCGGTAAAAAACTTCAAGCAAAAATAAAACATTTTCCCTACGTCAATTTTCGTGTAAGTTTGGGATTTTGCTTTTTGGAGTGCGATAATTCCGTTGGTAATAACGGTTCGAGTCGAAAACTAATATTTAACTGTGTTATAGTATCAATTACTCCTCGAAGGCAGTTTTTATCTATCTCAGCGCAGCCGACATTTTACTGAGCTGACGTCACGTCACGTGACACGTAATGAATAACGTTAAAATGACAGGTTTTTTATGGGGCCCTCCCTGGGAGAAAATTGATCAGTTCACCCCCTTCTAATTGTCCGTTTGACGTGAAATTTCGATATTTGTCATGCGGGTGATCAAGGTGCAATATGATACCTAATTTGTCAACTCTGGTTGTGTCTGTCAAAAGTTTTAGCGTTACAAACAAACATACATACACACAGACGTTTGAGATTTATATATATAGAAGACTAGCAGGGCTACCCGGCGTTGCTCGGGACCGTATAAACAATGCAAAAACAAAAGCAGATATTGAATATATGTTTTATTCTTAGGGGAGAGGAATCTTTCATCTCTATGTATTATTTGTTTTATCTACCCTAGGACTGGTATTGTTCATGTTTTATCGCTAGCGTAGGTAATTTACAACCTGTATATGAAATTGTTTTACCTTAGGAGGAAGAGAACAGGTAATATACAACATAATGTGTCTATATTACATCCCTGGCAACGCCTAGAAACCAGCTAGAACATGTATTTCAGTCAATCTTTATTACATCCTGGGCTATGCCGGGAAACCAGCTAATCTCTATTTAGTGACTTGACCACCAAAATACCTCCCTAAGTGTGTCCTTTCTTTTGAACTTATTAGATATAGGTATCTAGAAATGTGTGTGAAATTTTGTTGAATGCATTGTTCACTATGATTTTCTTATTGTTCTACACAATATCAACTGTAGCGAAATAACACAGTAAACTTAGTGTAGTATTAGAATAAAAAGCAAAGGAAAAAATTAGAATCATAATCTGTAATTGCAAATCTAAATTTGCTAGCGTGTACCAGTATTTGCCAGGTTGTGGAAATTTGGAATTTATAACATATGTAGTGGCCTTTTCCTAGATACCTATTGCTAAAAATTATACTTTCATTTTGTTAGAAAAATCTCTCTTCGGATGGCCTGCATCATCCAAAATAAAAACAAATATTTTTATAATTGTTTCAGTACATTGCTACACAATGTGACATTTGTTGGCGTTTGTAAAAAAAAATCATGAATGTGCTTATATTCCAAAAAAGAAAATATCAGTGCACAGTATTGAAAGTGTTTGAGATTCAAAAGTCTGTAACATTTCTACTAACTTCATAAGATGTCATGTGAGAAACTGAATTGAATATCAAGACATTATCTGAAGCGTTTTTATTTTGGTGTAACGTATGTGTTTACAGTGAACCTTAACTTTTAATAAACAGCTTGGTATGCAATGACATAGGCTAAGAATCTGAGACAAAACATATATAAATTGGAAAAATGTGTGAACAAATGAAAAAAAATGATCCGCTCCACTTGATGACATCAAGCACAGTAATATTTTAGTGAAGAAAATATGAAATTGATGTTCAGTGATTAGTTTGGATGAATGAGAAAATGTAATTGTTTGATGCATAAAAAATAACTCATTTGCTGTATTTGATATTAAGCAGCAAAATATAGTGATTTGAATATTAAGGAAAACATCAAATCAGATTATGTAAAAAAAAAAGATGAAATTAGAAAATATATATTTTCTGTTTATGAGTTTTGCCAATCAAAATTTTGTGGCAGAAATTGGGTGATTACCATGCAATTTTATTTTGGTAAAATTCTTAAATTATTTCAATGTTTATTATAATTTCTTATTAGTGACTTGTTATCATCAAAATCCGCCCCAAAGAGCGTCCTTTCTTTTATTAGGTATCAAAATAGGTATCCAAAATTCTACTTCTATACAAATGTGATATTTAAGATATGTAGATAAAAAATTTGTTGCATATATACGTTGAGAATTCTTCTCTCTCATTCCCTCTCTCACACACACATTCTCACTTTTATAGATATAATAGATAAATTATGCTAGATATATTTCCATATGTCTGAATAATCTACATAAAAATTTTCAAATCTGTAGATATAAAATTTGTTGAGTATATAGGTTGAGAATTGTTCTCTCTCTCTCTCATACACACACACACACATTTTCACTTTTATAGATATAATAGATAGATTATGCTAGATATATTTCTATATGTCTGAATACGCTACATACAAATTTTCAAATCTGTAGATATAAAATTTGTTGAGTATATAGGTTGAGAATTGTTCTCCCTCTCTCTCTCTCCTCTCACACATTCTCACTTTTATAGATATAATAGATAGATTATGCTAGATATATTTCCATATGTCTGAATACACTATATAAAAATTTTCTAATCTGTAGATAAAAAATTTGTTGAATATAAAAGTTGAGAATTGTTCTTACACTCTCTCTCTCACACACACAGACACATTCTCACTTTTATAGACATAATAGACAGATTATGCTAGATATATTTCCATATGTCTGAATACCCTATATACAAATTTTAAAATTTGTAGATGAAAAATTTTTTGAATATATAGATTGAGAATTGTTCTCTCGCTCTGTCTCTCTCTCTCTCTCTTGCTACCTCACACACACACACACGCAAACATTCTCACTTTTATTATAGATATAAGAGATAGATTATGCTAAATATATTTCCATATGTCTGAATACCCTATATACAAATTTTCTAATCTGTAGATGAAAAATTTGTTTAGTATATAGGTTGAGAATTGTTCTCTCTCTCTCACACACACATTTTCACTTTTATAGATATAATAGATTATGCTAGATATATTTCCATAAGTCTGAATTCCCCTATATAGGTTGGTGTCGTTGAATAACTCATCCTCCCGTTAAAGTTGTTCCATCCTCTTTCCCAAATTTGACTACTGTGCACTTTTGAACTGTCATCCTCGAGTTACCTATTGGCCTTGATAAGTGCTAATATAGAGAGAAGAGAAACAGGGTGAGAGAGAGGGAGAGATGATAAAGAGGGTGAGAGAGAGGCAGAAGAGAAAGTTGTTCCATCCTCTTTTCCAAATTTGACTACTGTGCACGTTTGAACTCTTATCCTCGAGTTGCCTATTGGCCTTGATAAGTGCTAATATAGATAGAATGTATATATAACAAAATAGGTTGGAGTCGCTGAATAACTCAATCTCCTGTTATAGCGGTTCGATCCTCCTTCCCGAATTTGACTACGGTGCACTTTAAAACTCTCATCCTCGAGAGGCCTATGGGCCTTGATAAGTGGTAATATATATAGTTTCTACAAAATGTATATATATATATATATATAACAAAATAGGTTGGTGTCGTTGAATAACTCCTCCTCCCATTAAAGTTGTTCCATCCTTTTTCCCAAATTTGACTACTGTGCACTTTTGAGCTGTACTCCTCGAGTTGCCTATTGGCCTTGATAAGTACTAATAAAGAGAGAAGAGAAACAGGGTGAGAGTGAGAGAGAAGATAAAGAGTGTGAGAGAGAGGCAGAAGAGAAAGTTGTTCCATCCTATTTCCAAAATTTCACTACTGTGCACGTTTGAACTCTCATCGTCGAGTTGATCCACAAGTTGCCTATTGGCCTTGATAAGTAAGAATATAGAGAGAAGAAAAACAGGGGTAGAGAGAGAGAAGATAAAGAGTGTGAGAGAGAGACAGAAGAGAAAGTTGTTCCATCATCTTTCCCAAATTTGAATACTGTACACGTTTGAACTCTCATCGTCGAGTTGATCCTCGAGTTGCCTATTGGCCTTGATAAGTGCTAATATAGAGAGAAGAGAAACAGGGGTAGAGAGAGAGAGAAAATAGAGAGTGTTAGAGAGAGGCAGAAGAGAAAGTTGTTCCATCCTCTTTCCCAAATTTCACTACTGTGCACATTTGAACTCTCATCGTCGAGTTTATCCTCGAGTTGCCTATTGGCCTTGATAAGCGCTAATATAGAGAGAAGAGAAACAGGGGTAGAGAGAGAGAGAAGATACAGAGTTTGAGAGAGAGGCAGAAGAGAAAGTTGTTCTATCCTCTTTCCCAAATTTGAATACTGTGCACGTTTGAACTCTCATCGTCGAGTTTATCCTCTAGTTGCCTATTGGCCTTGATAAGTGCTAATATAGATAGGAGGGAAAGAGGGTGAGAGAGACAGAGTAGATAAAGAGTGTGAGAGAGAGAAAGAGAAAAGAAAGAGGTCTAAAGAGAGAGAGAGAGGAGAGAGAGAGAGAAATATGGTGATAGAGTTAGGAAAGAGGTAGAGAGAGAGAGAAGAGGGTGAGAGAGAGAAGGGAAAGGGAGTGAGAGAGAGAATGAGAAAGACGGCGAGAGAGAGAGAGAGAGAGAGAGAAAGACGGCGAAAGAGAGAGATAGAGAAAGACGGCGAGAGAGAGAGAGAAAGAGTGCTTGGGAAAACTGTTAACGCGACCTAATTTTCGTGTACATAAGCGTCCTCACACTGATACCCCCCCCCGTCAAGTTTAAGAGAGTTAGAAAGTAAAGACAAAATGGCTAAAGCTTTGTTTACATGTTTGACAAAGAGCAAAATCACCTTCGCCGGTAAAAAACTTCAAGCAAAAATAGAACATTTTCCCTACGTCAATTTTCGTGTAAGTTTGGGATTTTGCTTTTTGGAGTGCGATAATTCCGTTGGCAATAACGGTTCGAGTCGAAAACTAATATTTAACTGTGTTATAGTATCAATTACTCCTCGAAGGCAGCTTTTATCTATCTCAGCGCAGCCGACATTTTACTGAGCTGACGTCACGTCACGTGACACGTAATGAATAACGTTAAAATGACAGGTTTTTTGGGGCATCCCCCTGGGAGAAAAATGATCAGTTCACCCCCTTCTAATTGTCCGTTTGACGTGAAATTTCGATATTTGTCATGCGGGTGATCAAGGTGCAATATGATACCGGATTTGTCAACTTTGGTTGTGTCTGTCAAAAGTTTTAGCGTTACAAACAAACATACATACATACATACATACATACATACATACACACACACAGATTTTTGGCTTTTATATATTACTAGCAGGGCTACCCGGCGTTGCTCGGGACCGTATAAACAATGAAAAAACAAAAGCAGATATTGAACATATGTTTTATTCTTAGGGGAGAGGAATCTTTCATCTAAAGTTTTAGCGTTACAAACAAACATTTGTCTTTTATATATATAGATAATGACAGGTTTTTTGGGGCCCCCCTCGAAGATAACTGATCAGTTGACCAACTTCTAGTGGTCCGTTTGACGTGAAATTTCGATATTTGTCATCCGGGTGATGGGGCTTCGATATGATACCAAATTTGTCAAGTTTGGTTCCGTCTTTCAAAAGTTTTAGCGTTACAAACAAACATACATACATACACACACAGACGTTTGGCTTTTATATATATAGACTAGCAGGGCTACCCGGCGTTGCCCGGGACCGTAACAGCAATATAAAAACAAAAGCAGATATTAAACATATGTTTTATTCTTAGGGGAGAGGAATCTTTCAGGGTGAGAGAGAGAGAAAAGATAAAGAGTGTGAGAGACAGGCAGAAGAGACAGTTGTTCCATCCTCTTTCCAAAATTTGACTACTGTTCACGTTTGAACTCTCATCGTCGAGTTGATCCTCGACTTGCCTATTGGCCTTGATAAGTGCTTATATAGAGAAAAGAGAAACAGGGTGAGAGAGAGAGAGAAGATAAAGAGTGTTAGAGAGAGGCAGAAGAGAAAGTTGTTCCATCCTCTTTTCCAAATTGTAATACTGTGCACGTTTGAACTCTCATCGTCGAGTCTATCCTCGATTTGCCTATTGGCCTTGATAAGTGCTAATATAGAGAGAAGAGAAACAGGGTGAGAGAGAGAGAGAGAGAAGATAAACAGTGTGAGAGAGGCAGAAGAGAAAGTTGTTCCATCCTCTTTCCCAAATTTCACTACTGTGCACGTTTGACCTCTCAATCTCAAGTTGCCTATTGGCCTTGATAAGTGCTAATATAGATAGAAGGGAAAGAGGGTGAGAGGGAGAGTAGATAAAGAGGGTGAGAGAGAGAAAGAGAAGAGAAAGAGGTCTAGAGAGCGAGAGAGAGAGAAGAGAGTGAGAGAGAGAGAGAAATATGGTGAGTCTAGTTGATCCTCGAGTTGCCTATTTGCCTTGATAAGTGCTAATATAGAGAGAAGAGAAACAGGGTGAGAGAGAGAGAGAAGATAAAGAGTGTTAGAGAGAGGCAGAAGAGAAAGTTGTTCAATCCTCTTTTCCAAATTGTAATACTGTGCACGTTTGAACTCTCATCGTCGAGTCTATCCTCGATTTGCCTATTGGCCTTGATAAGTGCTAATATACAGAGAAGAAAAACAGGGTGAGAGAGAGAGAGAAGATAAATAGTGTGAGAGAGAGGCAGAAGAGAAAGTTGTTCCATCCTCTTTCCCAAAGTTCACTACTGTGCACGTTTGAACTCTCAATCTCGAGTTGCCTATTGGCCTTGATAAGTGCTAATATAGATAGAAGGGAAAGAGGGTGAGAGAGAGAGAGTAGATAAAGAGGGTGAGAGAGAGAGAGAAAGAGAAGAGAAAGAAGTCTAGAGAGAGAGAGAGAGAAGAGAGTGAGAGAGAGAGAAATATGGCGATACATGTGCACGCGACCTAATTTTCGTTTACATAAGCGGCCTGATACTGATACCAACCCCTCCCCCTTCAAGTTAACAGAGTTAGAATGTATAAACAAAATGGCTAAATCTTATTTACATGTTTTACAAAGAGCAAAGTCATCTTCGCCGGCAAAAAACTTCAAGCAAAAATAAAAACATTTTCCCTACGTCAATTTTCGTGTAATTTTGTGATTTTGATTTTTGGAGTGCGATAATTCCGTTGGTAATAACGGTTCGAGTCGAAAACTAATATTTAACTGTGTTATAGTATCAATTTCTCCTCCGAAGGCAGTTTTAACGTGCCGCAGCCGACATTTTACTGAGCTGACGTCACGTCACGTGACACGTAATGAATAACGTTAAAATGACAGGTTTTTTGGGGGCCCCCCCTGGGAGGAAAATGATACGTTCACCCCCTTCTAATTGTCCGTTTGACGTGAAATTTCGATATTTGTCATGCGGGTGATCAAGGTGCAATATGATACCTAATTTGTCAACTTTGGTTGTGTTTGTCAAAAGTTTTAGCGTAACAAACAAACATACATACATACATACATACATACACACCGATTTTTGCCTTTTATATATTATGATGATGAAGACGATTGCATTGTAGAAAATTTACTTTTTTATTAACGATTTCATTGTTTAAATTTACTTTTATTAACGATTGCATTTTATAAATTTACTTTCATTATTAACGATTGAATTGTATAAATTTACATTTATTATTAATTATTGCATTGTATAAATTTACTTTTATTATTAACTATTGCATTGTATAAATTTACTTTTATTATTAACGATTGCATTGTATAAATTTACATTTATTATTAATTATTGCATTGTATAAATTTACATTTATTATTAATTATTGCATTGTATAAATTTAGTTTTGTTATTAATTATTGCATTGTATAAATTTACTTTTATTATTAACTAGCAGGGCTACCCGGCGTTGCCCGGGACCGTAACAACAATGTAAAAACAAAAGCAGATATTGAATATATGTTTTATTCTTAGGGGATAGGAATCTTTCAGGGTGAGAGAGAGAGAGAAGATAAAGAGTGTGAGAGAGAGGCAGAAGAGAAAGTTGTTCCATCCTCTTTCCCAAATTTGAATACTGTGCACGTTTGAACTCTCATCGTCGAGTTCATCCTCGAGTTGCCTATTGGCCTTGATAAGTGCTAATATAGAGAGAAGAGAAACAGGGTGAGAGAGAGAGAGAAGATAAAGTGTGAGAGAGAGGCAGAAGAGAAAGTTGTTCCATCCTCTTTCGTGAGAGAGAGGCAGAAGAGAAAGTTGTTCCATCCTCTTTCCCAAATTTCACTACTGTGCACGTTTGAACGCTCATCCTCGAGTTGCCTTTTGGCCTTGATAAGTGCTAATATAGAGAGAAGAGAAACAGGGTGAGAGAGAGAGCGACAGAGAGAGAGAGAAGATAAATAGTGTGAGAGAGAGGCAGAAGAGAAAGTTGTTCCATCCTCTTTCCCAAATTTCACTACTGTGCACGTTTGAACTCTCAATCTCGAGTTGCCTATTGGCCTTGATAAGTGCTAATATAGATAGAAGGGAAAGAGGGTGAGAGAGAGAGTAGATAAAGAGGGTGAGAGAGAGAAAGAGAAGAGAAAGAGGTCTAGAGAGAGAGAGAGAGAGAGAAGAGAGTGAGAGAGAGAGAAATATGGTGATAGAGAGAGTTAGGAAAGTGGTAGAGAGAGAGAGAGAGAAAGACGGCGAGAGAGAGAGAGAGAGAAAGACGGCGAGAGAGAGAGAGAGAGAGAAAGACGCCGAGAGAGAGAGAGAGAAAGTGTTCTTTAGAAAACTGTGCACGCAACCTAATTTTCGGGTTCATAAGCGGCCTGATACTGATACCCACCCCTCCCCCTTAAAGTTAACAGAGTTAGAATGTATAAACAAAATGGCTAAATCTTTGTTTACATGTTTTACAAAGAGCAAAGTCATCTTCGCCGGCAAAAAACTTCAAGCAAAAATAAAAATATTTTCCCTACGTCAATTTTCGTGTAATTTTGTGATTTTGATTTTTGGAGTGCGATAATTCCGTTGGTAATAACGGTTCGAGTCGAAAACTAATATTTAACTGTGTTATAGTATCAATTTCTCCTCTGAAGGCAGTTTTAACGTACCTCAGCCGCAGCCGACATTTTACTGAGCTGACGTCACGTCACGTGACACGTAATGAATAACGTTAAAATGACAGGTTTTTTGGGGCCCCCCTGGGAGAAAAATGATCAGTTCACCCCCTTCTAATTGTCCGTTTGACGTGAAATTTCGATATTTGTCATGCGGGTGATCAAGGTGCAATATGATACCGAATTTGTCAACTTTGGTTGTGTCTGTCAAAAGTTTTAGCGTTACAAACAAACATTCATACATACATACATACATACACACAGATTTTTGCCTTTTATATATTACTAGCAGGGCTACCCGGCGTTGCCCGGGACCGTAACAACAATGTAAAAACAAAAGCAGATATTGAACATATGTTTGATTCTTAGGGGAGAGGAATCTTTCAGGTTGAGAGAGAGAGAGAGAAGATAAAGAGTGTGAGAGAGAGGCAGAAGAGAAAGTTGTTCCATCCTCTTTCCCAAATTTGAATACTGTGCACGTTTGAACTCTCATCTTCGAGTTGATCCTCGAGTTGCCTATTGGCCTTAAAAAGTGCTAATATAGAGAGACGAGAAACAGGGTGAGAGAGAGAGAAGATAAAGAGTGTGAGAGAGAGGCCGAAGAGAAAGTTGTTCCATCCTCTTTCCCAAATTTGAATACTGTGCACGTTTGAACTCTCATGGTCGAGTTGATCCTCGAGTTGCCTATTTGCCTTGATAAGTGCTAATATAGAGAAAAGAGAAACAGGGTGAGAGAGAGAGAGAAGATAAAGAGTTTGAGAGAGAGGCAGAAGAGAAAGTTGTTCCATCCTCTTTCCCAAATTTGAATACTGTGCACGTTTGAACTCTCATCGTCGAGTTTATCCTCGAGTTGCCTATTGGCCTTGATAAGTGCTAATATAGAGAGAAGAGAAACAGGGGTAGAGAGAGAGAAGATAAAGAGTGTGAGAGAGAGGCAGAAGAGAAAGTTGTTCCATCCTCTTTCGTGAGAGAGAGGCAGAAGAGAAAGTTGTTTTATCCTCTTTCCCAAATTTCACTACTGTGCACGTTTGAACGCTCATCCTCGTTGCCTTTTGGCCTTGATAAGTGCTAATATAGATAGAAGGGAAAGAGGGTTAGAGTGAGAGAGCAGATAAAGAGGGTGATAGAGAGAAAGAGAAGAGAAAGATGTCTAGAGAGAGAGAGAGAGAGAGAGTGAGAGAAGAGAGTGAGAGAGAGAGAAATATGGTGAGTCGAGTTGATCCTCGAGTTGCCTATTTGCCTTGATAAGTGCTAATATAGAGAGAAGAGAAACAGGGTGAGAGAGAGAGAGAGAGAAGATAAATAGTGTCAGAGAGAGGCAGAAGAGAAAGTTGTTCCATCCTCTTTCCCAAATTTCACTACTGTGCACGTTTGAACTCTCAATCTCGAGTTGCCTATTGGTCTTGATAAGTGCTAATATAGATAGAAGGGAAAGAGGGTGAGAGAGAGAGAGAGTAGATAAAGAGGGTGAGAGAGAGAAAGAGAAGAGAAAGAGGTCTAGAGAGAGAGAGAGAGAGAGAGAAGAGAGTGAGAGAGAGAAATATGGTGAGTCGAGTTGATCCTCGAGTTGCCTATTTGCCTTGATAAGTGCTAATATAGAGAGAAGAGAAACAGGGTGAGAGAGAGAGAGAAGATAAAGAGTGTTAGAGAGAGGCAGAAGAGAAAGTTGTTCCATCCTCTTTTCCAAATTGTAATACTGTGCACGTTTGAACTCTCATCGTCGAGTCTATCCTCGATTTGCCTATTGGCCTTGATAAGTGCTAATATAGAGAGAAGAGAAACAGGGTGAGAGAGAGAGAGCGAGAGAGAGAGAGAAGATAAATAGTGTGAGAGAGAGGCAGAAGATAAAGTTGTTCCATCCTCTTTCCCAAACTTCACTTTCAAATGTGCACGCGACCTAATTTTCGTTTACATAAGCGGCCTGATACTGATACTAACCCCTCCCCCTTCAAGTTAACAGAGTTAGAATGTATAAACAAAATGGCTAAATCTTTTGGCTAAATCTTTGTTTACATGTATTACAAAGAGCAAAGTCATCTTCGCCGGCAAAAAACTTCAAGCAAAAATAAAAACATTTTCCCTACGTCAATTTTCGTGTAATTTTGTGATTTTGATTTTTGGAGTGCGATAATTCCGTTGGTAATGACGGTTCGAGTCGAAAACTAATATTTAACTGTGTTATAGTATCAATTTCTCCTCTGAAGGCAGTTTTAACGTACCTCAGCCGCAGCCGACATTTTACTGAGCTGACGTCACGTCACGTGACACGTAATGAATAACGTTAAAATGACAGGTTTTTTGGGGCCCCCCTGGGAGAAAAATGATCAGTTCACCCCCTTCTAATTGTCCGTTTGACGTGAAATTTCGATATTTGTCATGCGGGTGATCAAGGTGCAATATGATACCTAATTTGTCAACTTTGGTTGTGTCTGTCAAAAGTTTTAGCGTTACAAACAAACATTCATACATACATACATACATACACACCGATTTTTGCCTTTTATATATTATGATTACTAGCAGGGCTACCCGGCGTTGCTCGGGACCGTATAAACAATGAAAAAACAAAAGCAGATATTGAACATATGTTTTATTCTTAGGGGAGAGGAATCTTTCATCTCTATGTATTATTTGTTTTATCTACCCTAGGACTGGTATTGTTCATGTTTTATCCCTAGCATAGGTAATTTACAGCATGTATATGAAATTGTTTTACCTTAGGGAGAAGAGAACAGGTAATATACAACATAATGTGTCTATATTACATCCCTGGCAACGCCTAGAAACCAGCTAGAACATGTATTTCAGTCAATCTTTATTATATCCTGGGCTATGCCGGGAAACCAGCTAATCTCTTATTAGTGACTTGACCACCAAAATACCTCCCTAAGTGTGTCCTTTCTTTTGAACTTATTAGATATAGGTATCTAGAAATGTGTGTGAAATTTTGTTGAATGCATTGTTCACTATGATTTTCTTATTGTTCTACACAATATCAACTGTAGCGAAATAACACAGTAAACTTAGTGTAGTGTTAGAATAAAGAGCAAAGGAAAAAATTAGAATCATATTCTGTAATTGCAAATCTAAATTTGCTAGCGTGTACCAGTATTTGCCAGGTTGTGGAAATTTGGAACTTATAACATATGTAGTGGCCTTTTCCTAGATACCTATATCTAAAAATTATACTTTCATTTTGTTAGAAAAATCTCTCTTCGGATGCCCTGCATCATTCAAAATAAAAACAAATATTTTTATAATTGTTTCAGTATATTGCTACACAATGTGAAAGTTTTTAACGTTTGTAAAAAAAATCATGAATGTGCTTATATTGCAAAAAAGAAAATATCAGTGCACAGTATTGAAAGTGTTTGAGATTCAAAAGTCTGTAACATTTCTACTAACTTCATAAGATGTCATGTGAGAAACTGAATTGAATATCAAGACATTATCTGAAGCGTTTTTATTTTGGTGTAACATATGTGTTTACAGTGAACCTTAACTTTTAATAAACAGATTGGTATGCAATGACATAGGCTAAGAATCTTTAACAAAATATATATAAATTGGAAAAATGTGTGAACAAATGAAAAAAAAATGATCCGCTCCACTTGATGACATCAAGCACAGTAATATTTTAGTGAAGAAAATATGAAATTGATGTTCAGTGATTAGTTTGGATGAATGAGAAAATGTAATTGTTTGATGCATAAAAATAACTCAGTTGCTGTATTTGATATTAAGCAGCAAAATATAGTGATTTGAATATTTGGGAAAACATCAAACCAGATTATGTAAAAAGAAAAAAAAAGATGAAATTAGAAAATATATATTTTATGTTTATGAGTTCTGCCAATCAAAATTTTGTGGCAGAAATTGGGTGATTACCATGCAATTTTATTTTGGTAAAATTCTTAAATTATTTGAATGTTTATTATAATTTCTAATTAGTGACTTGTTATAATCAAAATCCGCCCTAAAGAGTGTCCTTTCTTTTATTAGGTATCAGAGTAGGTATCAAGATTTCTACTTCTATACAAATGGGATATTTCAGATCTGTACATAAAAAATTTGTTGAATATATAGGTTGAGAATTGTTCTGTGTCGCTCTCTCTCACACACACACACGCATTCTCACTTTTATAGATATAATAGATAGATTACTCTAGATATATTTCCATATGTCTGAATACCCTATATACAAATTTTCAAATCTGTAGATAAAAAATTTGTTGAGTATATAGGTTGAAAATTGTTCTCTCTCTCTCTCACACACACATTCTCAATTTTAGAGATATAATAGATAGATTATGCTAGATATATTTCCATATGTCTGAATACCCTATATACAAATTTTCTAATCTGTAGATCAAATATTTGTTGAATATATAGGTTGAAAATTGTTCTTACTCTCTCTCTCTCTCTCTCTCTCTCTCGCTACCTCACACACACACATTCTAACTTTTATAGATATAATAGATAGATTATGCTAGATATATTTCCATATGTGTGAATACCCTATATACAAATTTTCTAATTTGTAGATAAAAAATTTGTAGAGTGCATAGGTTGAGAATTGTTCTCTCTATCTCTCACACACACACATTCTAAGTTTTAAAGATATAATAGATTATGCTAGATATATTTCGATATTTCTGAATACCCTATATTCAAATTTTCAAATCTGTAGATAAAAAATTTGTTGAATGTATAGGTTGAGAATTGCTCTCTCTCTCTCTCTCTCTCTCTCTCTCGCTCACACACACACACACATTCTCACTTTTATAGATATAATAGAAAGATTATGCTAGATATATTTCTATTTGTATGAATACTCTATATACAAATTTTAAAATCTGTAGATAAAGAATTTGTTGAGTATATTGGTTGAGAATTGTTCTCTCTCTCTCTCTCTCTCACACACACACACACAGACACACACACACATTCTCACTTTTATAGATATAATAGATTATGCTAGATATATTTCCATATGTCTGAATACCCTATATACAAATTTTCAAATCTGTAGATAAAAAATTTGTTGAGTATATAGGTTGAGAATTGTTCTCTCTCTCTATCCCACACATTCTCACTTTTATAGATATAATAGACAGATTATGCCAGATATATTGAAATATGTCTGAATGCCCAATATATCAATTTTGAAATCTGTAGATAAAAAATTTGTTGTATACATAGGTTGAGAATTGTCCTCTCTCTCACACACACACACACATTCTCACTTTTATACATATAATAGATAGATTATGCTAGATATATTTCTATATGTCTGAACACCCTATATACAAATGTTCAAATCTGTGGATAAAAAATTTGTTGAATGTATAGGGTGAGAATTTTTCTCTCTCTCTCTTTTTCTCTCTCTCTCTCTCTCGCTATCTCACACACACACATTCTCACTTTTATAGATAAAATAGATAGATTATGCTAGATATATTTCAATATGTCTGAATACCCTATATACAAATTTTCAAATCTGTAGATAAAAAAGTTGTTGAATATATAGGTTTAGAATTGTTCTCTCTCTCTCTCACACACACATTCTGACTTTTGTAGTTATAATAGATAGATTATGCTAGATATATTTCCATATGTCTGAATACCCTATATACAAATTTTCTAAGCTGTAGATAACAAATTTGTTGAGTATGTAGGTTAAGAATTGTTCTCTCTCTCACACACACACGCACACACACACAAGTTCTCACTTTTATAGATATAATAGATAGATTATGCTAGATATATTTCTATATGTCTGCCTACCCTATATACAAATTTTCAAATCCGTACCCAAAAATGTGTGGAATATATAGGTTGAGAATTGTTCTCTCTCTCTCTCTCTCTCTCTCACACACATATTCTCACTTTTATAGATATAATAGAAAGATTATGCTAGATATATTTCTATATGTCTGAATACCCTATATACAAAATTTCAAATCTGTAGATAAAAAATTTGTTGAGTATATAGGTTGAGAATTGTTCTCTCTCACACACACCTACACACACACACACACACACACACACATTCTACCTTTTATAGATATAATAGATTATGCTAGATATATTTCCATATGTCTGAATACTCTACATACAAATTTTCAAATCTGTAGATAAACAATTTGTTGTAAATATAGGTTGAGAATTTTTTGCTCTTTCCATCACTCACATTCTCACTTTTATAGATATAATACATAGATTATGCCAGATATATTTACATATGTCTGAATACCAAATATACACATTTTCAAATCTGTAGATAAAAAATTAGTTGAATATATAGGTTGAGAATTGTTCTCTCTCTCTCTCTTTCTCTCTCTCTCACACACACATTCTCACTTTTATAGATATAATAGATAGATTATGCTAGATATATTTCCATACGTCTGAATACCCTATATCCAAATTTTCTAATATGTAGATAAAAAATTTTTTGAATATATAGGGTGAGAATTTTCCTTCCTCTCTTTCTCTCTCTCTCTCTCTCTTTCTCACACACACACACATACACATTCTCACATTTATTGATATAATAGATAGAATATGCTAGATATATTGCTATATGTCTGAATACCCTATATACAAATTGTCAAATCTGTAGATAAAAAATGTGTTGAATATATAGGCTGAAAATTGTTCTCTCTCTCTCTCTCTCTCTCACACACACACACATGGTCATTTTATAGATATAATAGATAGGTTATGCTAGATATATTTCTATATGTCTGAATACCCTATATACAAATTTTTAAATCTGTAGATAAAAAATTTGTTGCGTATATAGGTTGAGAATTGTTCTCTCTCTCTCTCTCACTCACTCACTCACTCACACACACACACACACACACACATTCTACCTTTTATAGATATAATAGATTATGCTAGATATATTTCCATATGTCTGAATACCCTGTATACAAATTATCAAATCTGTAGATACAAAATTTGTTGAGTATATAGGTTGAGAATTGTTCTCTCTCTCTCTCTCACTCACTCACTCACTCACACACACACACACACACACACACATTCTACCTTTTATAGATATAATAGATTATGCTAGATATATTTCCATATGTCTGAATACCCTGTATACAAATTTTCAGATCTGTACATAAAAATTAGTTGAAGATATAGGTTGAGAATTGTTCTCTCTCTCTCTCTCTCTTCTCTCTCTCTCTCTTTCACACACATTCTCACTTTTATAGATATAATAGATAGATTATGCTAGATATATTTCCATATGTCTGAATACCCTATATACAAATTTTCTAATCGGTAGATAAAAAATTTGTTGAATATATAGGGTGAGAATTGTACTTACTCTCTCTCTCTCTCTCACGCACACATTCTCACTTTTATGGATATAATAGATAGATTATGCTGGATATATTTCCATATGTCTGAATACCCTATATACAAATGGTCAAATCTGTAGATAACAAATTTATTGAATAGATAGGTTGAGAATTGTTCTCTCTCTCTCTCTCGCAACCTTACACACACAACCACACGCAAACATTCTGACTTTTATAGATATAATAGATCGATTATGCTAGATATATTTCCATATGTCTGAATACCCAATATACAAATTTTCAAATCTGTAGATAAAAAATGTGTTGAATATATAGGTTGAGAATTGTTCTCTCTCTCTCACACACTCACATTCTCACTTTTATAGATATAATGTATAGATTATGCTAGATATATTTCTATATGTCTGAATACCCTATATACAAAGTTTAAAATCCGTAGATAAAAATACGTTGAGTATATAGGTTGAGAATTGTTCTCTCTCTCTCTTACGCACACACACACACACACACACACACACACCTTTTCACTTTTCTAGATATAATAGATAGATTATGCTAGATATATTTCCATATGTCTGAATACCCTATATACAAATTTTCAAATCTGTAGATAAAAAATGTATTGAATATATAGGTTGAGAATTGTTCTCTCTCTCTCTCTCTCTCTCTCTGGCTACCTCACACACACACACACACATTTTCACTTTTATAGATATAATAGATAGATTATGCTAGATATATTTCCATATGTCTGAATACCCTATATACAAACTTTCAAATCTGTAGATAAAAAATTTGTTGAGTATATAGGTTGAGAATTGCTCTCTCTCTCTCTCACACACACTCAAATATAAAGTGTGCATCTTTTTTTAATATGAGGTAATGCTTGGGAAACTGTGCACTCGGCCTATTCCCCCCCTCCCCCACAAAAGCGGTGTCATTCTCTTCCCCCCACCCCACTAAGTAAATATAAAGTGTGCATCTTTTTTTAGTAGGAGGTAATGCTTGGGAAACTGTGCACTCGGCTTCTTCCCCCCCTTCCCCCCACAAAAGCGGTTCTAGTCTCGTCCCCCCACCCCAAATGCTTGGGAAACTGTGCACTGTTTTTGTTGGTTTTCAAGCTGCCTCTTCCCCCCCCCCACACACACACACAGTTTAACAGTAGTAGGAGGTCAAGAGAAAGAGGGTGAGAGAGAGAGAAGAGTAAGTTGGTGAGAGAGAGAGAAAAGAGAAAGAGGGTGTTGGTTTTGAAGCTGCCTCTTCCCCCCCCCAGTTTAACAGTGGGTGAGAGAGAGAAGAGTAAGTGGGTGAGTGAGAGAGAGAGAAAAGAGAAAGACGGTGTTGGTTTTGAAGCGGCCTCCTCTCCTGCCCCCTTCCAGTTTAAGAGGTATGAGGTCACGTGGTAATATACAAAATGGCTATTTATTTTCTACCATAAATATAACGATATTTTTATTATCGTCTAATATTTTGAAAGCTGAATTTTTTTATTCCTGTAAATTTTTTCCTGACATTTTTCGTTAAAACTCTTGTATAAATAATATTTTTAACCAGTTAATGTCTGAATACCCTATATACAAATGGTCAAATCTGTAGATAACAAATTTATTGAATAGATAGGTTGAGAATTGTTCTCTCTCTCTCTCGCAACCTTACACACACAACCACACGCAAACATTCTGACTTTTATAGATATAATAGATCGATTATGCTAGATATATTTCCATATGTCTGAATACCCAATATACAAATTTTCAAATCTGTAGATAAAAAATTTGTTGAATATATAGGTTGAGAATTGTTCTCTCTCTCACACACTCACATTCTCACTTTTATAGATATAATGTATAGATTATGCTAGATATATTTCTATATGTCTGAATACCCTATATACAAAGTTTAAAATCCGTAGATAAAAATACGTTGAGTATATAGGTTGAGAATTGTTCTCTCTCTCTCTTACACACACACACACACACACACACATTTTCACTTTTATAGATATAATAGATAGATTATGCTAGATATATTTCCATATGTCTGAATACCCTATATACAAATTTTCAAATCTGTAGATAAAAAATGTATTGAATATATAGGTTGAGAATTGTTGTCTCTCTCTCTCTCTCTCTGGCTACCTCACACACACACACATTTTCACTTTTATAGATATAATAGATAGATTATGCTAGATATATTTCCATATGTCTGAATACCCTATATACAAACTTTCAAATCTGTAGATAAAAAATTTGTTGAGTATATAGGTTGAGAATTGCTCTCTCTCTCTCACACACACTCAAATATAAAGTGTGCATCCTTTTTTAATATGAGGTAATGCTTGGGAAACTGTGCACTCGGCCTATTCCCCCCCCTCCCCCACAAAAGCGGTGTCATTCTCTTCCCCCCACCCCACTAAGTAAATATAAAGTTTGCATCTTTTTTTAGTAGGAGGTAATGCTTGGGAAACTGTGCACTCGGCTTCTTCCCCCCCTTCCCCCCACAAAAGCGGTTCTAGTCTCGTCCCCCCACCCCAAATGCTTTGGAAACTGTGCACTGTTTTTGTTGGTTTTCAAGCTGCCTCTTCCCCCCCCCCCACACACACACACAGTTTAACAGTAGTAGGAGGTCAAGAGAAAGAGGGTGAGAGAGAGAGAAGAGTAAGTTGGTGAGAGAGAGAGAAAAGAGAAAGAGGGTGTTGGTTTTGAAGCTGCCTCTTCCCCCCCCCCCAGTTTAACAGTGGGTGAGAGAGAGAAGAGTAAGTGGGTGAGTGAGAGAGAGAGAAAAGAGAAAGACGGTGTTGGTTTTGAAGCGGCCTCCTCTCCTGCCCCCTTCCAGTTTAAGAGGTATGAGGTCACGTGGTAATATACAAAATGGCTATTTATTTTCTACCATAAATATAACGATATTTTTATTATCGTCTAATATTTTGAAAGCTGAATTTTTTTATTCCTGTAAATTTTTTCCTGACATTTTTCGTTAAAACTCTTGTATAAATAATATTTTTAACCAGTTAATGTCTGAATACCCTATATACAAATGGTCAAATCTGTAGATAACAAATTTATTGAATAGATAGGTTGAGAATTGTTCTCTCTCTCTCTCGCAACCTTACACACACAACCACACGCAAACATTCTGACTTTTATAGATATAATAGATCGATTATGCTAGATATATTTCCATATGTCTGAATACCCAATATACAAATTTTCAAATCTGTAGATAAAAAATTTGTTGAATATATAGGTTGAGAATTGTTCTCTCTCTCACACACTCACATTCTCACTTTTATAGATATAATGTATAGATTATGCTAGATATATTTCTATATGTCTGAATACCCTATATACAAAGTTTAAAATCCGTAGATAAAAATACGTTGAGTATATAGGTTGAGAATTGTTCTCTCTCTCTCTTACACACACACACACACACACACACACACACATTTTCACTTTTATAGATATAATAGATAGATTATGCTAGATATATTTCCATATGTCTGAATACCCTATATACAAATTTTCAAATCTGTAGATAAAAAATGTATTGAATATATAGGTTGAGAATTGTTGTCTCTCTCTCTCTCTCTCTGGCTACCTCACACACACACACATTTTCACTTTTATAGATATAATAGATAGATTATGCTAGATATATTTCCATATGTCTGAATACCCTATATACAAACTTTCAAATCTGTAGATAAAAAATTTGTTGAGTATATAGGTTGAGAATTGCTCTCTCTCTCTCACACACACTCAAATATAAAGTGTGCATCTTTTTTTAATATGAGGTAATGCTTGGGAAACTGTGCACTCGGCCTATTCCCCCCCCCCTCCCCCACAAAAGCGGTGTCATTCTCTTCCCCCCACCCCACTAAGTAAATATAAAGTGTGCATCTTTTTTTAGTAGGAGGTAATGCTTGGGAAACTGTGCACTCGGCTTCTTCCCCCCCCCTTCCCCCCACAAAAGCGGTTCTAGTCTCGTCCCCCCACCCCAAATGCTTTGGAAACTGTGCACTGTTTTTGTTGGTTTTCAAGCTGCTTCTTCTCCCCCCCCACACAGTTTAACAGTAGTAGGAGGTCAAGAGAAAGAGGGTGAGAGAGAGAGAAGAGTAAGTTGGTGAGAGAGAGAGAAAAGAGAAAGAGGGTGTTGGTTTTGAAGCTGCCTCTTCCCCCCCCCCCAGTTTAACAGTGGGTGAGAGAGAGAAGAGTAAGTGGGTGAGTGAGAGAGAGAGAAAAGAGAAAGACGGTGTTGGTTTTGAAGCGGCCTCCTCTCCTCCCCCCTTCCAGTTTAAGAGGTATGAGGTCACGTGGTAATATACAAAATGGCTATTTATTTTCTACCATAAATATAACGATATTTTTATTATCGTCTAATATTTTGAAAGCTGAATTTCTAATAAAATGTGCATCTATAGGAGATAATGCCTGGGAATGTGTGCACTGTTTTTGTTGGTTTGAAGCTGCCTCTTCCCCCCCCCACCCACAGTTTAACAGTGGTGTGACGTCAAGAGAAAGAGGGTGAGAGAGAGGGAAGAGTAAGTGGGTGAGAGAGAGAGAGAAAGAGAGAGAGAAAAAAGAAAGACGGTGTTGGTTTTGTGAAAAAAGTTGTTATTTACAATTGTTCGCCATTAGTGGATGGTGACGTCACGTCACGTGACATGACTAAGCGCTTTTTTTTTTTTAGTATGAATAACATTTTTTGTTTTAATTATAAAGTCTACACTTAATTTTATAGAAAATAATGTATATATAATAGAAAAAAAAAATTACTGGTTTTGTTGGATTCAAGTGGATCCCCCCCTCCAGTTTAAGAGATAGCAGGTCACGTGGTAATATACAAAATGGCTAGCGTAAATATAAAGATCGGTTTTTTTTATCGACGAATATTTTGAAAGCTGAATTTTTTTTATTCCTGTACATTTTTTCCTGACATTTTTCGTTAAAACTCTTGTATAAATACTATTTTTAACCAGTTAATTACGTTGGAGACATTGTCATGGAGTTTAATAATCTATAGAACAAAGCAGAAGAGAAATTACAAAAGTATCGGTAAAACAAAGTTTTTATTTACATTTGTTCGCCATTACTGGATGTTGACGTCACGTCACGTGACATGACTAAGCGTTTTTGGATTACGTAATATTAACATTAAAATGACAGGTTTTTTGGGGGGCCCCCCTGGGAGAGAAATGATCAGTTCACCCCCTTTTAATGGTCCGTTTGGTGTGAAATTTCGATATTTGTCATGCGGGTGATCAAGGTTCAATATGATACCTAATTTGTCAACTTTGGTTGTGTCTGTCAAAAGTTTGAGCTGACGTCACGTCACGTGACACGTATTGAATAACGTTAAAATGAAAGTTTTTTTGGGGGCCCCCCCTGGGAGAAAAATGATCAGTTCACCCCCTTCTAATTGTCCGTTTGATGTGAAATTTCGATATTTGTCATGCGGGTGATCAAGGTGCAATATGATACCTAATTTGTCAACTTTGGTTGTGTCTGTCAAAAGTTTTAGCGTTACAAACAAACATACATACATACATACACACCGATTTTTGCCTTTTATATATTACTAGCAGGGCTACCCGGCGTTGCTCGGGACCGTATAAACAATGAAAAAACAAAAGCAGATATTGAACATATGTTTTATTCTTAGGGGAGACGAATCTTTCATCTCTATGTATTATTTGTTTTATCTACCCCCGGACTGGTATTGTTCATGTTTTATCCCTAGCATAGGTAATTTACAGCATGTATATGAAATTGTTTTACCTTAGGGAGAAGAGAACAGGTAATATACAACATAATGTGTCTATATTACATCCCTGGCAACGCCTAGAAACCAGCTAGAACATGTATTTCAGTCAATCTTTATTACATCCTGGGCTATGCCGGGAAACCAGCTAATCTCTATTTAGTGACTTGACCACCAAAATACCTCCCTAAGTGTGTCCTTTCTTTTGAACTTATTAGATATAGGTATCTAGAAATGTGTGTGAAATTTTGTTGAATGCATTGTTCACTATGATTTTCTTATTGTTCTACACAATATCAACTGTAGCGAAATAAAACAGTAAACTTAGTGTAGTGTTAGAATAAAGAGCAAAGGAAAAAATTAGAATCATATTCTGTAATTGCAAATCTAAATTTGCTAGCGTGTACCAGTATTTGCCAGGTTGTGGAAATTTGGAATTTATAACGTATGTAGTGGCCTTTTCCTAGATACCTATTGCTAAAAATTATACTTTCATTTTGTTAGAAAAATCTCTCTTCGGATGCCCTGCATCATCCAAAATAAAAACAAATATTTTTATAATTGTTTCAGTACATTGCTACACATTGTGAAATTTGTTGACGTTTGTAAAAAAAAATCATGAATGTGCTTATATTCCAAAAAAGAAAATATCAGTGCACAGTATTGAAAGTGTTTGAGATTCAAAAGTCTGTAACATTTCTACTAACTTCATAAGATGTCATGTGAGAAACTTAATTGAATATCAAGACATTATCTGAAGCGTTTTTATTTTGGTGTAACGTATGTGTTTACAGTGAACCGTAACTTTTAATAAACAGCTTGGTATGCAATGACATAGGCTAAGAATCTTAGACAAAATATATATAAATTGGAAAAATGTGTGAACAAATGAAAAAAAAATGATCCGCTCCACTTGATGACATCAAGCACAGTAATATTTTAGTGAAGAAAATATGAAATTGATGTTCAGTGATTAGTTTGGATGAATGAGAAAATGTAATTGTTTGATGCATAAAAAATAACTCATTTGCTGTATTTGATATTAAGCAGCAAAATATAGTGATTTGAATATTAAGGAAAACATCAAATCAGATTATATAAAAAAAAAGATGAAATTAGAAAATATATATTTTCTGTTTATGAGTTTTGCCAATCAAAATTTTGTGGCAGAAATTGGGTGATTACCATGCAATTTTATTTTGATAAAATTCTTAAATTATTTCAATGTTTATTATAATTTCTTATTAGTGACTTGTTATCATCAAAATCCGCCCCAAAGAGTGTCCTTTCTTTTATTAGGTATCAGAATAGGTATCCAGATTTCTACTTCTATACAAATGTGATATTTCGGATCTGTAGATAAACAATTTGTTGCATATATAAGCTGAGAATTGTTCTCTCTCATTCTCTCTCTCACACACCCACACATTCTCACTTTTATAGATATAATAGATAAATTATGCTAGATATATTTCCATGTGTCTGAATAATCTATATACAAATTTTCAAATCTGTAGATAAAAAATTTGTTGAGTATATAGGTTGAGAATTGTTCTCTCTCTCTCTCTCTCCTCTCACGCATGCTCACTTTTATAGATATAATAGATAGATTATGCTAGATATATTTCCATATGTCTGAATACACTATATAAAAATTTTCTAATCTGTAGATAAAAATTTGTTGAATATAAAGGGTGAGAATTGTTCTTACTCTCTCTCTCTCACACACAGACATATTCTCACTTTTATAGACATAATAGATAGATTATGCTAGATATATTTCCATATGTCTGAATACCCTATATACCAATTTTCAAATCTGTAGATAAAAAATTTGTTGAATATATAGGTTGAGAATTGTTCTCTCGCTCTGTCTCTCTCTCTCTCTTGCTACCTCACACACACACGCAAACATTCTCACTTTTATAGATATAATAGATAGATTATGCTAGATATATTTCCATATGTCTGAATACCCTATATACAAATTATCTAATCTGTAGATAAAAAATTTGTTGATTATATAGGTTGAGAATTGCTCTCTCTCTCACAGACACACACATTTTCACTTTTGTAGATATAATAGATAGATTATGCTAGATATATTTCCGTATGTATGAATACCCTTTATAACAAATTTAAAATCTGTAGATAAAAAATTTGTTGAATATATAGGTTAAGAATTGTTCTCTCTCTCTCTCTCTACCTCACACACACCCACACACACAAACATTCTGACTTTTATAGATATAATAGATAGATTATGCTAGATATATTCCATATGTCTGAATACCCTATATACAAATTTTCTAATCTGTAGATAAAAAATTTGTTGAATATTTTCAACCCTTATCCTCGAGTGGCGTCTGGGCCTTGATAAGTAGTAATGCGTATTTAGCAAAATATAAATATATATATATATAACAAATTTACTGAATTTCCATTACTAACGATTACTGTATTGTCCAATTGACTACTGCGCTTTTCAACCCTTATCCTCGAGTGGCCTCTGGGCCTTGAGAAGTAGTAATTACTAACGATTACTATATTGACCAATGGACTACTGCACTTTTTAACCCTTATCCTCGGGTGGCCTCTGGGCCTTATTGTCCAATTGACTACTGTGGACTTTTTAACTCTTATGCTCGAGTGGCCTCTGGGCCTTGATAAGTGGAAATGACCAAGTAACAAAAAATAGGTATATAACAAATTTACTGAATTTCCATTACTAACGATTACTATATTGTCCAATTGACTACTGTGCACTTTTCAATCCTTATCCTCGAGTGGCCTCTGGGCCTTGATAAATGGTAATGCGTATGTAACAAAATATACATATATATAACAAATTTACTGAATTTCCATTACTAACGATTACTATATTGTCCAATTGACTACTGCACTTTTAAACGCTTATCCTCGAGTGGCCTCTGGGCCTTGATAAGTGGTAATACCATCGAGTGGCCTCTGGGCCTTAATAAGTGGTTGTGCCTAAGTAACAAAAAATAGGTATATTACAAATATCCCGCATTTCCATTACAACCGACTACTACGGTGCACTTTTCAATCCTTATCCTCGAGTGGCCTGTGGGCTTTGATAAGTGGTAATGCGTATTTAACAAAATATTAATATATATATAACAAATTTACTGAATTTCCATTACTAACAATTACTATATTTTGTCCAATTGACTACTGCACTTTTCAACACTTATCCTCTAGTGGCCTCTGGGCCTTGATAAGTGGTAATGCCTATCTAAACAAAATATAAATATATATATAACAAATTTCCCGACTTTCCATTACTAACGATTACTATGTTGTCCAATTAACTACTGCCATTTTCAACCCTTATCCTCGGGTGGCCTCTGGGCCTTATTGTCCAATTGACTACTGTGCACATTTAACTCTTATCCTCGAGATGTATCTGGGCCTTGATAAGTGGAAATGCCTAAGTAACAAAAAAATAGATATATAACAAATTTCCCAAATTTGACTACTGTGCACTTTTCAACTCTTATCCTCGAGTGGCCTCTGGGCCTTGATAAGTGGTCATATATATTTTTTACAAAATAAAAAAAAAGGTTGGAGTCGCTGAATAACTCATCCTCCCGTTAAAGCGGTTCCATCCTCTTTCCCCAATTTGACTACTGTGCACTTTTCAACTCTCGTCCTCGAGTGGACTATGGGCCTTGATAAGTGGTAATACATATTTTATGAAAAAAATATATATATATATATATATATATATATATAACAAAATAGGTTGGAGTTGCTGAATAACTCATCCTCCTGTTAAAGCGGTTCCATCCTCTTTCCCAAATTTGACTACTGTGGACTTTTTAACTCTCATCCTCGAGTGGCCTATGGGCCTTGATAAGTGGTAATACATATTTTTTTATAAATATATATATATATATACCAAAACAGGTGTGAGTCGCTGAATAATTCATCCTTCTATTAAAGCGATTAAATCCTCTTTCCCAAATTTGACTACTGTGCACTTTTAAACTCTCATCCTCGTGTGGCCTATGGGCCTTGATAAGTGGTAATATATAGTTTGTACAAAATATATATATATATATATATATATATATATATATATAACAAAATAGGTTGGAGTCGCTGAATCACTCATCCTCCCGTTAAAGCGGTTCCATCCTCTTTCCCGAATTTGACTAATGTGCACTTTTCAACTCTTATCCTCGAGTAGCCTATGGGCCTTGATAAGTGGTAATATATTTTTGTTATAAATATATATATATATATATATATATATATATATATATATATATAAAAAATAGGTTGGAGTCGCTGAATAACTCATCCTCCCGTTAAAGCGGTTCCATCCTCTTTCCCAAATTTTACTACTATGCACTTTTCAACTCTCATCCTCGAGTGGCCTATTGTCCTTGATAAGTGGTAATATATATTTTTTAATAAAAGTATATATATATATATATATAAAAAAATAGGTTGGAGTTGCTGAATAACTCATCCTCCCGTTAAAGCGGTTCCATCCTCTTTACCGTATTTTTTATACAGTGCACTATTCAACTCTCATCCTCGAGTGGCCTATTGTCCTTGATAAGTGGTAATATATATTTTTTAATAAATATAGATATAAATATATATATAAAAAAACAGGTTGGAGTCGCTGAATAACTCATCCTCCCGTGAAAGCGGTTCCATCCTCTTTCCCGAATTTGACTACTGTGCACTTTTCAACTCTAATCCTCGAGTGTCCTATGGGCCTTGATAAGTAGTAATATATATTTTTTACAAAAATATATACATACATATATATAACAAAATAGGTTGGAGTCACTGAATAATTCATCCTCCTCTTAAAGCGGTTCCATCATCTTTGCCGAATTTGACTACTGTGCACTTTTAAACTCTCATCCTCGTGTGGCCTATGGGCCTTGATAAGTGGTAATATATATTTAAAAATAAATATAGATATAAATATATATATACCAAAATAGGTTGGAGTCGCTGAATAACTCATCCTCCCGTTAAAGCGGTTCCATCCTCTTTCCCAGATTTGACTGCTGTGCACTTTTCAACTCTAATCCTCGAGTGTCCTATGGGCCTTGATAAGTAGTAATATATATTTTTTACAAAAATATATACATACATATATGTAACAAAATAGGTTGGAGTCACTGAATAATTCATCCTCCTCTTAAAGCGGTTCCATCATCTTTGCCGAATTTGACTACTGTGCACTTTTAAACTCTCATCCTCGTGTGGCCTATGGGCCTTGATAAGTGGTAATATATATTTAAAAATAAATATAGATATAAATATATATATACCAAAATAGGTTGGAGTCGCTGAATAACTCATCCTCCCGTTAAAGCGGTTCCATCCTCTTTCCCAGATTTGACTGCTGTGCACTTTTCAACTCTAATCCTCGAGTGTCCTATGGGCCTTGATAAGTAGTAATATATATTTTTTACAAAAATATATACATACATATATGTAACAAAATAGGTTGGAGTCACTGAATAATTCATCCTCCTCTTAAAGCGGTTCCATCATCTTTGCCGAATTTGACTACTGTGCACTTTTAAACTCTCATCCTCGTGTGGCCTATGGGCCTTGATAAGTGGTAATATATATTTAAAAATAAATATAGATATAAATATATATATACCAAAATAGGTTGGAGTCGCTGAATAACTCATCCTCCCGTTAAAGCGGTTCCATCCTCTTTCCCAGATTTGACTGCTGTGCACTTTTCAACTCTAATCCTCGAGTGTCCTATGGGCCTTGATAAGTAGTAATATATATTTTTTACAAAAATATATACATACATATATGTAACAAAATAGGTTGGAGTCACTGAATAATTCATCCTCCTCTTAAAGCGGTTCCGTCATCTTTGCCGAATTTGACTACTGTGCACTTTTAAACTTTCATCCTCGAGTGGCCTATAGGCCTTGATAAGTGGTAATAGTTTGTACAATAGTTTGTACAATATATATATCTATATATATATATTACAAAATAGGTAAGAGAGAGAGAAGAGGGTGAGAGAGAGAGAAGAGAAAGAGGTAGAGAGAGAAGAGGGTGAGAGAGAGCAGAGAAGAGGGTGAGAGAGAGCAGAGAAAGAGGGTGAGAGAGAAAGAGGGTGAGAGAAGTGAAAGAGGTAGAGAGAGAAGAGGGTAAGAGAGAAAGAGGGTGAGAGAGAAAGAGGGTGAGAGAAGTGAAAGAGGTAGAGAGAGAAGAGGGTAAGAGAGAAAGAGGGTGAGAGAGAGAAGAGGGTGAGAGAGAGAGAGGTAGTGAGAGAGAGAGATAAGAGAAAGAGGTAGAGAGAGAGAGAAGAGGGTAAGACAGAGAGAGAGAGGGGTAGTGAGAGAGAGAGATAAGAGAAAGAGGTAGAGAGAGAGAGAGAAGAGGGTGAGGGAGAAAGAAGAGGGTGAGAGAGAGAGAGAAGAGGGTGAGGGAGAAAGAAGAGGGTGAGAGAGAGCAGAGGGAGAGAGAGAGAAGAGAAATAGGTAGAGAGAGAGAGATGAAGGTGAGAGAGAGCAGGGAAAGAGGGTGATAGAGAAGAGAAAGAGGTAGAGAGAGAGAGAGAGAAGGGTGAGAGAGAGCAGAAAAAGAGGGTGAGAGAGAGAGAAAGAGGGTCAGAGAGAGAGAGAAGAGAAAAAGGTGTACACAGAGAGTGAGAGAGAGAAGAGGGTAAGAGAGAGAGAGAGAAGAGGTTGAGAGAGAGAGAGAGAGATAAGAGAAAGAGGTAGAGAGAGAGAAGCGGGTGAGAGAGAGAAGAGGGTGCGAGAGAGAAGAGAAAGAGGTAGAGAGAGAGAAGCGGGTGAGAGAGAGAGAAGAGGGTGCGAGAGAGAAGAGAAAAAGGTAGAGAGAGAGAAGAGGGTGAGAGAGAGAGAAAGAGGATGAGAGAGAGAAGAGAAAGAGAGAGAGAGAAGAGGGTGATAGAGAAAGAGAGTGAGAGAGAGAAGAGAAAGAGAGAGAGAAAGAGGGTGAGAGAAGAGGGTAAATGTGCATCTTTTTTTATAGTAGGTAATGCTTGGGAGACTGTGCACATTGCCTCCTCCCCCCTCCCCCCTATAAACGCGGTTCCATTCATAAGAAAACAAACTCGTATAAAAGTAATTTTCGTGTATTTAAGCGGCCTTATACTGATAGCCACCCCTCCCCCTTCCAGTTTAACAGAGTTAGGAGGTAAAAACAAAATGGCTAAAGCCTTGTTTACATGGTAAACTATAGCAAAGAGCATAGTCATCTTTCTTCGCCGGTAAAAAACTTCAAGCAAAAATAAAAACATTTTCCCTACGTCAATTTTTATGTAATTTTGGGATTCTTCTTTTTGAAGTGCGATAAATCCGTTGGTAATAACGGTTCGACTCTTAAACTAATATTTAACTGTGTTATAGTATCAATGATACTCCTCGCAGGCAGCTTTAATGTACGTCAGAGGCTCAGCGTAGCCGACATTTTACTGAGCTGACGTCACGTCACGTGACAGCTAATGAATAATGTTAAAATGACAGGTTTTTTGGGGGGCCCCCCTGGGAGAAAAATGATCAGTTAACCCCCTTCTAGTTGTCCGTTTGACGTGAAATTTCGATATTTGTCATCCGGGTGATCAAGGTGCAATATGCTACCTAATTTGTCAACTTTGGTTGTGTCTGTCAAAAGTTTTAGCGTTACAAACAAACATACATACATACATACATACACACCGATTTTTGCCTTTTATATATATAGATGATGATGATGATGATGATGATGATGACGATTGCATTGTATATAGATTTACTTTTATTATTAACGATTGCATTTTATAAATTAACTTTTATTATTAATTATTGCATTGTATGAATTTACTTTTATTATTAACGATTGCATTGTATAAAATTACTTTTATTATTAACGATTCCATTGTATAAATTTACTTTTATTATTAATTATTGCATTGTATAAAATTACTTTTATTATTAACGATTGCATTGTATAAATTTACTTTTATTATTAACGATTGCATTGTAGAAATTTACATTTATTATTAATTATTGCATTGTTTAAATTTACTTTTGTTATTAATTCTTGCTTTGTATAAATTTACTTTTATTATTAATTCTTGCTTTGTATAAATTTACATTTATTATTAATTATTGCATTGTATAAATTGACTTTTATTATTAACGATTGCATTGTATAAATTTACATTTATTATTAATTATTGCATTGTATAAATTTACTTTTGTTATTAATTATTGCATTGTATAAATTTATTTTTATTATTAACGATTGCATTGTATAAATTAACTTTTATTAATAACGATTGCATTGTATGAATTTACTTTTATTATTAACGATTGCATTGTAATAATTTACTTTTATTATTAACGATTGCATTGTATAAATTTACTTTTATTATTAACGATTGCATGATATAAATTTACTTTTCTTATTAACTAGCGGAGCTACCTGACCTTGCTCGGGACTGTACACATTATGAAAAAATTGATGATTCTTATGAGAGAGGAATTTTGTATATTTATGTATCATTTGCTATTTCGAGCAAAAGAATATTTTACCTACATAAGTCGGGTATTACACATATTAAATCATTGTATCTTACCTAGGGTAGGTTATTTACAGCATGTATATGCAAGGACAGGTAATATGCAACACATTTATCTCATCAAATCCCAAACGATGCCAGGTATTTTGCTAATATATATTTTCACCTAATTCATTCAATCCCGGGCAACGCTGGGTGTTGGCTAGTATATATCTCAATCAATCTCATGAAATCCTGGGCGACGCAAGATATTCTGTTAGTATATATATCAATCAATCTAATTCAATCCAAGGCAGCGCCAAGTATTCTGCATTTTAGTAGTGAATGCTCTGACGAACTGCAATCACTTGTGCCTCCACGACGTGTGCACCCTCGACAAACCCGACAGGCTGCTAAATCCCACCCCCACACTGTAGAGATCCCTAGATGTAAAAGATCTCTTTACTCCAATAGTTTCTTCCCCAGAACCGCAAGACTCTGGAATTCCATCCCAGGTCCCTGCTTCCCCAACAGTACTGACGTGCAATAGTTCAAGTGTAACGTGAACCGACACCTTGCTGCCCAAATCCCTACATAGTACCCCAGTAGTTGTTGCCCCTGATAGGAGCCCCCTACACCAAAGTGGCAATTTGCCTTGTTTGGGGTGAAAATGTAATAAAAAAAATAAAAAAAAAAAAAATAAAAAATCTATCTCATTACATCCGAGGTGACCATGTATTCTGCTTGCATACATTTGCATGTATCTCATTGAATCCAGGGTGACTCCTGGTAATCTGTATGTGTATATGTTGACGTATCTCGCTGAATCCCATAATTCTTGGATTGTTACACATTTCCACAATTTAACCGACATTATCGCTCACCTGTCTAAAATAATAACTCTAAGACATTGTCTTGGCTGGTTTTTCATTACAAATACATCATCAAAATAACTCACATTTAATCATTTTTCATATATTTTTGATATGTTACTAATTTACACAACCATGTCACATGATTTAACTTACATTATTGCTTCCACTCTTACTAAAATAAAAACATTTATACATAGGTTATGGTATGTTACTAATTTCTGCTATCATTTTTCATGAGTAAATCCACGTTATCGCCCCCTTCTATCACTATAATAATAACTTTTAGACATTGTATGGCTGGTTATTTCATTACAAACCCACCAACAAAGTAACTCACATTATATCATTTTTCATAATTCTTGGATATGTTACTAATTTCGACGATTGTTTTTAATGAAGTAACCCAAATAATCGCCACCCCTTGCTAAAATAATAACTTTCATAAATTGTCTGGTATATCTACTTCATTATGAATATACCAATCAAATAACTCACATTTCATCATTTTTCATAATTTTTGGATATGTTGCTAATTTCAACCGTCATTTTCATCTCCTCTTACTAAAATAATACCTTTGAGACACTTCTAAGCGGTTTATTTCATTACAAACACATCAATAAAATACCTCACATTTCATTATTTTTCATAATTCTTGGATATGTTATGAATTTCGACAATCAAATTTAATGAGTGTGCACATATAATCGCCCAATTCTTATTAAAATCATAAATTTGCTACATTGACTGGGCTGTTTATTTCACTATAAACACACCAATCAAATAACTAAAACTTCATTTTTCATAATTCTTGGATGTGTTACTAATTTCGACAATAATTTTTCAAGAGTCAATCCACATTATCGTCATCTCCTATTACTAAAATAATAACTTTCAGACATTGTATGGCTGTTGTTTTTTTTTTTCATTACAAACACACCTATCAATTTACTCACATTTTACCAGTTTTCATTATTCTTGGATATGTTACTAATTTCGAGAATTATTGTTAATAAAGTAACCCAAATAATCGCCCCCTCATTAACCGACATGATCCCGTTCCTCTTACAAAAATAACAACTTTGATACATCTTCTAGCCTGTCTATTTCATTACGAACACACCAATCAAATAACTCACATTTAATAATTTTTCATTATCCTATGATATGTTACTAATTTCGACAATCATTGTTTAAGATTTAACCCACATAATCGACCCCCTCTTACTAAAATAAAAACTTTCAGACAATATCTGGGCTGTTTATTTCATTATATAAACACACCAATCAAATAACTCATATTTTATCATTTTTCATAATTCTTAGATATGTTACAAATTTTGACAATCGTTTTATTTTATTTAACATTTTTCATGATTTAACCCACATAATCCCTTTTCCTCTTACTAAAATAATAACTTAGAGATATTATCTGGCTAGTTATTTTATTACAAACACACCAATCAAATAACTCACATTTCATCATTTTTCATAATTCCTGGATATGTTACTAATTTCAACAGTCATTTTTCATGATAAATCCCACATAATTTACCCCGTCCTTTTAAAGAAATAACTCTGAGGCTTTTTCTCGGCTGTTTATTTCATTATAAAAACAGAAATAACTTACATTTCATAACTTTTCATAATTCTTGGATATGTTACTTATTTCGACAATCATATTTCATGAGTTTCCCAACATTATCGCCCACCTCTTACTAAAATAATACATTTGAGAAATTGTCTGGGCTGTCTATTTAATTACAAACATACTAATAAAATTACTCACATGTAATCATTTTTCATAATTCTTGGATATTTTACTAATTTCGATAATCATTTTTCTTCATTTAACACTAATTATAGCCCCGTTCTTACTAAAATTATAACTTTAATGCATCATCTTGGCTTTCTATTTTATTAAGAACACACCAAACAAATAACTCAAATTTACTCATTTTTAATAATTCTTGGATATGTTACTAATTTTTACGATCATTTTTTATCATGTAACCCACTTAATTAACCCCCCTCTTACTAAAATAATAACTGTCTGACTATATATGGGCTGTTTATTTCATTATAAGGACATATAGCTTACATTAAATTGCTTTTCATATTTCTTGGATATGTTGCTAATTTCGACAATCATTTTTTTTCATGATTTAACCCACATAATCTCCTTCCCCTTACTAAAATAATAACTTGGAGACATTGTCTGGCTGGGTTTTTTTTTTTTTTTTTTTCATTACTAAAATACTAACTTTCAGACAATATCTGGGCTGTTTATTTCATTACAAACACACCAATCAAATAACTCACAGTTCATCATTTTCCATAATTCTTGGATATGTTATTTATTTGCACAATAATTTTTCATGATTTTCCGACATAATCGCCCCATCAAGAAGTTACATTCAGGGGAGCTCACTCGCATATTATAACAATGAGTGTATATTTATGTAATGATATTCAACAATGAAGCTACATCCAAGGGAGATCACTTGCATATTATAACAATGATTGTATATTATTCTAATGGTATTTGACAATGAAGCTACATAAAAGGGACATCACTTAAATATTATAACAATGATTGTATATTATTCTAATGGTATTCGACAATGAAGCTACATCCAAGGGGGTCACTTATATAATATAACAATGGTTTCATATTAATCTAATGGAATTCTACAATGAAGCTACACCCAAGGGAGGTAACTTACATAATATAACAACAATTGTATATTAATCTAATTGAATTCGACAATGAAGCTAAACCCAAGGGAGGTCACTTGCCTATTATGACAATAATTCTATATTTCTCTATTCGTTTTTCATGATTTAACCCACATAATCCCCTCTTCTCTTGCTAAAATAAAAACTTTGAGATATTGATACTGGTTATTTCATGATAAACACACCAATCAAATAACTCACATTCTATCATTTTTCATAATTCTAGGATATGTTACTAATTTCGACAATCATTTTCGATGATTTAACATGCATAATCGCCCCTCTCTTACTAAAATAACAACCATGCGACATTGTCTAGGGTGTCTATTTCATTACAAATATGCACATCAAATAACTAACATTTAATAATTTTTCATAATTCTTGGATATGTTATTAAATTCGACAATCATTTTTCATGAGTTAACCCACATAATACCCTTCCTCTTACTAAATTAATACATTTGAGACATTGTCTGTGCTGGTAATTTCATTACAAACACACCAATCACATAACTCACATTTCATACTTTTTCACTTTTCTTGGATATGTTACTAATTTCTACAATCATTTTTAATGATGTAACCCACATAATCGACCCCCTCTTAATAAAATATTAACTTTAAGACTATATCTGGGCTGGACAATAATTTTTCATGATTTTACGACATAATCACACCATCTTCCTATATGGGGTATTCTGTTAGCACAAATATCCACCCATCTGATCCGATCCCAGGAATTCTCCTAGGAAACATCCCACCCATGTCATCCACTTTCAGGCAACATCGTGTATTTTGCTAGTACATATATCCACATTTCTTATACAATCCCCGGCAACGCTGGGTATTATGCTAGTACAAATATCCAGCTATGAAGCCATATCCTATGGTATTCGACAATGAGGCTACATCCAAGGGAGGCCACTTGCATATTATAACAATGATTGTATATTAATCTAATTGTATTTGAAAATGAAACTACAGCCAAGTAAGGCCACTTGCGTAATCTAATGGTAGTCGACAATGAATTTCCACCAAAGGGAGGTCACTCGCATGTTATAAACATGATTGTATATTAATCTAATGGTATTAGACAACGAAGCTACACCCAAGGGAGGTCACTCGCATATTATAACAATGATTGTATATTATTCTAAAGGCATTCGGCAATGAAGCTACATCCAAGGGAGGTAACTTTCATACTATAACAATGGTTGTATATTATTCTAATGGTATTCGACAACAAAGCTGCATTTAAGAGAGGTCACTTGTATATTATAACAATGATTGTATATCAACCTATTGATATTCGACAATAAAGCTACATCCAAGGGAGGTCACTTGCATATTATAACAATGATTGTATATAATTCTAAATGAATGGTATGAAGCTACACTCAAAGGAGGTCGCTTACATATTATAACGATAATTGTATATTAATCTAATAATATAGTAATATAGTAATCGTTAGTAATGGAAATTCGGAAAATTTGTTATATATATATATAATTTGTTACATAGGCATTACCACTTATCAAGGCCCAGAGGTCACTCGAGGATAAGTGGTAATGCCTGGGTAACAATATATATATATAACAAATTTACAGAATTTCCATTACTAACGATTACTATATTGTCCAATTGACTACTGTGCACTTTTCAACCCTTATCCTTGAGTGACCTCTGGGCCTTGATAAGTGGTAATGCCTATGTAACAAATTATATATATATAACAAATTTACTGAATTTCCATTACTAACGATTACTATATTGTCCAATTGACTGCTGTGCACTTTTCAACCCTTATCCTAGAGTGACCTCTGGGCCTTGATAAGTGGTAATGCCTATGTAACAAAATATATATATATATAACAAATTTACTGAATTTCCATTACTAACGATTACTATATTGTCCAATTGACTGCTGTGCACTTTTCAACCCTTATCCTCGAGTGGCCTCTAGGCCTTGATTAGTGGTAATACCTATGTAACAAAAAAATATATATATAACAAATTTACCGAATTTTCATTTCTAACGATTACTATATTGTCCAATTGACTACTGTGCACTTTTAAACCCTTACCCTCGAGTGGCCTCTGGGCCTTGTTAAGTTGTAATACCTATGTGTTGCAATATTTTGGAATGATAATGGGGTATATATTTATTTTCAGAAAATATTTACAGAAAATTTTCAGAAAAATTTAGCACAAGGCCGAACATGGGGGAGGGGGAAGGGCGGTCTTCTTTGACTAAAGCTAACTAATCTAACCTAACTAGTTCCTACATTTACTCTACTTTCACCACAATACCACATTCATACTATACATCCATCAGCGTATACATCCTTCGTCATTCACCATAAGAACATCATACCATGATAAACTAATTAAAACCCATAAGAAAAAAGGGGGGGGGGTTGGGATATAAAAATTTTATAATACAGAAAAAAGAATGATATATACAATGTTAGTAACAAAAGACCCCCCTGTTACTAATCTGTGGCAGGTGCGCTGATTCGCCAGTCAAAAAGGTGATGCGGGTCCGAACGCTTTATTACAACACCTCTTACAAAAACTTCGAAAGGAGACCCGCATCTCTGGCGAATCAAGCGATCTGTCACCTAAATTGGGGAGGGAACGGGGCTAAAAAAAAAAACAAAAAAAAACGGGACAAACTTAAAAAGGGCCTAATGGTCTCTATCACACACTAATTAGGTTATGAACACAAGAGCCTAGAAAATTGTCCTAATCTTGCCTTAACCGTGACCTACTCTAGACTTTAAACGAGTCGGAGCTGACGTTCGTTTTTGTTACTCAAAGTTCTTTACCTAAGGGACATCCAAGAACCAGTCAAGACTTGCTTCTCTCACCCGACACACACGCGCAACTGACACCCACCTTTCAACAAAGTCTGACGAAGACAGTCTAACTCTCTCGGCCTTGATATGACTCCTCAAATGATAATGGAAGATTCGTATAAGGTTGAGGGGAGCGAAGTCCTCAGATCCGTAGACCACTCTCATACGTGTTTTCCAAATAACACCTCTCATAACTGCTAGCAAGGTCAAACACAATTCTTTTCTAATCCTATCCGTTGTCGGAGCCCAATTGCTACATACATTGATAGGAACCAAAGTTAATGACGATATGTTCAGTATGCGAACCATGAGACCTGCAACAGACTCAATCAGCAGCACCACGATGCGGCAGTAGATGAAGGCGTGACATAAAGTCTCGACCTCATCGCCACATCGCTTGCAAATAGGCGAAGTTGCGAAGCCAGCTGAGTGAAGTCTCTTACCTACCCAGAGAGCATCCCGAATTACTAGCCAGGTCAAGGATGCCTCGTCATTAGTGAGGCATCCCGACCCAGGCGCCAGATTGAGTGGAGCTGTCCCTTCGTCAAAGGGAGCCCCTCACCAATAACATCCCTTATGGATCCCCTCACTAGTACCCGATATAATGCCTTTCGGGACAACAGCAGAGCGTTGGAGAGGCTTTCCTTAACTCTTAAGAGGAACTTCAGCGCGTGCCGGCACTCACGGTAGAAGGGGCACTCACCTCGGGGCAACCTGTGTGCCTCCCCCTGAGACTCGTACACCCCTCTCAAAGCCGGAAAGGCTTTCTTGGTGTCCTCCATCCAGAGGGCACCGTCTTCCCTATCTTGTGTGCACATTCGATCTAGATAGTAGAGCCGTAATGTGTGGAGTCGAATCTCCACGTTTGGCATACCTAGACCACCTTCAGAAGGATGTAGATAGCAGACATCGCGACAGACCATAGGGGCCCTTCCAAGCCAAAGAAAGTTGAAAAGAGCTCTCTGCAGATAAAGCAGTGTATCTGACAGGATTCGAAGCACTGATAGACGATAAATGAAGATTGGATAGATGTGGGTATTACACACCTCCGCTCTCCCCTTTAATGAAAGGTTTCTACTGATCCACAGCGCAGCTGCGGATCGGACCGCTTTCAGAACCTCCGATCAATTTTTCTCCAGCTGGAGGTCAGGACCAAACCAGATGCCGAGTATCTTGCACGGCCCGTCGCTCCAACTAAAGGGCCCCTGAAGGAGCATACCCCTCCAGGCACCGATGCGCAAACCCGAAGACTTGTCGCAGTTAATTTTGGCCCCTGTTACCGTTTCATACAATCTGATTTCTACACCGACGACACTAATCTCAGCACTGCTCGTTACAAGTACAGTTACGTCGTCGGCGTAGGCAGAGTACTTTACCTGGGCATCCGCACCTGGCAAAATGATTCCGCGTAAGACCGGGTTCACCCTTAGCTTGCGCAGAAATGGCTCTATTGCAAGCACATACAGCATGGGTGATAACGGGCACCCTTGACGAATAGAACGTGACAAACTGAAGGGTCTCGACCTCCTCCCATTTACTTCTACCATCACCGCGGGGTTAGTATAGAGAAGATGAACCCACGAGCGAAATTGCGGGCCAAAACCGGTCGCCGACAGAACAGCCCCCAAGTACCGATGATCAACCCTATCGAAGGCTTTGGACTGATCTAAATTGATCAGCGCGGCCTCAGTGTCGACTTTTTCTATCATCAGGCGTATCGTGTGCAAGTTATCCTGGATTGTCCTGCCCTTCACGGCACACGTTTGCTCGGGGCTAACTAGACGAGCCAGGACAAGCTGCAGACGATTTGCGAGAATCTTGGCCAAAATCTTTAACTCTGCGTTAAGCATCGTTAAGGGCCTGAAATTACCTAAACCATCCCCACCATCTTTGCTTTTACGAACAAGTTTTATCACACCCATGGTAAAGTACTTGGGGATTGAGCCGTTCCTAAACCATGAGTTAAATAAAACCGTCAGTAAACTTCGTAGGGCAGACCATCGATCCCCGGAGACCTATCAAGGCCGACCCGCTTTAAGGCTTCAATGACTTCATCCTCCGTTATGCCACCTTCGCACCTAGCTGCTTCGGTCGTCGAAAGACGAGAAAAGTCAGCCAAATAGGTGTCGAACTGTTCTAATGACAGACCGGGTTCCATGGAAAAAAAGCTCCTGGAAATGGGATCTAAACGCCTCCAGCACACCCTGGTTTGTGGTCACGGTACGCCCGTCCGGCAATGTGACACGAGCGATGTGCCTATCGGCCGCTTGCCTCAGCTCCTCTGCACGCAGTTCAGCGGCCATGTTTGTTGCTTCCTGGGGCATTCTTGTTAATCTAGCCCTAATCGCTAAAGCTTGGTGCTCCTTTTCAGTAAGGGAGGCAAGCTGAGCCTTAATTAAATTAACGCTAGCACTATCCCCCTCCTCCACCGCCCGATCTAATCTAGATTCTAGTGTCGCTTTAGCTGCCCTAGATACTAGGTTTATTCTTTTGCTAAAATTGGCAGAAAAGGACCTAATGGCTTCCTTAATTTTTACCCACCACCTATTACCTATAATTGCCCCCGTCAGTTCCCGCTGTATGGTTAGTAATAGCCCTTCCCGGAAGCCCTTCACATCGAATAACGACGTGTTGAGCTTCCAGTAACCGGCTAATCTAGGCTTAGGTCTATCTAAGTTTACCCGTATACGGACAAGTCTGTGATCCAAGTAAACTATGTTGTGGAAACTTGGACAATTCAATACTCCTACATCGACTCTCCTAACTAAGAACCGGTCGATATAGCTCGAGAGCTGTACCGAACCGGAGCCGCGTCTACCTGTCCAAGTCCACACTAAGTCACGGGGCTTTTCATTTCGGAATTTGTCGATAAGATCAAACCTATCCACAAATTCACGAAATAAAACAGCATCCCGATCTCTGTTAGTACCCCTAGAAGGTAACCCAAAACGATCTAACTCGGGATCCAGGACGATAAAAACAGTCCAGCGCATTTAATATTTTTTTCCCCGAAAAAAAATAAAATAAAAAGAATCCGGTGTGTAAAATTCAGACACGTTTAATTGTAAAGACGAAAACCCGTCATATGAAGAGGATGGAATTATATTACCTCAAATAATTAGAACAAACGAAAAGAATAAAAATGACGGAGACGAGTGTCGATGATGATGATGATGATAAAGTCGAGAGATATCCCAAAAAGAAATAGAAGACGACCCGATTTTTTTTTTGTGGTCGACAATATAAAAGATTATCAAATCGACTATTGCTATTCAGTGGAAAATGCCCCAATAGACTGTGAAATTTATATTATCCCTCAAGAGGGATTTATAATGAAAAATAAAAATAGCGTGTGGCGACTTAACAAGTCATATGGTCTAAAGCAGAGTGCTCAGTGTTGGAACACAGTGTTCCATGATTATATTATTAAACAACAATTTAGACAATGCGCTGTAGACCCCTGTTTATATACTCAACACAAAGACGATAAACTACTGATTTTGGTTTTGTGGGTCGAGGATATTTTAATCGCATCAAATTGTGACATAATGTTGACTGATGTTAAGAACAAATTAAGTAAAAGATTCAAAATGACCGATCTTGGCAAAATATCCTGGTTTCTGGGGATAGAATTTACTCAAAGCAAAGGACTTGTTACGATGACTCAATCGAGGTACATCGACAAAATACTATTAAAATTTGGAATGGGAGAGTGCAAGAAACGCTCTACACCGGTCGAAAATGATATTAATAAAAAGTGTACACACAGTCTGAAATAATGAATGACACAATATCGCGAAATTATGAGTAGTCTTATATATTTGATGACTGCAACCAGGCCCGACGTATGCTATACAGTAACGAAACTGTCACAGAGATTATCACGACCGAAAATGAAGGATTTGGACAGAGCTAAACAAGTCCTACGTTATTTAAAAGGAACTAAAGTACAGAAGTTAGTATTTAGAAAATCAAGAAATCCCCTAAAATTAGAAGGTTTTTCGGATTCAGCGACGAGGATCGCAAGAGTGTATCTGGATATTGTTTCAGACTCTCAGAAAATGGGCCTATTATTTCATGGAAATCTAACAAAAAAATATATATATAAAAAATTTACTGAATTTCCATTACTAACGATTACTATATTGTCCAATTGACTACTGTACACTTTTCAACCCTTATCCTCGAGTAACCCTGGGCCTTGATTAGTGGTAATGCCTGTGTAACAAAATATATATATATATATATATAAAAATTTACCGAATTTCCATTACTAACGATTACTATATTGTCCAATTGACTACTGTGCCCTTTCAACCCTTATCCTCGAGTTGCCTCTGGGCCGTGATAAGTGGTAATGCCTATTTAACAAAATATATATATATATATAACAAAATAGTTTGTTGTCGCTGAATAACTCATCCTCCCCTTCCTCCCTCTCAATAGAGTTAGGTCGTAGTGTTACTCATATAAAAAAGAAAATTACCATTTTTGTTGGTTTTCAAGCGGCCTCTTCCCCCCCCCCTCCAGTGTAACAGAGGTAGGAGGTCACGTGGTAATAATACAAAAAAGGAAATGGCTGTTTATTTTTTAGCTTAAATATAACGATCGTTTTTTTTATCGGTGAATATGTTTAAGCTGAATTTTTTTATCCCTTATCATTTTTTCTTGACATTTTTCGTTATACTCTCGTATAATTACTATTTTAAACCAGTTAATCACGTTGGAAACATTTTCATGACGTGTAATATTATATATACCGACGTTGAATTATTCTCGCAAAATTATCGATAAGAAAAGTGTTTATTTACAGACATCGCCATTACTGAATGGTGACGTCACGTCACGTAACATGACTAAGCGTTTTTCTAATCTATTATACCAAAAGGCAAAATGCGATAGTTTTGCGAGAATAATTTTACGTCGGTATATATAATATTACACGTCATGAAAATGTTTCCAACGTGATTAACTGGTAAAAAATAGTAATTATCCGAGAGTATAACGAAAAATGTCAAGAAAAAATTATAAGGGATAAAAAAAATGCAGCTTAAAAATATTCATCGATAAAAAAATAAAAATCGTTATATTTAAGCTAAAAAACAAACAGCCATTTTCTTTTTTGTATTATTACCACGTGACCTCCTACCTCTGTTAAACTGTGTGGGGGGGGGGAAGAGGCCGCTTGAAAACCAACAAAAACAGTAATTTTCTTTTTTTATATTACTAACACTACGACCTAATTCTATTGAGAGGGAGGAAGGGGAGGATGAGTTATGAAACCGCTTTAACCGTCTTATACAGCTTAATTTTCTCCCGAGCATTATCTCATATTAAAAAAAGATGCATAATTTATATTTACTTAGTGGGGGTGGGGTGGGGAGGATGGAACTGCCGTAACCGTCTTATACAGCTTAATTTTCTCCCGAGCATTATCTTATATTAAAAAAAGATGCACAATTTATATTTACTTAGTGGGGGCGGGGTGGGGAGGATGGAACTGCCGTAACCGTCTCATACAGCTTAATTTTCTCCCGAGCATTATCTCATATTAAAAAAAGATGCACAATTTATATTTACTTAGTGGGGTGTGTGTGTGGGGGGGGGGAGAATGGAACCGCTGTAACCGTCTCATACAGCTTAATTTTCTCCCGAGCATTATCTCATATTAAAAAAAGATGCACAATTTATATTTACTTAGTGGGGGGGGATGGAACCGCTGTAACCGTCTTATACAGCTTAATTTTCTCCCGAGCATTATCTCATATTAAAAAAAGATGCACAATTTATATTTACTTAGTGGGGGGGGGGGGGATGGAACCGCTGTAACCGTCTTATACAGCTTAATTTTCTCCCGAGCATTATCTCATATTAAAAAAAGATGCACAATTTATATTTACTTAGTGGGGGGGGGGGATGGAACCGCTGTAACCGTCTTATACAGCTTAATTTTCTCCCGAGCATTATCTCATATTAAAAAAAGATGCACAATTTATATTTACTTAGTGGGGGGGGGAGGATTGAACCGCTGTAACCGTCTCATACAGCTTAATTTTATCCCGAGCATTATCTCATATTAAAAAAAGATACATAATTTTTATTTACTTAGTGGGGTGTGTGTGTGGGGGGGGGGAGAATGGAACCGCTGTAACCGTCTCATACAGCTTAATTTTCTCCCGAGCATTATCTCATATTAAAAAAAGATACATAATTTTTATTTACTTAGTGGGGTGTGTGTGTGGGGGGGGGGAGAATGGAACCGCTGTAACCGTCTCATACAGCTTAATTTTCTCCCGAGCATTATCTCATATTAAAAAAAGATGCACAATTTATATTTACTTAGTGGGGGGGGGGGATGGAACCGCTGTAACCGTCTTATACAGCTTAATTTTCTCCCGAGCATTATCTCATATTAAAAAAAGATGCACAATTTATATTTACTTAGTGGGGGTGGGGGGAGGATGGAACAGCTGTAACTGTCTCATACAGTTTAATTTTATCCCGAGCATTATCTCATATTAAAAAAAGATACATAATTTTTATTTACTTAGTGGGGTGTGTGTGGGGGGGGGGGAGAATGGAACCGCTGTAACCGTCTCATACAGCTTAATTTTCTCCCGAGCATTATCTCATATTAAAAAAAGATGCACAATTTATATTTACTTAGTGGGGGGGGGGGGGATGGAACCGCTGTAACCGTCTTATACAGCTTAATTTTCTCCCGAGCATTATCTCATATTAAAAAAAGATGCACAATTTATATTTACTTAGTGGGGGGGGGGATGGAACCGCTGTAACCGTCTTATACAGCTTAATTTTCTCCCGAGCATTATCTCATATTAAAAAAAGATGCACAATTTATATTTACTTAGTGGGGGGGGGGATGGAACCGCTGTAACCGTCTTATACAGCTTAATTTTCTCCCGAGCATTATCTCATATTAAAAAAAGATGCACAATTTATATTTACTTAGTGGGGGGGGGGGAGGATTGAACCGCTGTAACCGTCTCATACAGCTTAATTTTCTCCCGAGCATTATCTCATATTAAAAAAAAGATGCACAATTAATATTTACTTAGTGGGGGGGGGGATGGAACCGCTGTAACCGTCTCATACAGCTTAATTTTCTCCCGAGCATTATCTCATATTAAAAAAAGATACACAATTTATATTTACTTAGTGGGGGCGGGGGGATGGAACCGCTGTAACCGTCTTATACAACTTAATTTTCTCCCGAGCATTATCTCATATTAAAAGAAGATGCACAATTTATATTTACTTAGTGGGGGTGGGGGTGGGGAGGATGGAACCGCTGTAACCGTCTTATACAGCTTAATTTTTTCCCGAGCATTATCTCATATTAAAAAAAGATGCACAATTTATATTTACTTAGTGGGGGTGGGGGGAGAGGATGGAACCGCTGTAACCGTCTAATACAGCTTAATTTTCTCCCGAGCATTATCTCATATTAAAAAAAGATGCACAATTTATATTTACTTAGTGGGGGGGGGGAGGATGGAACCGCTGTAACGGTCTTATACAGCTTAATTTTCTCCCGAGCATTATCTCATATTAAAAAAAGATGCACAATTTATATTTACTTAGTGGGGGTGGGGGGAGGATGGAACAGCTGTAACTGTCTCATACAGTTTAATTTTATCCCGAGCATTATCTCATATTAAAAAAAGATACATAATTTATATTTACTTAGTGGGGGTTAAATGTGACCATGTATTCTGCTTGCATACATTTGCATGTATCTCATTGAATCCAGGGTGACTCCTGGTAATCTGTAAGTGTATATGTTGACGTATCTCGCTGAATCCCATAATTCTTGGATTGTTACACATTTCCACAATTTAACCGACATTATCGCTCACCTGTCTAAAATAATAATTTTAAGACATTGTCTTGGCTGGTTTTTCATTACAAATACATCATCAAAATAACTCACATTTAATCATTTTTCATATATTTTTGATATGTTACTAATTTACACAACCATGTCACATGATTTAACTTACATTATTGCTTCCACTCTTACTAAAATAAAAACATTTATACATAGGTTATGGTATGTTACTAATTTCTGCTATCATTTTTCATGAGTAAATCCACGTTATCGCCCCCTTCTACCACTATAATAATAACTTTTAGACATTGTATGGCTGGTTATTTCATTACAAACCCACCAACAAAGTAACTCACATTATATCATTTTTCATAATTCTTGGATATGTTACTAATTTCGACGATTGTTTTTAATGAAGTAACCCAAATAATCGCCACCCCTTGCTAAAATAATAACTTTCATAAATTGTCTGGTATATCTACTTCATTATGAATATACCAATCAAATAACTCACATTTCATCATTTTTCATAATTTTTGGATATGTTGCTAATTTCAACCGTCATTTTCATCTCCTCTTACTAAAATAATACCTTTGAGACACTTCTAAGCGGTTTATTTCATTACAAACACATCAATAAAATACCTCACATTTCATTATTTTTCATAATTCTTGGATATGTTATGAATTTCGACAATCAAATTTAATGAGTGTGCACATATAATCGCCCAATTCTTATTAAAATCATAAATTTGCTACATTGACTGGGCTGTTTATTTCACTATAAACACACCAATCAAATAACTAAAACGTCATTTTTCATAATTCTTGGATGTGTTACTAATTTCGACAATAATTTTTCAAGAGTCAATCCACATTATCGTCATCTCCTATTACTAAAATAATAACTTTCAGACATTGTATGGTTGTTGTTTTTTTCATTACAAACACACCTATCAATTTACTCACATTTTACCAGTTTTCATTATTCTTGGATATGTTACTAATTTCGAGAATTATTGTTAATAAAGTAACCCAAATAATCGCCCCCTCATTAACCGACATGATCCCGTTCCTCTTACAAAAATAACAACTTTGATACATCTTCTAGCCTGTCTATTTCATTACGAACACACCAATCAAATAACTCACATTTAATAATTTTTCATTATCCTATGATATGTTACTAATTTCGACAATCATTGTTTAAGATTTAACCCACATAATCGACCCCCTCTTACTAAAATAAAAACTTTCAGACAATATCTGGGCTGTTTATTTCATTATATAAACACACCAATCAAATAACTCATATTTTATCATTTTTCATAATTCTTAGATATGTTACAAATTTTGACAATCGTTTTATTTTATTTAACATTTTTCATGATTTAACCCACATAATCCCTTTTCCTCTTACTAAAATAATAACTTAGAGATATTATCTGGCTAGTTATTTTATTACAAACACACCAATCAAATAACTCACATTTCATCATTTTTCATAATTCCTGGATATGTTACTAATTTCAACAGTCATTTTTCATGATAAATCCCACATAATTTACCCCGTCCTTTTAAAGAAATAACTCTGAGGCTTTTTCTCGGCTGTTTATTTCATTATAAAAACAGAAATAACTTACATTTCATAACTTTTCATAATTCTTGGATATGTTACTTATTTCGACAATCATATTTCATGAGTTTCCCAACATTATCGCCCACCTCTTACTAAAATAATACATTTGAGAAATTGTCTGGGCTGTCTATTTAATTACAAACATACTAATAAAATTACTCACATGTAATCATTTTTCATAATTCTTGGATATTTTACTAATTTCGAGAATCATTTTTCTTCATTTAACACTAATTATAGCCCCGTTCTTACTAAAATTATAACTTTAATGCATCATCTTGGCTTTCTATTTTATTAAGAACACACCAAACAAATAACTCAAATTTACTCATTTTTAATAATTCTTGGATATGTTACTAATTTTTACGATCATTTTTTATCATGTAACCCACTTAATTAACCCCCTCTTACTAAAATAATAACTGTCTGACTATATATGGGCTGTTTATTTCATTATAAAGACATATAGCTTACATTAAATTGCTTTTCATATTTCTTGGATATGTTGCTAATTTCGACAATCATTTTTTTCATGATTTAACCCACATAATCCCCTTCCCATTACTAAAATAATAACTTGAAGAGATTGTCTGGCTGGGTTTTTTTTTTTTCATTACATAAATACTAACTTTCAGACAATATCTGGGCTGTTTATTTCATTACAAACACACCAATCAAATAACTCACAGTTCATCATTTTCCATAATTCTTGGATATGTCACTTATTTGCACAATAATTTTTCATGATTTTACGACATAATCGCCCCATCATGAAGTTACATTCAGGGGAGCTCACTCGCATATTATAACAATGAGTGTATATTTATGTAATGATATTCGACAATGAAGCTATGAAGCTATATCCAAGGGAGATCACTTGCATATTATAACAATGATTGTATATTATTCTAATGGTATTTGACAATGGAGCTACATAAAAGGGACATCACTTAAATATTATAACAGTGATTGTATATTATTTTAATGGTATTCGACGATGAAGCTACACCCAAGGAGGTCACTTATATAATATAACAATGGTTTCATATTAATCTAATGGTATTCTATAATTAAGCTACACCCAAGGGAGGTCACGTACATATTATAACAACAATTGTATATTAATCTAATGGAATTCGACAATGAAGCTAAACCCAAGGGAGGTCACTCGCATATTATGACAATAATTGTATATTTGTCTGTTCGTTTTCATGATTTAACCCACATAATCCCCTCTTCTCTTGCTAAAATAAAAACTTTGAGATATTGATACTGGTTATTTCATGATAAACACACCAATCAAATAACTCACATTCTATCATTTTTCATAATTCTTGGACATGTTACTAATTTCGACAATCATTTTCGATGATTTAACACACATAATCGCCCTCTCTTACTAAATAACAACCATGCGACATTGTCAAGGGTGTCTATTTCATTACAAATATGCACATCAAATAACTAACATTTAATAATTTTTCATAATTCTTGGATATGTTATTAAATTCGACAATCATTTTTCATGAGTTAACCCACATAATACCCTTCCTCTTACTAAATTAATACATTTGAGACATTGTCTGTGCTGGTAATTTCATTACAAACACACCAATCATATAAATCACATTTCATACTTTTTCACTTTTCTTGGATATGTTACTAATTTCTACAATCATTTTTAATGATGTAACCCACATAATCGACCCCCTCTTAATAAAATATTAACTTTAAGACTATATCTGGGCTGGACAATAATTTTTCATGATTTTACGACATAATCACACCATCTTCCTATATGGAGTATTCTGTTAGCACAAATATCCACCCATCTGATCTGATCCCAGGAATTCTCCTAGGAAACATCCCACCCATGTCATCCAATTTCAGGCAATGTCGTGTATTTTGTAAGTACATATATCCACATTTCTTATACAATCCCCGGCAACGCTGGGTATTATGCTAGTACAAATATCTAGCTATGAAGCCATATCCTAGAGCGTTCACTGGCATAATATTACATTGATTGCATATTAATCTAATGGTATTCGACAATGAGGCTACATCCAAGGGACGCCACTTGCATATTATAACAATGATTGTATATTAATCTAATTGTATTTGAAAATGAAACTACAGCCAAGTCAGGCCACTTGCGTAATCTAATGGTAGTCGACAATGAATTTCCACCAAAGGGAGGTCACTCGCATGTTATAAACATGATTGTATATTAATCTAATGGTATTAAACAATGAAGCTACACCAAAGGGAGGTCACTCGCATATTATAACAATGATTGTATATTATTTTAAAGGCATTCGGCCAGGAAGCTGCATTTAAGAGAGGTCACTTGTATACTATAACAATGATTATATATTATTCTAATGCTATTCGACAATAAAGCTACATCCAAGTGAGGTCACTTGCATATTATAAAAATGATTGTATATTAATCTAAATGAATGGTATTTTGCTAGTATGGATATGAAGCTACACTCAAAGGAGGTCACTTACATATTATAACAATAATTGAATATTAATCTAATAATAGAGTAATATAGTAATCGTTAGCAATGGAAATTCGGTAAAGTTGTTATATATATATATTTTGTTACATAGGCATTACCACTTATCAAGGCCCAGAGGTCACTCGATGATAAGTCGTAATGCCTATGTAACAAAACATATATATATATATATGTATACATAAGAAATTTACCGAATTTCCATTAATAACGATTACTATTTTCTCCAACTGACTACTGTGCACTTTTCAACCCTTATCCTCGAGTGACCTCTTGGCCTTGATAAGTGGTAATGCCTATGTAACAATATATATATATATATATAACAATTTTTCCGAATTTCCAATACTACCGATTACTATATTGTTCAATTTACTACTGTGCACTTTTTAACCCTTATCCTCGAGTGACCTCTGGACCTGGATAAGTGGTAATTCCTATGTAACAAAATGTATAAATATATAACAAATTTACGGAATTTCCATTACTAACGATTACTATATTGTCCAATTGACTACTGCGCACTTTTCAACCCTTATCCTCGAGTGGCCTCTGGGCCTTGATAAGTGGTAATGCCTATTTAACAATATATATATATATATATATATATATATATATATATATATAACAAATTTGCCGAATTTCCATTACTAACGATTACTATATTGTCCAATTGACTACCGTGCACTTTTCACCCCTTATCCTCGAGTTGCTTCTGAGCCTTGATAAGTGGTAATGCCTATATATATATATATATATATATATATAACAAATTTCCCGAATTTCCATTACTATATTGTCCCATTGACTACTGTGCACTTTTCAACCCTTATCCTCGAGTTGCCTTTGGGCCTTGATTAGTGGTAATGCCTATTTAACAATATATATATATATATATATATATATATATAACAAAATAGGTTGTAGTCGCTGAATAACTCATCCTCCCCTTCCTCCCTCTCAATAGAGTTAGGTCGTCGTGTTACTAATATAAAAAAGAAAATTACCGTTTTTGTTGATTTTCAAGCGGCCTCTTCCCCCCCCTCCAGTTTAACAGAGGTAGTAATACAAAAAAGAAAATGGCTGTTTATTTTTTAGCTTAAATATAACGGGGTTTTTTTTATCGGTGAATATGTTTAAGCTGAATTTTTTGTATCCCGTATCATTTTTTCTTGACATTTTTCGTTATACTCTCGTATAATTACTATTTTAAACCAGTTAATCACGTTGGAAACATTTTCATGACGTGTAATATTATATATACCGACGTTGAATTATTCTCGCAAAATTATCGATAAGAAAAGTGTTTATTTACAGACATCGCCATTACTGAATGGTGACGTCACGTCACGTGACATGACAAAGCGTGTTTCTAATTACGTATGAATATCATTAGATCATTACTACTTGAATACATTGGAAAATACATTGGAAAAACAAAAAAATGTCACTTTTTTATTATTAACGATTGCATTGTAATAATTATCTATTATTATTAACTATTTCATTGTATAAATTTACTTTTTTATTAACTATTGCATTGTATAAATTTACTTTTATTATTAATTATTGCATTGTATAAATTTACTTTTATTATTAACGATTGTATTGCATAAATTTACATTTATTATTAACGATTGCATTGTAATAATTTACATTTATTATTAACGATTGCATTGTAATAATTTACTGTTATTATTAACGATTGCATTGTATAATTTTTTTTTTTATTATTAACGATTGTATTGTATAAATTTTCTTTTATTATTAACGATTGTATTGTATAAATTTACTTTTATTATTAGCTGTTGGTACGGGTTTAGGTGCTTTCAAGTCCCAAAACTACCGACCAGCTTTAATAATTACTAAACGTACAACAAGTATAAACGACAAGAATTTATTAACAAACATGAAAACATGACAACACTGCAATTCAGAACATTAAGGTAAAAAGATTACTCACTTCAATAGTGGGGTTTACGGGAGGAGTGAGGACTGTATTCTAGAGTTGTACTCTGCCTGTCCAACATTGTCTTTTAGGAGAAGAACTTTTTGCGTCCGTGCCTCATGTGTACGGACTCTCCTCTCCTTTCTCAAGGGACCTCACTCCTTACCCTACACCGATAATCCGGTGCTCTTATTTATTCCCCTACAGTACTCCCCCCCCCCAAAAAATACGGAGTACCTGAAATAAATGGGCAACATTTTTAATTTTATTTAAACCGTCACAAAATTTTTTAAATGTGCTGGCCATCTGACATGTCTACCTGACCGTGTCTTTTTCTTTTCTACTTTCTGAAGCATCATATGTACCGGCATGGCGTTTGGGGGTGATACTTTCAGATATGTCTCTTCCAGTGCTGTGGGTTTTAACCTGTGTACCGAAATGTTTTGTTCCTCATTCTTGATAAGCACCTTGAAAAACTTATTTTGTCTCTCCACAACCTTAAAGGGGCCACGATACGGCGGTTGCAGGGAATGCCTCCTTTCCGTATCACGGATAAAGACGTGCGTGCAAGTCTCTAAATCCTTAGGTACATATGGGACCATGTTCCTATTCGAGCCTGAGGGAGAATATGCCATCTTGGCCATTTTTGTTGTTAGCCGGTCGACAAACGCTGTCATGTCCATAACTTTTTTTGGTGCTTCAAAAAAATATTGTGCTCGCAACCGCAATGTGGTTCCATATAGAGCCTCCGCTGCTGAGCACTCCATATCTCTTTTTACCGTTGTCCGCAGTCCCAACAATATTAGTGGCAGATGTTCTAACCACCTTGTATTGTCCGTAAGCTGTGCCCGTAAGGAGGCTTTCAGACTGCGATGTAGTCGCTCGACCATGACGTTTGCCTGGGGGTGATAAGCCGTGGTGTGTATACTCTTAGTGCCCAAAAGTTTTGCAAGTTTATGAAAAAGGTCTGACTCAAACTGTCGACCTCTGTCTGATGTAACATTTTGTGGTACACCGAATCTGGCCACCCAGCCAGCAAGGAATGTCCTGGCAGTTGTGTATGCCGTCATGTCTGGCATCGGTAGAGCTTCAAACCATCGTGAGAATCTGTCGATACATGTCAGCAGATAGCACTGACCTTCACATGTCGGAAATGGTCCGGTGATGTCGATATGAATGTGCTGAAATCTCTCATCTGGAACTGGAAACGTGCCTAGAGGAGCCCGCGTGTGATGACCGACCTTGGCTTTTTGACACTCCACACACGTTTTTGCCCACGCTCTTGTATCAGCTTTTATTCACGGCCAGACATATCGGTCTGTTAGTAGCCTTACAGAGGCATTGGCCCCTGGATGCGATAGACCGTGTACTGCCTTAAATATGTCTTTGCGTAGCGATGCTGGAACGTATGGTCGCAGTTTGTTTGTGCTTGTGTCACACACAACTTTTGTGCGGCTGGTAGGGTTGGTAATTGTCACTAGGTTCAATGAAGTTGGATTATTCTGCAGGAGATTTTGTAAATGTTCATCCTTCTGTTGTTCTTTAGACAAAGTGTCGACATCAATTGCCGGCTGCAACAGGAAGGAATTAATTCCCCACGATAAGGTGCCTGCTGGGATGTTGTCTGCTCCCTTGATGTGCCGGATATCCGATGTCAATTGAAGGATATAATCCATCTGGCGAATCTCTCTGGGAGAATATTTGTCCGAGGAAGACTGTAAAGCGCCTAACAGGGGTTTGTGGTCCGTGAGGATATGGAACTGCTGACCTTCCAAGAGCTGCCGGAAATGGCGTATCGCAGAGAATGCAGCTAACAGCTCTCTGGAAAATGTACTATAGCGTTTCTCAGTCTCTGTTAATTTTTTTGAGAAAAAGGAAATGGGTTTCCAGTCCGCATCACATTTTTGTTGTAGGACCGCTCCAATTCCAATTGCGGATGCATCCACTGCTAGGCACAGCTCCTGGTTGGGTTGGATGTGAGACAATTTTGCAGTCTCCTGCAACATAGCCTTGATCTTGTTGAATGCTTCTACCGCGTGCTCTGAAAATACAATGTCACACTTCCTCACATTTGTCAACAAACTTGTCAATGGTAAAAGTACTTGTGCACAGTGAGGTAAGAACCTACGATAAAAGTTTATCAGCCCCAAGAATTGACGCAGCTGCCTCATTGTGGCAGGGATAGGGAAATTTTGAATGGACTTGACCATCTCTGGGGATATTCCCCCCTCTGAAATATGGTGTCCTAAAAAAATTACTTCGGATTGACCAAAAGCACATTTTAATGGGTTTAGGACTATCCCATATTGCTTCAAACGTTCGAAGACCTGTCGCACATGACCGATGTGTTCCTTTCTAGTTTGGCTAGCAATCGTCAATATATGCACAGACGAATGGCAAATCTGACAACACCTGGTCTATGAACCGTTGGAATGTTTGTGCTGCATTCCTCAACCCAAAAGGAACTCGCATGAACTCGAACATCCCGAATGGGGTGATGATAGCCGTTTTAGGAATGTGTTCGGGCTCCACCGGTATTTGGTGATATGCTCGAATTAAATCCAATTTTGTAAAAAAACGGTTATTTTGAGCCACTGCTGTCACGTCCTGGACATGTGGTACTGGGTATCTATCTGGTTTAGTGACTGCATTCAGTGCTCTGTAGTCCCCACATGCCCGCCATGTGTTAACACTTTTGTTGACAAGATGAAGAGGTGAAGCCCATTCACTCTTTGAAGGGCGAACTATGCCTAACTTCATCATTTGCTGAAATTCAGCCTTGGCCGCTGTTACCTTTTCTGGTGCTAAGCGCCTAGCTTTGCTATGAACGGGCGGACCCTTTGTTTCGATATAGTGTGTGGTGGAGTGTGGCAAAACGTCTCTATGGAAAGAAGGCACTGAAATTGAAGGGTATTCCTTCAAGAGACTCGGAAAATCGTTATCCTGGTTTGCATGTGCCACTGCTGGACACAATGGAGTACCAGTCCTAACTACCCCACACGCTGTGAGATGCGTTTCTGGATCTTTCAGACACTGGCCTGTTATATCCACCACCAAACCGAACGCCTGTAAAAAATCGGTACCTAAAATAGCACTGTCTACATCCGCCACTATAAAAATGTGGGTAAATGTTCTATGCAGGCCTAAATTAAGGTCCATACACTTCTCCCCATATGTGTGTATTAACGAGCCATTCACAGCTCGTAGTGCGAATTTACAGGGAGGGGATTTCTTGTCGGCTGCAGTCGCAGGAATGAGAGACACCTGTGCCCCGCTGTCCACCAAAAAGGATGTACCTGAGTTTTTGTCCACCACATACAATAGGCGGCCTGAACGAGATGCACCGACAGTTGATGCCGCATTCTTCTGTCAGTTTAAGCTTTTCCCGAACTCTTGTAACTACACGGTGGGATACAGGAATTTGCCTTCTCCCCAAATCTCTTGTGCTTCCAGCAAATGGTCCTATCCTGCCTTCGTTCTCTGTTGTGGCTGCGCGCACCCCCCGCCTTTGCCTATTCTCGAGGGTAAGTCTCACGATGTCCTCCGCTATTTTGTTCATGCGAGCTTCCAATCTGGTCTGTCCCTCCATTAGTTTGGAGAGTAGCTCGTCTTTCTCCGATGTCTGAACGTCAGCCACCGTTGACGACCGTGTCGACATTATATCGGCAATATGGTCGGCTATCTCAGCCACTCGTTCCACTGGCATAGATTCATCTTGTGCAGCTATTACCACCTTATACTCGGTTGGTATGCGCTGTAGGAAGATGTGTTTGACAATATTATTGTCCATTGTCCCTTCAGCCAACTTCTGCAGGCGTTTTAGAAACTGTGACGGCGTGCTATCCCCCATCGTTTCCTGTTCTAATAATTGTGAGATTCGCCTGTGTGCTGAAACTGACACAGCAGTTGTCACTCTTTCTCGTAGGGTCTCATATGGTTTCTCCGTGGGAGGAGATATAATTAGATCTCTCACCTCGACGATAACATCTTGAGGTAATATAGTCGCCACATGGCAAAACTTTTCAGTCAGTCCTGATATCGTTTTCTGCCGAAAATATAAATCTAGCTGTGCGAAAAACAAAGCAGGGTCATTCCGTACATCCGTTGGAATCAGACTGAATGTGGGCGACGCCATTTCACATTTATTTATGATTTTTATTATTATTATTATTATTATTTATTTTTATCTTATTTATTTATTTATAGCGAGAGTTAGCTAGATGACACCGTATAGTAGTAATAGTAGGGTCAGAGCAAGAGGAAGACGAAGTGTGACGTAGTGTTCACATCAGCCAATCACGAGACTGGCGCCGCGTGCAAATTGAAGAAGACGCGGTCGGCCATATTTGTTGTGCGAGAAAAATGTGAATATCCCGATGAAAGGGTAACGATACTTGTATAAAATAAATCTCGGCACAAAAACGTAACTAGTAATTATTTTTTTATTTTTTTATTTTAAACTTACGTACGTAAATGTTTTGTTTATTTAATTTTAACTACTCTGACGCCGGGATTCATGCTATGGATTATTTTTGTTTAAAAATAAACTTTAATTTTATGCATTTTCCTTTTGTTATTAAAACATAAAAAACGTTGCTTTGCGTATTCTATGTTGCTAGTTGGGGTCACCACTGTTAGTACGGGTTGAGGTTCTTCCAAGTCCCAAAACTACCGACCAGCTTTAATAATTACTAAACGTACAACAAGTATAAACGACAAGAATTTATTAACAAACATGAAAACATGACAACACTGCAATTCAGAACATTAAGGTAAAAAGATTACTCACTTCAATAGTGGGGTTTACGGGAGGAGTGAGGACTGTATTCTAGAGTTGTACTCTGCCTGTCCAACATTGTCTTTTAGGAGAAGAACTTTTTGCGTCCGTGCCTCATGTGTACGGACTCTCCTCTCCTTCCTCAAGGGACCTCACTCCTTACCCTACACCGATAATCCGGTGCACTTATTTATTCCCCTACATAATGATTGCATTGTATAAATTAACTTTTATTATTAACGATTGCATTGTATGAATTTCCTTTTATTATTAACGATTGCATTGTATGCATTTACTTTTATTATTGACGATTGCATTGTATAAATTAACTTTTATTATTGACGATTGCATTGTATAAATTTACTTTTATTATTAATTATTGCATTGTATGAATTTACTTTTATTATTAACGATTGCATTGTATGAATTTACTTTTATTATTAACGATTGCATTGTATGAATTTACATTTATTAATAACGATTGCATTGTATGAATTTACTTTTATTATTAATTATTGCATTGTATAAATTGACTTTTATTATTAATTATTGCATTGTATGAATTTACTTTTATTATTAATTATTGCATTGTATAAATTGACTTTTATTATTAACAATTGCATTGTATGACTTTGCATTTATTAATAACGATTGCATTGTATAAATTTACTTTTATTATTAACTATACCATTGTATGAATTTACATTTATTAATAACGATTGCATTGTATGAATTTACTTTTATTATTAACGATTGCATTGTATAAATTGACTTTTATTATTAACGATTGCATTGTATAAATTTACTTTTATTATTAACGATTGCATTGTATGAATTTACTTTTATTATTAACGATTGCATTGTATGAATTTACTTTTATTATTAACGATTGCATTGTATGAATTTACTTTTATTATTAACGATTGCATTGTATAAATTTCCTTTTATTATTAACGATCGCATTGTATGAATTTACTTTTATTATTAACGATTGCATTGTATGAATTTACTTTTATTATTAACGATTGCATTGTATAAATTTACTTTTATTATTAACGATTGCATTGTATAAATTTACTTTTATTATTAACTATTGCATTGTATAAATTTACTTTTATTATTAATTATTGCATTGTATAAATTTACTTTTATTATTAACGATTGCATTGTATAAATTTACTTTTATTATTAATTATTGCATTGTATAAATTTACTTTTATTATTAACGATTGCATTGTATGAATTTACTTTTATTATTAACGATTGCATTGTATAAATTTACTTTTATTATTAACGATTGCATTGTATGAATTTACTTTTATTATTAATTATTGCATTGTATAAATTTACTTTTATTATTAACGATTGCATTGTATAAATTTACTTTTATTATTAACGATTGCATTGTATGAATTTACTTTTATTATTAACGATTGCATTGTATAAATTTACTTTTATTATTAACTATTGCATTGTATGAATTTACTTTTATTATTAACGATTGCATTGTATGAATTTACTTTTATTATTAACGATTGCATTGTATGAATTTACTTTTATTATTAACGATTGCATTGTATAAATTTACTTTTATTATTAATTATTGCATTGTATAAATTTACTTTTATTATTAACGATTGTATTGTATAAATTTACTTTTATTATTAACGATTGCATTGTATAAATTTACTTTTATTATTAACGATTGCATTGTATAAATTTACTTTTATTATTAACGATTGCATTGCATGAATTTACTTTTATTATTAACGATTGCATTGTATAAATTTACTTTTATTATTAACGATTGCATTGTATAAATTTACTTTTATTATTAACGATTGCATTGTATGAATTTACTTTTATTATTAACTATTGCCTTGTATGAATTTACTTTTATTATTAACGATTGCATTGTATAAATTTACTTTTATTATTAACGATTGCATTGTATGAATTTACTTTTATTATTAACGATTGCATTGTATAAATTTACTTTTATTATTAACGATTGCATTGTATAAATTTACTTTTATTATTAACGATTTCATTGTATAAATTTACTTTTATTATTAATTATTGCATTGTATAAATTTACTTTTATTATTAACGATTGCATTGTATAAATTTACTTTTATTATTAACGATTGCATTGTATGAATTTACTTTTATTATTAACGATTGCATTGTATAAATTTACTTTTATTATTAACGATTGCATTGTATAAATTTACTTTTATTATTAACGATTGCATTGTATGAATTTACTTTTATTATTAACGATTGCATTGTATGAATTTACTTTTATTATTAACGATTGCATTGTATGAATTTACTTTTATTATTAACGATTGCATTGTATGAATTTACTTTTATTATTAACGATTGCATTGTATAAATTTACTTTTATTATTAACGATTGCATTGTATAAATTTACTTTTATTATTAACGATTTCATTGTATAAATTTACTTTTATTATTAATTATTGCATTGTATAAATTTACTTTTATTATTAACGATTGCATTGTATAAATTTACTTTTATTATTAACGATTGCATTGTATGAATTTACTTTTATTATTAACGATTGCATTGTATAAATTTACTTTTATTATTAACGATTGCATTGTATAAATTTACTTTTATTATTAACGATTTCATTGTATAAATTTACTTTTATTATTAATTATTGCATTGTATAAATTTACTTTTATTATTAACGATTGCATTGTATAAATTTACTTTTATTATTAACGATTGCATTGTATGAATTTACTTTTATTATTAACGATTGCATTGTATAAATTTACTTTTATTATTAACGATTGCATTGTATAAATTTACTTTTATTATTAACGATTTCATTGTATAAATTTACTTTTATTATTAATTATTGCATTGTATAAATTTACTTTTATTATTAACGATTGCATTGTATAAATTTACTTTTATTATTAACGATTGCATTGTATGAATTTACTTTTATTATTAACGATTGCATTGTATAAATTTACTTTTATTATTAACGATTGCATTGTATAAATTTACTTTTATTATTAATTATTGCATTGTATAAATTTACTTTTATTATTAACGATTGCATTGTATAAATTTACTTTTATTATTAATTATTGCATTGTATGAATTTAGTTTTATTATTAACGATTGCATTGTATAAATTTACTTTTATTATTAACGATTGCATTGTTAAAAATTTACTTTTATTATTAACGATCGCATTGTATGAATTTACTTTTATTATTAACGATTGCATTGTATAAATTTACTTTTATTATTAACGATTGCATTGTATAAATTTACTTTTATTATTAACGATTGCATTGTATAAATTTACTTTTATTATTAACGATTGCATTGTATGAATTTACTTTTATTATTAACTATTGCATTGTATAAATTTACTTTTATTATTAACGATTGCATTGTATAAATTTACTTTTATTATTAACTATTGCATTGTATAAATTTACTTTTATTATTAACGATTGCATTGTATAAATTTACTTTTATTAATTATTTCATTGTATACATTTACTTTTATTATTAACGATTGCATTGTATAACTTTCCTTTTATTATTAACGATTGCATTGTATGAATTTACTTTTATTATTAACGATTGCATTGTATGAATTTACTTTTATTATTAACGATTGCATTGTATGAATTTACTTTTATTATTAACGATTGCATTGTATAAATTTACTTTTATTATTAACGATTGCATTGTATGAATTTACTTTTATTATTAACGATTGCATTGTATACATTTACGTTTATTATTAACGATTGCATTGTATGAATTTACTTTTATTAATTATTGCATTGTATGAATTTACTTTTATTATTAACGATTGCATTGTATACATTTACGTTTATTATTAACGATTGCATTGTATGAATTTACTTTTATTAATTATTGCATTGTATGAATTTACTTTTATTATTAACGATTGCATTGTATGAATTTACTTTTATTATTAATTATTGCATTGTATGAATTTACTTTTATTATTAACGATTGCATTGTATAAATTTACTTTTATTATTAACGATTGCATTGTATAATATAATTTTATTATTAACTATAGCATTGTATGAATTTACTTTTATTGTTAACTGTCGCATTGTAGAAAGTTACATTTATTATTACCTATTGCATTGTAAAAATTAACTTTTATTATTAACTATTGAATTTTATAAATTTACTTTTAATGTTAACTATTGCATTTTATAAATTTACTTTAATTATTTATTATTGCATTGTATAATTTTACTTTGTTATTAACTATGACATTGTATAAATTTACTTTTGTTATATACTATTGCATAGTAAAATTTCAGTTTTATTAATTACATTTTATTTTATTATTAACATTTTATAAATTTTCTTTGATTAAACATTTCACTGTATAATTGACTTTAATTATTAACTATAGCATTATATGAATTTACATTTTTTATTATTAACTATAGCATTATATGAAATTACATTTTTTTTGTATGAATTTACTTTTTTATTTACTATAGCATTGTATAAATTTACTTTTATTATTAACGATTGCATTGTGTGCATTCACTTTTATTATTAACTCTTGTATTGTATGAACTTACTTTTATTATTAAATAGTAAGAAGAAGAATACAATAGAAATGTAAATTTATCTGAGTATTTTTTTGAAAATTTTTTTTTTTTTTTTTTTTTTTAAATAGAGAAGAAAAAAATGTTCTTTTTTGGAAAGGAGAGAAAAATTTTATTTTAAAAATACTCAAATAAATTTACAGTTCTATTGTATTCTTCTTACTATTTGCTATGCTACCCTTTTCTCTGTCGGCTTTCAGCCTAAGCAGGGGGTTATGTAGCAGACGCAAATAGACTTTTGTCTTCTAACACATATTCCTCCCTGATTGAGTGATGTGGCCATACACTGGCCAATCAGAGAAGTAGCGCATGAATATTTTTAACCCTCAAGGACCTGAAAGCTTCCAGTCCTGAGAAGAAAAAGGTCTATTTGCGTCTGCTACACATTCCTTAGTGCGACAAGAAGGTCGGAGGTTATATCGACCGAAACGTTGTGAAAATCACACTCAAGATGAGAACAGTAGTCCGATGTATGATAATACAAAGAAATCATAGTTTTTCTTAACGGCGGAATTGAATATAAATTCAATATAAAATAAATGAGCAGACCGTAAAATGATCGATGTGAGTAATCACAGCAATTGTGTAATAAATTGTGAACAGACGGGCTTACCTGACAAACGCTCGAGGTGTGCACTCTGCAAAGCGGGCACGTCCAAAGAAAAATGGCAAGATGGCGGCGGCCGGTTAATATTGCCAAGTAATCACACAAAATCTCGTGTTCTCTCGCACACACGAGAGTTCAGCTTAGCATAAAAACGGGTCACTGTGAGCAAGAAGGAAGAAGGAAAAACGTAGTCAAGACAAAGACGACGCTTCTGACGACTGAGAAGAAAAAAGAAGAAAAAGAGCAAGAAGTAGAAGAGGAAGAAGAGAACGATACATGAGAAGACGAGGTGTGTGCGGTTTTGAGTAAATCGAAACGGCCAGAAAAAAAAACTCTGATTACAAGCTATTTCGGCTTTGGTATGGAGAAATTTGACATCAGATTAATTCCGGAATTCGATGGCTCCCCCACTGGTCCCTCGGTGGTCGAATGGCTGGAAAAGGCTGAGCGCTTTTGCCGGTTGTGCAAGATTAAAGACCCAGCTATGGTTATCCCATTGAAACTCACTAAAGGGGCTTATGCCGTGTACCAGCAGCTAGGGGAGGATCCGACCATGGAGCAGATTACACAAGCGCTATACGGGGCATTTGGTACAGACCCTTTTGTCGCCTGGAGGCAGTTTTCCGAACGCCGACTTGGGCCGGGGGAGACAGTAGATGTCTACATGGCCGACTTGAAAAAGCTTGCCACTCCCTTCAGCGGTGCAAGTGATCGCATATTGGCATGCGCCTTTTTGTCGGGACTTCCGGATGAGGCAAGTCAACTGCTGCGAGCATCGTCAAGACTCACTGAGATTGGATTGGAGGAGTTATTGGCGAGAGCACGAAACATCTTGAAAGACGATCGAAAACTAGTCTCCGCAGCTGTTGACACTCTGGACTCGCCAACGAAGGGTCTACGATGCTATACCTGTGGTGGCCCCAACCACTTTTCCAGAGACTGCAAAAGCGGTACAAGGCGCACCCCTAATTATGGAGCATGACAAGTAATACGGTGTCACCAATGCAATAAGCCAGGCCACATAGCGCGGAATTGTCCGGGAAACGGGCAAGGGGAGGACGCCGCAGCGCTAGCACCCTCCCCAACGCGGCATTGAACAAAGCGCTGCCTGCAGTAACAGTTCAAGTTGATGGATGTGAACGTTCAGCGCTGGTTGACACCGGCTGTACCCAAACCCTTCTTCGAAAGGAATATTGCGCCACATGGAAGAAACGAAGGATCCCTGTACTTACTGTCGGCCAAGGCTCATTGGTGTGTTGTGGGGTCAGCGTTGTTCATATCAGCATTGGCAATGGCTCTCCGGTTGCTGTGACGGTGTTAGTGGTCGATGGGGAGCTGCTCGGATATGACCTTCTCCTTGGAATGGACGCTATCACACAGCTAGGCGGAATTACTGTGAACGGCGCCGGTGATGTGAGCTTCTCTCGACCAAACAAACAAATGTGTGCAGCAATCACTCTCGATGAGCCCGACTTCCATGCAGAATACGATAAGGGCACAAACACTTGGACAGCATCCTGGAAATGGGCAGGCGACCAGCCACCAGTGTCATTGCGGAATCGACTTACAGAGTATCCCCCTCCTGCGTGGCTTAGGGGGCAGTACGAGGCAGAACTTCTAGTGTGGCTGGATAATGGCTGGATAATGGCAGAGGATGAGCTCGGGCCCCCGCGGGGGCTAATTCCCCTGATGGCTGTCAGACAAGAGAACAAGCAGAAAGTTCGACCTGTTCTTGATTACCGGGAACTTAATGAATACGTTGACCCACACACTGCGGGGGCTGATGTCTGTGCTCATAAACTACGGGAGTGGCGGCGGCAGGGTGCGGAAGCAGCCATACTGGACTTGCGAAGAGCATACTTGCAAATACGTGTTGAGAAATCGCTGTGGCCGTTCCAGACGGTGGTGATCAAAGGAACTCGTTATTGCTTGACCAGGCTAGGATTCGGCCTGAATGTAGCCCCTAACATCATGACAGCAATCATGCAGGCGATCCAGCGTCAAGATGAAGTGGTGCAACATGCGACATCGTCGTATATAGACAACATTTTTGTCAATGAGAGCCTCCTGTCTGCCCAGGCGGTCAAAGAACACTTCGAGCACTTCGGATTGTCATGCAAGGAGCCGGAGCGGCTACAGGACGGGGCGAAAGTGCTCGGACTGCAGGTGAGCAGAAGTGCAGATGGCCTTCAATGGGGAAGGAGTGGTGAAATCCCGGAAATCCCATCTACCATCACACGTCAGAGCACGTTTTCCATTTGCGGAAAATTGGTGGGTCACTTCCCTGTGTGTGGGTGGCTCCGAGTGGCTGTAGCGGCCATAAAGCGACGGGCAACTTCTATGTCAACTGGATGGGACGATGAGGTGCATGATCCTGCCCTGCAAAGCATGCTGGTGGAAGTTGTGGCCAGAGTGACCAATGATGACCCTGTACGGGGCAGCTGGTGCGTCGATGGGAGGGAATTTACAGTTTGGGTAGACGCCAGCTCACTTGCCCTTGGCGTTGCTCTGGCGGTCGACGGAAGGATAATAGAAGATGCCTGCTGGCTTCGGCCGGAGAATGACGCCAAGCATATAAACCTAGCTGAACTCGATGCTACACTGAAAGGAGTCAATCTAGCGCTTCAGTGGCAGGCTAGAATCCTTCACATCATCACGGATTCCACGTGTGTGCATCGGTGGATGACCAATGCCTTGAACGGAAAAGCACGTCTGACAACGAAGGCGTCGGCCGAAATGTTGATCCGGAGACGGCTTGCTACCCTAACTGAAACCACTAAGGAATACGACTTGGTCATAGATATGACACTGGTGCAGTCCTGTTTGAATCAGGCTGATCGTCTGACCAGAGTGCCACGCCGTTGGCTAGACCTGCCAAAAGAAGTGAACGAGTCAGCACCTGTAAATTGCGCTGCAGTGGGACATAGACTCAGCCCGGAGCATATTAATGATGTCCATTGCCAAAGCGGGCACTCCGGTGTAAACCGAACGCTTTACTTCGCCAGATTGGTTGACCCCTCTGTGTCTCGGAGGGCTGTGAAATCTGTTGTGGGAAGCTGCAACACCTGCGGATCAATCGACCCAGCACCTGTCCGGTGGAAGAAGGGAATACTCAGTGTGAAGCGTAATTGGGATAGAATTGCGATGGACATAACGCACTACAACGGGAGGCATTTTTTGACGCTTATCGACTGTGGACCATCTAGGTTTTCATTGTGGCGGCCCCTTCGCCGGCAGGACGCGGCTGCCATTGTCCATGAGTTGGAAGGTGTGTTCCTCGAGCGTGGCCCTCCTTCTGAGATACTCACCGACAATGGCCCCGCTTTTGTTAGTGAGCCGTTTAAACAGTTTGCAGATGGCTGGGGTGTCCATCTGCGTTTTCGGTGTGCCCATGTTCCCAGTGGAAACGGGATTATTGAGCGCAATCACAGAACTGTTAAGACAATCGCAGCGCGGAAGGGGTGTACGGTACCTGAAGCAGTCTATTGGTACGTCACCCCTAAGGACGATGTTTCACCCTCCACCGCGCCAGCCAACGCGTTACATACATACCGTGTCAGGGTGAGAGGTTTGGAGAGCAGCTCACTACCCGAACCGGAGCCACCACAAAAGAACATAAAAGAAGGAGATGTCGTCTGGGTTAAAAAACCCCGAGGCCAGTGCACAACTCGCTACGGAACCGGTCATGTCACTGAAGTGATCAGCCCGCAAGCGGTGCGAGTTGATGGAGTACCTCGTCATATTAAAGACTTAAGATCAGTATTCCAAACGCAGCTGCCGCTTGACGGAGATAGTGAAATTGAATCCGTGACCAGCGACCCATCATTCTCGTTCATGACGGCTTCAACGCACAGCGACACTGAGAGTGGTAGCCTTCAAAGTACTGACCCTCCTGCTGATGATGAAGACCCGGACAGTGATACTGCGATGCTCAGCTTTAGGTTCGCCGACCTTCGTGTCACGGAAGACAGCGCAGACGATGATGAAGCCCCGAATCCCCCTCTCCGAAGAAGCACTCGAAGAAAAAGGCCACCGCCTCCCTGCTCTTTCTGTGATAATGAGATCAGGGGGAGTGTGTAATAAATTGCGAACAGACGGGCTTACCTGACAAACGCTCGAGGTGTGCACTCTTCAAAGCGGGCACGTCCAAAGAAAAATGGCAAGATGGCGGCGGCCGGTTAATATTGCCAAGTAATCACACAAAATTTCGTGTTCTCTCGCACACACGAGAGTTCAGCTTAGCATAAAAACGGGTCACTGTGAGCAAGAAGGAAGAAGGAAAAACATAGTCAAGACAAAGACGACGCTTCTGACGACTGAGAAGAAAAAAGAAGAAAAAGAGCAAGAAGTAGAAGAGGAAGAAGAGAACGATACATGAGAAGACGAGGTGTGTGTGGTTTTGAGTAAATCGAAATAGCATAGAAAAAATAACTCTGATTACAGCAATAAGCGGCAACGGTTTGCGTGTGCTCTCTGTAGAGAAGCGCTGGCATTCGAACCCGAAGCCCGTCCGATACGAAAAATAAGAAGATAAATGTAAATTTTGGCGATATCGTGGTTCGAAGCGGCAGTAAGAAAATACGATTTTTTGTTCCAGAGAAATTACATTTATCTCATGCACGTGAGGTTACTATCAGTTGGGAAATGGACAAAAACAGAATTACAACGGCGGCGAGGAAGAAAGAATAAAAAACTGATTGTTAAGCATTCTGAATCCGACTCTTTTTTTCTTCCTATTTCCACTGCTTTGAGATGAAGCCAACGTTTTGTCGTGATAGAAACACAGACACAATTTCGACGTTGTTGATTCTCAACTCAAACGAATTTACGTGACCAAAACACCGGTTAATTCCTGGAGAATATCTATAGCCGATCTTAAAAACTATTGGTTGGTCACGTTTTGGAACCACACATCTGACGTCATAGCAAAAAGGGAATTCTCAATATAGGAGCTAGGATTAGTCAGTAGAGCAGTCGGACAGTTGAGGCAGGACAGTTGAGTCTGCTAGTCAGAGAAAGGGAGTTGGAGTCAGTCCTTTGGAAGCAAAGGAAAGAACATTAAACTATGTAGATCCCAAATGTGACTTCCTGACGTCATCATCATTCGACCGGTCCAATGAAATAAAGAATTGCCATCGATTTTGTAACTGTTGTCTTCGTGTTGCCATTCCACAAATTCAAGGTAATGTGTTAATCATCTCAATATGAACTTTATGTAACCCTTAAAAGAAATGTATCTCCTCGCTAATATGTGTTAAGAAGAAACATCCCAGAACTGTATAAATGTTCGCCCCTCATCATTATTATATATATGTCCTTGCCGTCTCTCTCAATATGAATGTCCACATCATATATCTTTTAATATGAACTCAGCGTCATCCTTCAATCTGAATGTCCCCTACACAACATACATGTTATTCGGTGCCCGTGACCATTTAATTCGGCAAGAGTAAAAAAAAAACGAACTATACCACGGAAACACAAAATAGGGTCCATTGAAGAAAAAAGACACAATGCGAAAAAAAAAAAAAAACAAAGAAAAAAATGCTAGACGAAATAAAATAAGAGAAAAAAAGAAAAACACACACACACTCATACAGTGGCAAAAAAAGAGAATCGTATACTCACACACGGAAAAATGTACTAAAAAAAGAGATGATATGCCGCAAAAGAAAAACAACACTCGTAGATATGAATGGCAAAAAATAAGAAACAGTTATAAAAACAAGTCACCATGCGTAATTCATTGATAAATAAATTGTTGTTTTAAAAATATCTACAAGCATACACACAAGTAGAGAAATTGGGGTCATTTATTGTTATAAAATTTAGATCAATGTGTCACAGTTGGAGTTGTTGGAAATTGTTTTCATAACTGTCTATCAAACAAGAATTTTACACAAGTCTTGCACTTTAAAACAGCATGTATAAATCTCATTTTACACAATCATATTGTCTGTACGAATGCACTTTTATTGAAAAGGCATTTTTGTGTTCATAGTTGAACTTTTCAGCTTTTCATGTGAGTTTTTTAAAGGGACAATCTTTTGACAAACTTTGGTTGTTATTGTTGTTATTGATGTTGTTACAGAAAAAAATTTTCTTGAACAAAAGTTATAATTGTAAGTTAAATCGTAATCATAGTTAAATGTATAATGTATTTTTTAAATGTTGAACAAATATTGTAAATTTTCTTAAATGTATGTGTAATGTTATTGTATTTAACGTCAGGAATTCAAAGTCATAATTAATTAGATAAATTAAAATGGGAAAAAAATAAGTCATAGGAAAATAAAAATTAAATGATAATTGAGACAAATGATTGGCCTAGAAATAAGTTAGAATTTTAGAGAGGGGACAATAGATAATTACGTAAACTGGTATTTTGAGAGATTTTCGGATGTGATAAGCCAAAAGAGAGAATTTTTCTTTTTGATTTTTGTTTTTTTTATGCCCATAAACATTTTTCGCAAGAAGTGTAACTTGCCAGGAAACAGGATTAGAGATGCCCGTGTTAGGAAAATATAGATGGGAACCTGCAATATTGCAGGTTATAAAGAATGCTGCACTTAACGACACCAAGCAGAATTATAAGATTTGGCACAATAAATTAAAAAGGCAGGCGGTGAAGGATACGAGAATTCCTTAGGTACCAAAAGGACTATGAAAATCAGTACCACAGGCAAATCACATATAGCATTAAGAAGGTAGAAAAAAGTAAAATATATTGTAAGTACCTAGAAAGAAAAGATATACACTTATTTTTTTAGAGATATGTGAATGCGGGATATCTCTGCTGGAATCTTGGACGCTCTGATGAAAAAAAGAGAAAAATCACAGAAATCCGGGCCATAGTTAGAATTCACTGCGCAAATAGGAATTTTGACGCAAGGGATGGGGGTTATTTAGTTAATGATGATGTTTTCTAAGTCTTTATCAAGTTTCAAGGGTCTAAGCAAGGAAATCCAAGCGAATCAGTGTGATGAAAAGGTATATCTTAATAATTAGAAGCCAACCACAAATAGTTAAGTAAATGAGCTTTGATGTATGTCCCCCAAAAAATAAGATAGTTAGAAAATGAAACAAAGCTCTAATTAGCAGAACACGCAGGCGAAAGAAAGGATCAGGACACTTTTGGACGAAAGAACTCGTCGATTTCGAGAGAGGTAAAAGGAGACCTCGGTTTTCGGCATAAGGGTGGCTGGGTGAAACAACTGATGTTATCATAGGAGGTATAGCCTACAACTAAAAAAGAAATGCCAGGAAGATCAGAGAGAGAGAGATTCTGATCGAAAAAATATAATTATGAAGTCAGTTGGAAAAGGGCTGACTAAAGAAGTTTTTTTAAATGGGGTCTGATCTTTCTAACACAAGTGCTTGATAGATATAGAGAAAAATGTACTAGAATTTAAAAATGCGTACATTTTTTGAAAATCGGAAGGATAGGGATGTTACAGTGTTATGGGGTTAAATGGTAATAAAACGAAAGGAACAGAGGACTTTTAGAACAAATATGTATTCACATATATTACAGGAAAGGCGGGTTGAGCAATACCATTCCTCAACTGTAGGGCGTTTGCACACGACCTCCTTGGCTGCATGCCAATCTCTGATTGCCGGCACCGGTACTCGTTACCGGAAGCGACGTCACCAGAGAAAGTGACGTCATGAGATAGTCCATTAATCCCATGGAGGGGCGTTTCCAACATCCCCTCCTAAGCTTTTTATTCATAAAAGCTGTCAGTACCTCTTCCTTTTAGGGTTTACCATCAATGGATCGGTAAACTTTCTCTTACGGAATGACTGCCGTAGTTCAGGTGTTGGTTGAGGAGGTTCAAGATCAAAAGTTTCGAAGACAGTGTCTATCGGCTCATATTTTGATGGTTGACTGTCGCTGGTCTCCACTGATCGACATCTTTTTAATTGGTTCTGGTGATATTTGTGGGTATACATTCATCCTTGGATGATATATACCATGTCACCGACTCTCTTAGTATTGTACCCACCTTACAGAATGATGTGTTGTTTTAATAACTTTTGAAAAACACTTTTTCACCTGATATGAAACGTTTACTGGGTACACAAGTGGTCACTAGTGGCCTTGACTGTTTGGGTAAGAGCTTGTCAAAAACAGATCTCACTTTCCGCGCAAACATCATTTCTGCAGGTGAGACTACTGTTGGTGTGTTCAGGTTGGGTGTAATCCTATACACGTGTAGAAATTGTTGAAGTGCTTCCTTTTAAATCTCCGGAAGAGACACCGGGAGTTCTCTGATTGTGTTGCCCATCATTGTGATTATTTCCCCGTCCGTCAGAAGAGTTGCAAATATGGAATCTTCAAACGGATCCTTTTTCAATGGCATCAGCCTAGATAGGCTATCCGCATAGCTAATTTGTTTTTCTTCAGTTTTGTCAATCTCTTTAGGTTGCTTGGGCTTGGGGAATTCTTTTGGCGAGAGATTTTAGCTTCCAACTTTGCAGTTTCCATTTTTTGCCTCCTTTGGCAAATTCCGTTGAAGCTTTCTTTTTCGATTTCTCTGTTGCTGCAAATGGGGCTTTTCGTTTCTTCTTGAAAACGGGCAGAGTGTTTTCTTTTAGTTCGAATCTTGCTATAGCCCTTGTACATTTTCCTAGTCCTGCTAAGAATACTTCTGGAAATTACTCTTTTAACTTGTCCTTCAGTTGTGCGCTTCCATTGACGAGTCTTTTACCTTATGACAGAATTTATTCATAGGTTTGTCCCACAATTCGAATTGCTCCATTCAGTATGTACCAAAGAGGTTTTCGGATGTCTATGTACATACACTTTCACTTTTTTAGTAACACGATTTAAGGTCACCAGGAGTGTGAGCTCTCCATCAAATTCCACTTTATCGCCTGTTACAGCTCGAACTGATTTGTTCGTCTTCCTCATGGTTGGTTTCCTTAGCCTTTTCCATGTCTTAAGGTTAATGATGGACAGGTCTGATCCGCAATCCAATTGTAGATGCACAGTTTTATTTGTGACATATTTGCGCCGCTTCTTATCCAAATCCAAGTCGGATCTAGTCTGTCGGACAGTGTTCTTGTCCTTGCCTTTCCTGCCACATTCGTTGCAGTACTTATATTTGTAAAAACATTGACTCGACCAATGTTTCCCGCCATAGCGATAGCACAGGCTTGTAGGGGATCCGGGACTTGTGACTGAGTGGTACTTGTTAGGCGTAGCCTGAGTTTTCTTATTTCCAGCTTTGCTTTTCCAGAGTGAGTATTTTTTTTATCTGAATGTCGTCCTTCTAATGAATGTTGCATCTGACTCCTCGACGTGTCTTGAATTGTTCCTTACGCAGACTACCCGTTGACAATCCTCAGTCAACTTCTGGAGGGTGAGGCCGGCCCTGCTCCCTCTCAAGTCTAGAGGGAACAGGTCGTCTAATCTCAACGTTTTTGGACCCTGAGCAAAAATTAAACACTTGAAGTCATATGTCGATAAGTCCAATAGACGAAATCATCGCAGTGTTTATTTACTACGGACACGAAGGTCAGATAATCGTCATCGTCGCTTTTTTGCAGGTTCAAACACTTCCATCTTCTATGAAAGAGTGAAGAATTCAGGCTGAACAGTTCGGATAAAAGTTTGACCGCTTCAGAAAACTCCAATTCGCTCGTTTTCCTGGCAAGAATATAATCCACAAACTTGCTATGTTCTGTGGTCCCTAATTTCCTAAGAAGTAGGCGAACTTTTTAGCGTTGCTCCACTCTTGACAATCCACGGTGAATAGGTCCTCATATCTCCGATAGAAAGCGTCAAAAGTCCCATCCAAATCCTATTGGTAGTTGAACGTTTCTATAGCATTCCATATTGTACTTTGGGAAAAAGCACAACTGTCGTCCCTGTGTTCTGTTCTATCGAACAATTTTTACAATAGCCCTTCTTGTCTCTGTTGGTGAAGTAACATTCTCTCCTCCAACGTTGTTGCCTCTCTTGAAATTGTAACTGGAGATATTTATCACGTTCTTTTAAATTTTCCTCAGCCTTCTGCTGCTGGTCCATCTGGGCCTTGAGTAGCTATATTAATACTGCTTTAACCTCCTCCATCTTGTAATGACTTTTCCAAGCGCATGAAAAAAAGTTTATTTCCGTTTTTGACAGATAAAATAATTTAAAAAATTTCCTTTCTTTGAGTGTGCGTATGAGGGAGCAATGTATCCCTTACTTCTTAGTAAAAACCTTAAAGATAACCCAATATGAGGATGGACAAAAAAAATTTTTACTTGCGAAAAAAGACAAAAACCAAAAATATACTGTAATACCATACAGTTGCAAAAGAATAAAAATAATTGTGGAATTGTTTGGAAGTTAACCAAAATGGCTGTTGGGGTCGGGGGGGGGGGGTCCCACGCGAAAGAAAAACTTTTTTCACTTTAGGACTGACAGTTAAAATAGAATATTTCTGAAAATTTCACTTAATGTCCGAGTAAAAGGAAAAGGAAGAAAAAAAAAGCATTTCTGTCCCGTTAAAATATTGTATAAAGTTAGCAGCAAAAAACAAAGGCAAAAAACCTTTTCACTTCATTTGAAAAATGTCCAAATTTGCATAAGAATAAACCGTAGACAAGTTACAATTAGAATTGTTCCCGGTGAAATTGGGCCAATATTTTTCTCTTTTTTTTTTTTTTTTTTTTAACGTAACGAACGCAAGGCAAAGTTATCGACTCAATTATAAGTTAATCTTTTTGTCTCTATATTTAAATTGAAAATAACTGTTCTAAACGCATTTTTATTAATTTAAATATAGAGACAAAAAGATTAACTTATAATTGAGTCGAGAACTTTGCCTTGCATTCGTTACTTGTTGTTTTTAGAATTTTGTTTTAGAACGTAATTGCCAGCTGAATTCTTAGCTTGTAAATCCGTTGTTCTTTTGAAATCAAATTAATTTCATACTTTTTTGTGAGGTTAACCCGTTTGTACGTCGAATCCGACGTTGCCAGTTGTTATGGGGTTAAATGGTAATAAAACGAACAGGAACGAATATGTATTCACATACATTACAGCAAGAAGCAGGTTAAGCAATACCATTCCTCAACTGTAGGGGATTTGCATACGACCTCCTTGGCCGCGTGCCAATCTCTGACTGCCAGCACCGGTACTCGTTACCGAAAGTCACGTCACCAGAGGAAGTGACGTCATGAGATAGTCCATTAATCCCATGGAGGGGCTCTCCAACATACAGGAAAGGCTGTCCCCTTTCCATGTAAATAAGAAGAACATTAGATTAGTGAAAATGAGATTAGGATAAGCCGGGACTCGAACCTTGTAAGTAAGGTTCAGAAATTGGAATGTTAGAATTTATTCTATTGTAAAATTCTATTCTAAAATATTGTTTGTATTGTAAAAACTATTGATTGTTCGTTCTTTTATGAAAACTGAATTAAAAATGTCAGCTAAAAAGAATGAACAATAAAAAGAATAAAAATATATTGTAAAAAAAAAGGTTAAAAATAGGTTAGTTGAGAAATCTTTGAAGAAGTGTGTTTTGGACAAACGTGTGATTAGCCACGTGTGTTGGTCATATTTTGGAAACATACATCAAAGCAAAAAGGGAATTCTCAATGTAGAAGCCAGGATTAGTCAGATTAGGGCAGTCGGGCAGTTGAGGCAGGACAGTTGAGTCTTCTATTCAGAGAGGGAGTTGGAGTCAGAGTACTTTGGAAACGAAAAAAAGAACATTAAACGAACTAAGTAAAGAATAGATACCCCGTAGCAGACGACGACGCCTGGCACCGCCAGGCGCACATTTCAACTAACACCGGTGATTCGACCTTGACATTGGCACAAGCACATGGCGTCGGTTGTTTTTAAACACGTCAAATAGCAAACATGCTCGAATATTCACCAGCATTTTTTTAAAATATATTTACAAAACCTTTGAAGATTTAAAAGAAAAAGTATATATTTACAAAACATTTTTGGTACTTATACAGTTTAATGACGACATTAAAAAATGGAAATATTGAAAAAAAATTTTTTGTACGTATCTGTTATAGACTGAAGTTCTTCGAAAAAAAAATTTCACTTCATTTGATCAAGTAGTTTTTTTTTTTTTTACAGCGAAAAACAATTATTTATCACGACGACGTCAACGTGCCCATTTTGGAAATGTACCTAGCAGAATACCTCCATTTTAGGCCAGATTTCGCAATCTAGCCTTTTTTATTTCGCCAGAATGAGATGCGCACATCACATCTGCAATTTTTTTCCGTTTTTTTTTATTTTTAAAGCAGAATACTATTGAATATGCCAAGAAATTGAAGAATGCAAAGAACTGAAAAATTTTTTACGCGATTATTTTCGAAACATGCGCAGTAGTGTTTACCGATGTATTGGAAAATTCAAAATGGTGCCCGACACTCTCTTTAACATGGTAAGTTTGGGAAAAGGTGTTATAAATAATAAACTACACAAAATACTATTTAAAAAACACCGAATATATGTCAACTTATGTCACGGTAATATATATTGAGCGAATTTCTAACAGTACTTTGTCTAGTTTATTATTTATAACGTCTTTTCCTGAAGTTACTGTGTGAAAGAGAGACTCTGGCGCCATTTTGAATTTTCCAATACATCGGTAAACACTGTATGCTTTTCGAGCTGAATAAACATGTTACATTGAATAAAAATACTAAAAACATATCCATATACAGTAATACAAACCCTAAGTTTTTTTTTTTTAATTCGAAAATTTCGGTTGCACATTTCTAATTTTTCTAATATTTTATTCTTTTTATTTTCTTCTGTTACAAATTAAAAAAAAAAAAAAAAAACACTCCAAAAATGGCATCTGTCTTCGCAAAAAAAAAAAAAAAAAAAAAAAAAATTCTCATTCTGGAGGAAAAAAAAGGGCTAGATTGGCCTAAAATGGAGGTATTCTGCTACGTAGGGCAGTTACCTGCCCTTAGGGAATTCCTGGGCGCTGCAATAACATTTCCAAAATGGCCACGTTGACGTAGCCGTGATAAATAATTGTTTTTAGCTGTAAAAAAAAAACTACTTGATCAAATGAAGTGAAATTTTTTTTCGAAGAACTTCAGTCTATAACAGGTATGTACAAAAAAAAATTTTTTCAATATTTCCATTTTTTAATGTCGTCATTAAACTGTATAAGTACCACATTTTTTTTAAAATAAGTAACAAAACGAACGTATTTAAATAAAAGATATTTAAATAAACGGGTGTCTCTTTCTGTTTCGGATTTTTGCGACCAAGATTGATTTTCATGTACCGTGTTTTGTGGGGGGGGGGGGAGGTTCTGTGTGCGTTTTTAAGACAATTCAATATTTATTCTTTAAAACATTAACTTCAGCGACAATTAATATATTTTCAAAATAATTTTTTTAAATATTACATTTTTACGAATATTCGCAAGCAAGATTTTTAAAAAAATAAGATATTTCAATAAATGGGTGTCTTTCTGAGTGCGTGTTTAATATATTTACAGAACTTTTTAATAACTATTTTATTCTTTTTAGCAAATAAAAATAGAACTTCTATAATGACATATATATTATGGACTGTTTCGAAATTTTAAAATTAAAGTTAGTTTTATTAAAAAAAAAAAACGAGGTGTTTTTTTTTTTCAATTAAATTATAAACTTTATTTGAACTTTCAACAAACTTTTACAGACATAAAAATAGACTTTATAGATATTTTGTAATAATTTTTAAAAATATATTTAACGAAAATTTTTTTTTATCATTTCATTGTTGAATAAAATTTCAAAGTAATAAATTGTGAAAAAAAATATCTCGAAAAGAAAAAACACCGCGTCTTTTTTTTTTTTGTTGTTTTAAATAAAACTTTAATTTTAAAATTTCGATAAAAGTTCTATTTTTGTTTGATAAAAAGAATAAAACAGTTAATAAAAAAAACAAAAAAAAAACAGTCCATTAAGTTCAAATAAAGACTGTTTGAATAAAACTTATAAAAAAAGGTTAATTCTATACGGTTTTGGCCATTTTTTTTTTTTTTTTTTTTAACGTTTTTAATACAATTCAATATTTATTTACAGTGCGATGTAATGTCGGTGGTCAGTGAAGGAGAAATCCTTTTAGGCCGAGGCAATTTTTTATGCATAATAAAATCACAAGTATAAACAAGCGAGATAAAAAAAAATATTATTTTATTCACATATCTTTTTATAACTTTATTTTTATAAAGATGAAATGTAGTATCACAAGATAGAAATCTTTTTATAATTTTTATTTTTATTTAAAAAAAAACGCACTCAGAAAGACACCCAATTTATTTAAATCTTTTATTTAAAAAAATCTTGCTCGCGAATATTCGTAAAAATTTAATATTTCAAAATATTATTTTCAAAATATATTAATTGTCGCTGAAGTTAATATTTTAAAGAATAATTAAATAAATATTTGTCTTAAAAACGTACACAGAACCCCACCCCCACAAAACACGGTACATGAAAATCAATCTTGGTCGCAAAAATCCGAAACAAAAAGAGACACACCCATTTATTAAAATATCTTTTCTTTAAATACGTTCGTTTTGTTACTTACTTGTTATTACTAAAAAAAAAATATTTTGTAAATATATACTTTTTCTTTTAAATCTTCAAAAGTTTTCTAAATATATTTAAAAAAAAAAAAAAAAAATTGCTGGCGGTTTGCTATTTGACGTGTTTAAAAACAACCGACGCCATGTGTTTGTGCCAATGTCAAGGTCGAATCACCGGTGTTAGTTGAAATGTGCGCCTGGCACCGCCAGGCGGCGTCGTCTGATACGGGATATCTATTTTTTACTTGGTCCCATTAAACTATGTAGATCCCGAATGTGAATTCCTGACGTCATCATCATTCGACCGATCCAATGAGATAAAGAATCACTATCGATTTTTGTTACTGATGAATGATGACACAAATTTCATTCCACAAATTAAAGGTAATATGTTAATATGAACTTTATGTAACCCTTACAAGAAATGTATCTCCTCGCTAATATGTTTTAAGAAGAAACATCCCAGAGCTGTATAAATGTTCACTCCTCATCATTATTATATATATGTCCCCATCGTCTCTCTTCAATATAAATGTCCACATCATATCTCTTTTAATATGAACTCAGCGTCATCCTTCAATATGAATGTCCCCTACACAATACTATTTCGGCAGTTATTTGTGATATTCATCAAAGAAGCAAGTGGCCAAGTGTTTGTGCCTTGTGTGGATATACAAATGATAAATAATCAACATTCACGTCGAAAGCGTCCTTATGTCTGTCATGCGGGCTAAGAAGAAAAAAATCAAAGAGATCCAAGATGGCGATCATGATGTTTTAAAGCCTTCAATCTCGCACAGGTCTTGCATGGTCACATGACACACCTGGAAATGAGGCATTCTCGATTGGGCTCCCCACTGGATGGAGGCTGAACTTCCTGAAACACTGGAGAATGTTGGGCCGATATGATTGTTTTATTCTTTATGTATCGTTTTAGAGAGAAAGATTGGATCATAAATTTCATTGTTTTATGAAAGCGACAACTTAATGGCATTTCAAGAGACGTAACGAAAACATAATTTTGTTTTCGATACCAACGAGTGATGACTGAGAGTTGTTTGGCCTTTGAGTGCAGTTATCCGACCGACAAGATCACGAGCTTGACCTTTCGGGACATGAGAGAATTGGCATAATGCCAGGTGCACACGGGGAAGAAGGACCTCCCCAGAGGTGACGTAACTAGTTGCGATTGGTCTAGGAAGAGGCCCGGCGCACCCCTTACCTCACTATATGAATGGGTCCACAGCGTCGAGACCGCAGATGGAGTTAAAGAATCGAGCTGAATCTTGTACAATCGGAAAGTCACCAAGTCCTTCTTTTCCCACATCATTCCACCACTATATCGAGAGAGAAATTAATCTATTTGGGACTCAGCAAAGTCTGTCAAGTTCAACATTTAACTACGAACAATTTTATATAACTATAACTATATGGTATATTTTATCTTGAATTAATAAAATAACTGAGTGCATTTTATGTGCATGAGATTGCTTCCCTTCCAGCATGACAATCGACGAAGAGGCACATATCAACCCAATTGCAAAATTAAGACCAACCAAATCGATTGACGGGTCCTGCCACATTGAGATTCCTTGTGAGGGATCGCTTCACAGGATCATATTTGGGTCCGTGATCGAGGATTGACTCTTACATGACAAAGATCCCCTGCGAAGGAGGAGCACGGATCACACAGTGAATAGTGCTCTGCGCCTTTCTTTTTGTTTTGCTACAAGCTATTTTATTTGTTTAGTCAAGTGATGTTGGGAGATAAAAAGGCAATGGCTAAATCTAAGTTTGATTTGAAGTTGATACCTGAATTTTATGGGTCCATGTTCGTTGTTGAATGGATCGAAAGGGTCGCGTTGACATGCAAACTTCGGATACAAATGGTGATTCTCTTGAGATTGGCTGGAGGTACCTTGTATGTATATCAACAATTAGTGCTGCCGGGAAGACAGACTTGACGGCAATTAAAAATGCACTGTACAAGGCATTTGCCATGGATTCATATGACAGCTTATGAGAAATTCGCTTCGAGGAGACTCATGCCAGGAGAAACTGTTGATATTTGGTTTTTTGTTTAATTTTATTTTATTTATTTATTTTTTTTTGCAGAGCTGAAAAAAACTTGCAATCCTGTTTGGTGGTGAGTATCAGAACGGACATACATAAATGCGTTTGTGGCTGGCCTTCCAACCCATATAAAGCAATTGCTGAGAGCCTCCACCGGCATTTCAGCAATGCCTATGGAACACTTACACGCTCGAGCCATCATCAGAGATGAGGATGGGAATTAGTGTTGATAGCAACTCAGCCCAGAGGAAACTCCTAGTCTGAGCCCCACAACCAATGAAAGATGTTACCTTGTGGTTGGCGGGGTCATTTACTGAAAAGTTGAACTGACAGGGGGCGGAGAAGTGCACACTGTTCCAATGTGGCGGTATTGGACACTTAGCCCCTAACTGTGTGGGAAACGTGTCAGGGGACAGGACATCAGCACCACTCTGCTCCCTGGACAAGATGTAAGTGAGGCGCAACCCACAATGACTATATACGTAAAGCAAGTGCCCTGCTCAGCTCTTCTTAACTCTGGTTACTCACATACCATAGTGAATGCCAGACTGTGTCGAACCTGGAATAAGAAAAATATCAAAGTCACCACAATAGGTGGTGAAATGAAAGCATGCTGTGGAGCCCAAACTGTACAGATCCATACAAACTCCATTGTGGCCGCGGAAATCGATCTTTTGCTGACATAAGGGAATTTGCTGAGGTTCGAATTATTGGTAGGATATGATGCTATCAAGACGCTGGGGGGAGTTGTCATTGAAGGAGATGGGAGCGTGCGCTTTTTGGAAGCCCCAATGTGTGCTGTGGTCCACATCGATCGGTCTAATTTCAAGGTGGACTACGACCCTTGACAGAAGGCCTGGACTGCATCATGGAAGTGGACTGAAGGAAGAGCGCCAACCGAACTTAATAATTGCGTTGCAGAGTACCCCATACCTGATGAGGCTAGTGATGAATATGAGCAAGAGCTTGAAGCATGGGTCCAAGATAGCTGGTTGATCCCCTACCCTGACAACAAGCTTGGACCTCCCAATCCTTAATCAGAGTGGTACAGCATAATAAGTCGAAAGTGTTGCACCATCAAACTGAGAGAATGATGCCAGAAAGGCTCCAATGTGTCAATATTAGATTTATGGAAGGCCTATTTGCAGGTGCGAGTAGATGAAACGTTATGGCCGTTCCAAACAATGTGGTTCTGGAGTTGGAGGTATTGCTTGACACGACTTGGCTTTGGTCTGAATATGCCATCACAGATCATGAAGACTATTGTGAATGCGGTGCTGTCTCAGGAAAAGACAATTGAGGACGCAACATCAGCCTACATTGACGATTTGTACATCAATGAGGATGTTCAGTCTGCATCACATGTCAGAGAAAAATTAGCTCAGTTTGGCCTGAAGTGCAAGGATCCTGAACATCTAAAAGATGGAGCACGCGTATTGGGGTTGAATATCTGTAAGGAAAAAGTCACCCTACAATGGAGGCATGGCAGTGGGGTTCCAGCCATTCCTAACATTATTACATGACAAACCGTTTTTTTCTTGTTGGTCGTTTAGCAGCCTGTGGTTGTCTCCATGCAGCTATAGGTGTTTTTTAAATGTAAAGCGAGTTTGGTGACCTCAGGCTGGGATGATGTACCCGATGATGCTCTCATAATTCTAATGATAACAGAAACTCTTGAGAGAGTGAATGAAAAGGACCCTGCCCGTGGGGAGTGGTATGTTGATAGTGACGACGTGAATGTGTGGGTCGACTCCAGTTCATTGACGTTGGCAATCTCATTAGAGCAAAGAGAAAATGTGTTTGAGACGCATGTTGGCTGCGACCCATAAGTGATGCTCAGCACATCAACCTGGTGGAGTTAGACACTATTGTAAAAGGAATAAATGTGGCACTACAATGGCAGTCGAAAAAATTGCACCTGTACATAGATTCTCTGTGTGTCCACCACTGGGTGTTTGACACACTTTCGGGACGAGCAAGAATCTGTGCTAAGCCGGTCAGTGAAATGTTTATCCGGCAAGAACTAGACACGCTGAAGAATCTGGTCTCTGTACGGGCTATTGGTGAGTGTAACGCTGGTAGCATCACACTGTAATCGTGCTGACCAATTAATCTGTGTGACTCACAAATGGTATGAAGCCGTGAAAATGGTGCATGGAGCACACTGTTCGATTTTGTGCAGTTGCAATTGGCGTGATGAGCCCATCCCAAATGAAGGAGATTCATGCACAGAACGGACATCCAGGTATCAAGAGTATCCTATGTTTTGTGAAGTGTGTGGACCCGGCAATGACAAGGGCAGATGTCAGGCAGATCATCAAGCACCGTGAGGTATGTCAGTCTGTTGATCCTGCACCAGAGCAATGGCAGAAAAGGCAATTGGAAGTTAAGGGCGTATGGCAACAGCTAGTGATTGATATCACCCATTACAGTGGGAAGCCCTTTTTTTTAACTCTTATTGATTGTGGACCTATGCGTTTTGTGGTGTGACAACAAATAACCCGGCCAGATTCGGCAAATGTTGTTCGCTAGTTATCGCCCGTCTTTTCTGAGCGAGGTGCACTGGAAGAGGTTTTGACAAATAATGATGCTGCTTTTTGCAGCCAACATGTCCGGAAATTGTTTGATGAATGGGGCACACGACTACAGTTGCGATGTGCTCATGTGCCATCAGGGAATAGCATTGCTGAAAGAAGCCATAGTAGAATTAAGAGAATTGCCGCCAGGAAGCAATGTACCATTACAGAGGCTACGTATTGGTACAACATCACACCAAAAGATGGGAAGTCATCTGCAACAGCACCTGCCAATGCTACACACACATACCGTGTCAGAGTAAAGGGAATTGACACTACGCAGGCAATCAATGAGGGAACACACAACGGATATGGGATAGGGGATTCAATCTGGGTAAGACCCCCCAGGAAACTGGTACACACCAGTGATGAGCTGCTGACAAACGTGATCAGTGAACCCTCTCTGCCAGAGAGTGTTGGCTATAGTTCGTTTGACGAGGCAGAACCAGAACCAGAACTGGAACCAGAACCAGAGATGCTAAATGTGCCCCTTCGCAGAAGTGAGCAGAATAAAAGACTAACTCCGCAATACACTGTGTGATCATGAGATTGGGGGAGAGGAGTGTGGTATTCATCAAAGAAGCAAGCGGTCATGCGTTGGTTCCTTGTGTGGTAATACAAATGATAAATAAATAATTCACAATCACTTCGGATTCATCTTTATGTCTGTTTGTCCTGCGGACTAATAAGAAAAAAATCAAAGAGATCCAAGATGGTGCTCGTGATCTTTTAAAACCTTCGATCTCGCATAGGCCTTGCATGGTCACATGACACATCTGCAAATGAGGCATGCTCAGACACAATAAAAGCAGGTCACTTGGAAGAGTTAGAAAGAAGCATTCAGACCTGTGTACACTGAATAGTGCTCTGCGTCTTTTTTTTTGTTTTGCTACATTATTATGGTGAACATTCGAATCAGCAGTGATATGATAAACTATTTACCAACGAAGGAAATGTGGTTGCTTGGCTGAAGAAACTGAGATTGGTAGCGAGACTTGAGAATATCGATTATTTAGCAAGCCTATCTAGAGAGGGATACATTGGCCTCTACTTTGAGATGGACGAAAGTAACCAACTAGATGTTGAGGAAATAGAATCCCGGTTAAAAGAAGCATTCACGGCTGTTGTTTTCACAGCCTATAGGATGCTTAGGTGGGTTTAACGGCAGGTGCAAACAACATACAATGGTTAGTTGGATTGGCTGGCTTCAAGAGAGTTGGTGTGGAAAGGCTTTGTAAAACTGGTTTTTGTTACGGGGTTCTCTGACGCCATGTCCATTGAACTCCAGCAGGTGCGTTGTATCTTGAAAGAGAGTCGGGATCTTAAATACCAGATGGTGGTGGGGGCGTGAAGGTGACAGCCATGATCGATACAGGTGCCTCAGTGACACTGGGTAAGTCCAGTGCTTATTGGAAGATGGCTGGCTGAGGACATTTGTGTACGGTTGACCTGGAATTGACACAGGCGGATTAGGGCCGACTATCCCTGGAGGGTCTGACCAGACTCCCCTATGAGGTAAAGGGGATGAAGGGGCAATTACAGGCTTATGTGGCGCCCGATTTTTTGTGAAGAATTTATATTGGGATATGATTGGCAAGAAAAAATGGGATCAGCGGTCACCTTTGCTCCACCGACCCTGTGGTTGAAGGGTAGGGGTATTCCCTAAGTGGCCAAATACAGCTAAAGGACCGCCCGGTGGTAACCTCAGAGGATACGGAAATTCCTCTCCGAACAATAATGTCCACAACGGGAAAGATCCAGGGGCGAAGGAAGGGAAGCCCTGATGGGTACCAGGTGACCTCCTTAGAAGAAGAGGGAGACGGGGACTTAGAAGTGGCGATTGGTGATGCTATAGTGAGTGGACCTGGAAGCTTCCTGGTGTTGTTAACGAATAATTCCTGTAAGACAGTACGGGTTAAATGTGGCATCCAGGTGGGACAAGCCTACCCTGTTAAGAGAGTTCAAAGAATAGGGACCTGAGATGGAGAGGAGACACGAAATTGGAGGGAATCATCCAGAATAAAAACACCACCTGAGTACCAAACGGAGGTAATAAAACTGCTAGAGCACAATCGAGATATCGTTTCCAGTGATCGGGAATCGGGATGTACAAACACAGTGATGATGAGGATTGATACAGGAGACCACCCACCTGTGAGGTTGAAACCCTACCGAATCCCGATTCATAAAAGAAAAATTGTAGAGGAGGCGGTGTCTGAGATGTTTGAGGTGGGGATAATTGAACACTTCACCTCACCGTGGAGTTTCCCCGTGGTGATCATGGAAAAAAAAGACAGGGGACACAGATTTTTTGTGGATTTCTGGAAGCTGAATGCCATTACCAGATCCTTAGCAGTGCCTCTGCCCCTAATAGATGACATACTGGCTTTGTTGGGTAAAGTGAGATGCTTCACCACCCTAGACTTAAGATCAAGTTACTAGCAAGTAGCACTTGATTGGGAGGGTTAAGAGAAAGTGGCGTTTGCATGTCATGCAGGACTATTTAACTTCAGATTTATGCCGTTTGGCCTCTGTAATGCGCCAGGGGTTTTCTCACAATTGATGTCGATAGTTTTACGGGGATTGGAGGGGATTGCAGTGGCATACTTGGACGATATTCTAATCTTCTCACGAACGCCTGAGGAGCACTTTGTATATTTAACAGAAGTATTTGAGAGGTTGCGCCAACATCAAATGAAAATAAAGTTACCCAAATGTCAGTTTCTTAAAAAGGAAACCAAGTATTTGGGGTTTGTGATTGATGAGGCTGGAATAAGACCGGACATAGACAAGGTTGAGGTTATCAGGTTTCTGCCTGAGCCGAAAACTGTGCGACAAGTGCGAGGGTTCATTGGAATGATCGGCTATTATCGCCAATTTATACGTGCATTTAACTGATTGGCCGCTCCCATAATAGCGTTAATGAAAAAGTATGCCCATTATAAATGGACCCTAGAATGTTAGAGGGCTTTTGACGCCCTGAAGGAGCAGTTGACTGCTATACCGGTTTTGGAGAAAATGGCTTACCATACAAACGTCCTCGTGTCTGTCTGTCCTGTGAGTCGCACGCGTCGAGAAAGAAAGAAAGAAAGAGTCCATCATGGTGGCCATGACGTTTTGTAGTGAACGAAGTCTCGCAGGATCACGTGCGCGTGCCTTATAAAAACAGGTCATTTGTGGGTGGGAAAGGAAGGAGAAATCATTTGACGTTTGAGAAGCGGCAAAATCAGTTGGAAGAATTTGTTTTTGCCTGTTGATTGACTGCAAGCTATTTCGGCCCATTTTTTTGCAATGGACTAGTTTGATCTAAGATTGATATCGGAGTTCGACGGCTCCTCTGCCAGACCCTCAGTAGTTGAGTGGTGGGAAAAAGCTGAGCTGGTCTGCCGGCTTTGCAAAATAAAGGATCCCACGCTTGTTATCCCATTGAGGCTGACCATGGGGCATACTCCATTTATCAACAGCTCGGGGATGAACCAACTCTAGAAGAGGTTAAGGAGGCACTATGCGCAGCCTTTGCTATGGACCCTTTTATTGCCTGGAGGCAGTTCACCGAACGGCGGCTTGGGTTGGAAGAGACGGTGGACGTCTACCTGGCGGATTTAAAGAGATTAGCTGTGCCATTTGATGGAGTGACTGAACGCATATTAAGTTGTGCCTTTCTCACAGGACTCCTGGACGATACCAGCCGACTGCTACGAGCATTGTCAAGGCTTAGCGAGATTGGGCTTCAGGAATTGTTGGCTAGAGCCTGCAATATTTTAAAAGAAAAAGATGTGAAGCCGGTGCTAGCAGCTGCAGAAGCATCTACTCCATTAGAAGATGGCGTAAGCTGTTATAAATGTGGCGAACTAAACCACTTTTCTATGGGACTGCCAAAGCCAAAGCAGTGTAAAGGACACATCTGCTCAGGAAACGCTAAAGCGCATGTGTTGCTACTAGTGCAGCAAGCTAGGTCATGTAGCAAGGAGTTGTCCAGGAAACAAGGGGAGTAAACTATAGCGCCAGTATTCGCCCCAGATCATTGACAGATAGGGCGCTACCTGCAGTGAGAGTGCGCGTGAATGGGCGTGAACACTTTGCGCTCATAGACACAGGGTGAACGCAGACTCTCATGCGCAAGGCATGCTGTGACGCATGGGACAAGAAAAGGATTCCAGTACTGACAGTCAGCGGGGGCACGCTAGCCTCTTGTGGAGTTAGTGTCATTCGTACACGTGTTGGTGATGGCCCTGGTTGTGAGCGAGGATCTTCTTGGTTATGACCTGCTGTTAGGAGTGGGCGTTATCAAAGAATTGAGTGGTGTCCATATTGATGGTGAGGATAAGGCACATTTCTCTAACACCTGCCTTGCTCTGGGTGCATTCATGAAACTGGAACAGCCTGACTTTCATGCGGAATTTGACCAGTATACAAGATCCTGGACAGTTTCTTGGAAATGGTCGGACGAGCAGCCACCCGGGAAGTTGTACAATAGGGTTCCAGAATATAAAATTTCCTCAGGAGTTCGTGGAGAATACGATAAGAAACTACAAACTTGGATAAAAAATGGATGGCTAGTTTCCTATCCAGAAAAGGAATTGGGCCCCCCAAAGTGTCTGATTCTGTTAATGGCAGTTATCCAGCGTAATAAACAGAAGGTGAGGCCGGTACTCGACTATCGGGAACTAAACGAGCATATAAATCCTTTTACAGCCCACGCAGATGTATGTGCTGAGAAGTTGAGAGAATGGCAGCAAGCAGGATCTAATGTATCTGTGCTGGATCTTCGTAAAGCATACCTTCAAGTGCATGTCCATCAGTCACTATGGCCCTATTAAACGGTGCTCATCAAAGGAGAAAGGTATTGCTTAACCAGTATGGGATTTGGACTTAATGTCGTGCCATCAATTATGCAAAGGATTGTTGATGCTATATTGACTAAGGATGGACGCATTCAGCGGGCAACATCTGCATATATTGACGATGTGCATGTGGATGAAGAAATTGTGCCTGCAACGCACGTAAAAGAACTTCTTCACAACTTTGGCCTTCTCAACAAGGAACCAGAAAGGCTACGGGATGGTGCAAGAGTGTTCAGTTTGCAGGTCTGGGAAGAAGATTATGTCCTGTGTTGGAAACGAGGCAATGAAATCCCAGGTATGCCCTGTGTTTTCATGCGACGGAATGTATTTTCATTGTACGGAAAATGGATTGGGCACCTTCCTGTGCGTGGCTGGCTTCGTATTGCAGTGGCATTTATCAAACGGAGAGCTTCTGACGTTACCACCGAATGGGATGACAAAATTTATGACGCCCCTCTCAATACAATGGTCAGAGAGGTCCTCACCAGAGTGCACAAAGAAGATCAAGCACGGGGCAGATGGTATGCTGACAGCTAGGACCGTAGTGTATGGGTTGACGCAAGCTCACTGTTGTTGGCATATCCGGACCTAAGTAAGCCTATGGTTCTGTATACGGACGCGAGTGACACGTGTATAGAGGTGGTGTTGACCCAACCATGTCCTGAAAAGGAAGGCCCCATACCTGGCATACCAGAGGAAATTCTGATATATTTCCTGTCGCATAAGTTATCGATATTTTGTTGACGAAGATGTTGTGCCCGCATCTCAAGTCAAGGAACATTTGGCTCAATTGGGATTAGAGTAGAAAGACACAGACCAGCTGGAGGACAGCACACATGTATTGGGGTTGGCGGTCTCAAGAGAGCATAATGTCCTATGGTGGAAGTGAGGAAATGCAGTCCCAGAAGTCCCTAATATCGTCACACAACAAATCATATTCTCCTTATGCGTAAGGCTTGTTGGGCACTTCCTGGTATGTGCATGGCTGCATGTGGCATATGGGATGATCAAGAGGAGAGCTACTTCAATCACAAGCGGCTTGATAACAAAATTACATACTCCATACTACAGCTTATGATGTGCGAGACAATAGATTCAGTTTAGCAGAATGATTCAGCTTGTTGGGACGTGCCTGGACAGCCAGGAACTAGACGTATGAGTTGCTGTCAGCACACTAGCAACTGAAGTTGCATTGGAAAGACATGGGAAGGTAGTGGAGAATGCTTGTTGGCTCTGACTAGAAAATGATATGCAACATATTAATCTGGCCGAACTGGATGCCGTATTGAAGAGAATTAACTTGGTGCTTCAGTGGCAGATCAAGGTGTTGCAGGAAAAGGCATACATTGTGTGTGTATGCAACTAGGTATCGAACACTCTCAGTGAGAAAGCACGAGTTCACACTAAGACTGCCAGTGAGATACTTATTCGGAGACGATTAAGCACACTTAAAGAACTGATAAAGGAATACGAGTTCCCAGTACATGTGATACTGGTTGCATAAATTCACAATATGGCCGACCAGGTGGCGCGTGTGCCATAGCTATTGTTCAATGCTCTGAAGAAGAACGATGCAGTGCATGTAGCTGAGCTGGATCCAGCCCTTATCATAGCCATTCACAAAGACAGTGAACACTCAGGAGTATGATGTACCACTTATTTCTCCAGAAGAGTTTGCCCTGCCATAAGGAAAGCAGCAATCAAGTTGGCCGTAAGAACATATCAAGAATGTCAATCTCGATAGATCCAGTGACAGTCCACTGGAAGAAGAGGAAAATTAGAGTGATTGACAAAGGTTGGAGACGGACATTACACATTATGGTGCTTACCATTTCTTAACAATTACAGACTGCAGCTTGTCGTGATTTTCAGTATGAAGGTGATTAGCACGGCAGGACTCTACAAGCGTCATTCGTGAACTGGAAATGACATTTTGTGAACGTGGCCCACTGCAGGAATTATTCATGGATAATGACACAGTCTTCTACAGTCAAGAATTCAGGACATTCGCAGACAAATGGGATGTGAACCTGAGATTTCATTGTGCATATGCGTCGGCCGAGAATGGCATAGTCAAGCACATGCCATCGTACTGTGAAACGAATTGCAGTTATTCGATAACAGAGGCTGTCTACAGGTACAATGTGACAGCAACAGACAGCGACTCCTACTTGTTCGCACCAGCGAATGCCATTTAAAGTTACGCGGTTCGGATGAAGGGAGTTGATATTATACCACTATCAGCAGGTCCTGAGTACAGTCCCTGCCAAGTTAGAGATTGCGTTTGGATGAAGTTATCAAAGTGTCGATGTATGGCGAAATTTGGTCAGAGTCGGGTAACAGAGATAATAAATCCATAGTCTGTCCACATGAAATGACACTTGAGGGGCCTGCTCCCCCGCTACAGTGTCCTCATGTCAGAAGATTCTGAAAGCATAACAGATGCGAGGAGCGAGTCAGAGACACGACAACGATGAAACAAAGATGGACGATTTTCACGAGGCAAAAGTGGAAGCACATATACTTGGGTAGCCCACAGTTCTGAAGAAGTCCCACTAGGAGGGAGTAATGTCGGTGTGGAGTACCCAGTAATAAGCATCAATGGTTGGTGTGTGCCCTCTCTAGAGAAGCGTCCGCATTCGAACTCGAAGCCTGTCCGATACAAAAAATAAGAAGATACCGTAGTTCGAGGCAGAAGGGTTTTTTTTCCCCAGAGGAATGACATTTTTATCTCATGCACATGAGCTTTCCATTTGTTGGAAAAGGACGAAAAGAGAATTAGGACGGCGGCGACGAGGGAGAAGAAATAAAACGCTGATTGTTAAGAAATAAAACGCTGATTGTTAAGAAATAAAACGCTGATTGTTAAGAAGAGTTCTTCGATTCTTTTTTTTTTTTTTTGTCTGCTTTCACTGCTTTGAGATGAAGCTAATGTTTCGTCCTGAAACGAACACGGGCAAAATTTCGACGTGGTTTACTTTTAACTCGAACGAATTTATGTGAATAAAATAGGGATTAATTCCAGTAGAAAAGCTATAGACAATTTTACACGAGCAACACATAAAATATTAGCAGAGGGTAACAGGTAAAAGATTAAAGGTGAAAGCAGAATTAAAATGTAACATTTCGTTGATGGAAAAAACTCATAATTGGAAATCTCTCTAGTTCAGAAAATCTTTTAGATTAGATTGGATTGTTTAACTAAGAAATTAGAACGGTTGACGTAATTTCCAATCTCGGATTGAGCGTCTTCAACTGTATATATAAAAAAAAAACCCAAAAATCAAAATATGTGCTGCTTGTTGACAGGATTAAATTTGAAAGACCATGCATAACCTATACGATCGCCAAAAGATATATTCTTTAAATTAAACTAAGGTAGAGTGTTTTCAAAGTTAGGTTTGTTTGAAATTTACCTTTATATTTAGCCAGTAAAGAATGTTGGAAATACCTGACAATAAAGTTTTTTTGTTTTTTTTTAACTGAATCCTTTGAGATTGAAGGTAGTTCCAAGCATGTTATCATTCCAATGAATACAATGTTCGCCTGTATGAAATATGCAACCACATATTTCGATGATATTTTTTTATTAAAACCGAAAATCAAACTATATATAAAATGCAACATTAGAGCAGTATTTCATAGAATTTTGGAATACGAATTCAAGCTGAGTGCTAAAAATGAGAGTTCTTCCTAAAGATTTAGGAGAGATCAATGACAGTAAAAGAAAATCAGACCGAGCTTATAAAAAACGTGCGGATCAAGTAAAGAATAGATACCCTGTAACAGAAGACGACGACTAGCGACGACCTGTGCACATTTCAAGTGACACCGATGATTCGACCTTAACATTGGCACAAGCACATGGCGTTGGTTGTTTGTAAACACGTCAAATAGCAGACATGGTCGAATATTCGTGAGCAATATTTTTTTTAAATATATTTACAAAACTTTTGAAGATTTAAAAGAAAAGCATTTGTTAAGTAAGTAACAAAACGAACGTATTTAAATAAAATACATTTAAATAAATGGGTGTCTTTCTGAGTGTGTTTTAAATATAGGCACCGCCAAAACTGGGGGGGGGAGGCAGGTAAGTACTTTTTGACGGACCTTCTTTTTAAAAATCTACCAAAAATCAGATAATTATTCGATCAATATGAAAATTTCAGCGATTATTATTAAGAATGAACTTTATAACAGTGTACTTATTTTTCATAAACGATATTTATATATATATATATTTTTGCTTACAACCCCCCTTGTTTTGAGGGGGGGTACAAATATGCTTAAAATAATCATCTGAAACTGAACACAACATATTGTGTTGTTGTAAGGGACAGAATTATAGATTAAAAAAAAAAATTGTTTGCATACCTTATTTTGACGTCTGAATATCAGAACTTCGATTGTGTTTAATTATCCCGCTTTTGAGTTTTGAAGTGTGAAATTCGGTGAATATGTTAAGTAAAATAATTAATTTAAGTTAAGCAAAAAAAATTTTTTTTAATATTTATACGAAAAAAGCCATTTTAAAATCTTTGATAAATAAATTAACAATTTTTTTTTAGCGAGCCGAATAATGCATGACCATTATTAAACAGGGCATGCTTTAAAGAATCGATACAAAAAAAAATTCGATAAATATTGTGCCCTTTGTGTTAAAAATAGCATCATTTTTTCAATCCCGTTTGAAAATGTTTGCCGCCTTTCGACTACGGTAGACCAAACGCGCTGAAATAATTTTTTTTTATTCGGCTTTAAATTGCCCCTCCCCCCATTTTGGGGAGTCTGGCTCCCACACACATACACATTAAAAACCAAACTCATACAAATGGTCACCCATCCGGTACTGGCCAGCCTCAGCGTTAATAATGCATTGAAATTTTCGTCACTGAAAAATAAGTTTTTTTTGGCCAGTTTGGTCTTCCATAGTTTGTTTTTTTATCAACTACAAACGTAAACATTGTCGATCTAGACTCTAGATCGACGCGAAGTAACTGGTTGCCTATATGAATAAGTGGAATTATTTGAAATCCAGGTACTTATATTATAATATTTTTGCATATTTTCATAGAAAATCATCCTAAATCTTAGTTAGACAACAAATAAATAAATTAATTATTTCAAAAACCTTCTTTTTTTTTTTTTAAATATTTATGTACGCTTTTTGTGCTAGACAAAAAATGTCAATTATTAACTTTTTGGGAAAATTTAACATTTAAAATTTAATTAAAAATAGAAAAAGTTTTACATTATTCTGTTTTCTATATGATAAAATTCAGGGTTTTATCTTTCTGGAAAAAAAAGTTACTCAGAAATAATGGATTTTAATAAATGTAATTTCGTTTTAAAAAAAACAACAACTTGATTTTTCGGCCATTTTTGGCGGTGCCTATTTAAATATATCTACAGAACTTTTTAATAAACTTTAGAATAATAGTAATTATAATAATAATAAAGTAAATAAATAAATTTAAGCCAAACTTATTAATGACAGAAACAAATATAAAATAACTGACTTGTTCGGATTTTTGCGAATGTTTCGCGGATTTTTGCGATCAAGATGTATTTTTATGTACAGTGTTTTTGTTTTTCTTTCTGTGTGCGTTTTTAAGACAATTCAATATTTATTTAATTATTCTTTAAAATATTAACTTTAGCGGCAATTAATATATTTTTAAAATAATATTTTTAAATATTGAATTTTGATTTAATCTCATGATACGAAGAGAATTTATTATGCAAACAGACCACAAACCCTGATAACAATATTTGCTTAAAACAGGTATACCAACTTGCACAGGAAATCGACTACCATCGTTGAGATGTATTTCTATTAAATCATAATTTAAAAATAGATATGGTCACGCCAATGAATTATCAAGATTGATACCTAAATATACAAAAACACCAGTTATGGTGGAACTAAGAGACGAACGTGAATTGTTGCGTCTATAGCAGGATGAAGACTCCGGTCCCTACAAGTCATAAGTCACTTCCCGACCAAACGGGACCAATATAACACGGTGGATGAAATATCCAAGGGGCACGTCATTGCCACAAAAGCACCAAATAAAAGTCGGTGAAGACCGTTATGTTCGCCGATGGTCCCAGTTTCGGACCCTTAAGAAAGTTTAATATTGTGGTCTCGGTCACTTATACAATGACGGGGTTGATGAGTGATTCCTGTATTACCTGCTTCAATAGTGGCCCACAGGAAAAAGAACAGCAATAAAAAAATAAAAGAATAAAAAACAAAAAACAAAACAAAGTGAACAACTCAAATTCTCCAGAATACGCGTGTTGCGGCTGTGGTTTGCGGGTGCTGAGTTAGCCGTCCTTTTCTTCTTGCCATCTGTCTCCTGAAAGAAATTACTTCAATTGGTATCATTCGTTTGTGGGTTAGTCACGAATTCCGTACACAACAAATAATTGACTCCAGACGTAAATCTTTGAGTTTACAGTCATGAAAAGGGGAAAATATATGCAATGTTTTTTTTTTTCAACAAGCAGCCTGCTTAGACAGTAACTCAAACGGAACCTTTTTCTGACAACCGATTGTCCCCTCTCTCCTCTCTCTATATGACGGTCAGTGAACAGGGTGTGTGGAATAGGTGGAGGGATAGATTGGTTGGACTCTCTACTTCAATCGACTGACTAGACTGGGTGACTAGCGAAAAAAACGTTCCGCGCACCCTTTAGAGTTGGGTTAGGGTGTGAGTTTGAGGAGTCTAGGTTTTTCATCAGCAAATCTATCCTCATTTACGTCAAAATAAGATTCATTCTGATTGGCTAAATTGACTAAATTTGTACATATTAATTAATTTTCCAACATGATGAATTTAATTTTTCCACGCAAGTTTCCCCACGCAGGCAAAATCCTAAAAACTTTGAACACAAGGTTATTCGACACCATATAACGGTTCCCGTCACAAAACAACATTATTAATGTCTCCTCATTCCTGAAGTTATTTTTCCCTCTTGTATTTTGCGTCTTCAATCAAACAATTTTGTTGTTGCCCAGAATTGTGCACATAATAAAAAGCTTTAATTCAGCTATAATTCAACCGTTGCTAATGTAATTTTCGACCATAGTATGTGCTTGTGCAATAGTATTAGAGATCTTCCGCTAGAAGATGCAAAAATAGCAGTCGAATAGGATAATTTTATTAGAAAAATGAAAAAGCAAGTCTGGTTGAACAAGAAAAATAAAAAAAGAATACTGTGTCACCTTTTTTTAATGTGCGGACAAGTATTACTATACTCAGAGTAGTAATGCAGGCTACTATGCAAAAGAAAATTCTGAAAGAATTTCACACGAGCAATCCAGGGTTACGAGAAGGAAATTTTAATGAAAAATTATTTTCAGAGTGTGGGGAAAATAGAAAAGGCTTATCACAAAAACGTGCTCGTGTCTGTCTGTCCTGCGGGCTGAGAAGAAAAACCGAAAAAAAAATCACGTGATTTTGAGGTGCGCCCGAGCACCATAAAAGCAGGTTGCTGGGGGAGTAAGCAGAAGCGTCCAGACCTGTGTAGAGTGAACATCGACAGACTTTTCATAACTTGTTTACATTGGACTTGAAGGCAACAATATTGTAGTCGGTCAAGAAGCAAGCCAGCAGAACAGTGTTCCATAGGCGGGCAGTTCTAAGAAAAAAGCGTTCAAACCTGTGTAGAGTGAACATCATCATGCGACTCGTCAGATTTTTCCGATTCACAGAAAATTTGGTGAATTACAAAAAATGTCAAATGGCAGTAAAGGATTCACCGGTAAATAAATTCAAAGACAGAACATGGACACAATTGGATATCGAATCTACATGGTCCATAAATGGATCGTATAACTTGATCATTGTGGTGTGGACAGATTCACTTATTTGTCTAATAGTGGAGACATTCGACTATTAATGTTTATATCTCAATGAAAAAAAGTTGTCCACATCTCATTAAAACAATAATAGTTTCCACCATAATAAAACAATGATTATTTTCATCTCTTCAAAATGATGTTCAAAATGTTGACGTCATGCGTTAGGTGTATCAGAATTTGGGGAGCATTTTGTACACCCCTAACAGAAAACTGTGAATAAAATATAAAAACTCGTAATTTCTCTTTTTAAAGTGGGCTGTTTATTTTCTGCATGGAATATATTTCCAAAATAAACTATTAAAGTTGTTTGAAAAAATAATAGAAATATTATTTTTTACTTTTTATAAAACAGTGTTTACAAAGTGCCGGTGCGCCTTCAACCAGACATTTTTTTACATATGAAATCAATTGAATTTTACGAGTGAAATTCTTTTCAATTTTTAAACTTTAAAAATCTATCAAAATTTTTCTATTGGGTCAATTTTTACGAAATTTTCAGGGTCAATGTGAAATTTTATGTTCTTTTCAATAAACTGAATATAATATTTTAGACTGTTGTGGACTGGTGGATGTATTATATATATCCCCCAGTCGTATAAAATAGGAAAATGAATTGTTTTGAGGAAGAAACGAACAACGTGTTAAATTGAAATAAACGAACAAGAATTGATTTCATGAAGAAACAAATGAAAGAAAAGGGTACAGCATGTGTTTAGTTTGGCATGCGTCTCTCGCTGTTAACTGGTGAGAGGGAAAATATATTGTTGTATATATAGAGATAGAAAAAAGTCAATCCAGTTTGGTGTGCGTCTCTCGCTGTTTACTGGTGAGAAGGAAAGTCTATTGTTGTAGAGAGAGAGAGAGAGAGAGAAAATCAATCCAGTTCATGGAGATAGAAAGTGTGTAAGGTATACGTACTGCCTGTTGACTCTTGCCCCCACATATAGTATCAGGGGGCATGATGCGCGCAGGTGCGCGGGCCCTGAAGGGGAGCGAATGGTCCGTCGACCGTTCAGTTCGGAAGCTGAATCGAAAAAAGGGAAACAGCTTATGTCTCTTGCTTTTATAGTTGTTTCCGGTGGTCTTTTGCGCATGTGTGGATTTCCTTTAAAGGGGAAGTGACGTTGCCCAAGTGTGCGTACGTGTGCGCGTATGTGTGCGTACATGTGTGTACGTTAGCGTGTGTGTGTGTGTGTATGCACGTGAATGTGAGTGTATGTACGCAAACGTGAATATATCTACGTGTGTGTACATGTGCGCGCATGTGTATGACAAGAAAAATGGCTTCAGATGTGAACGCGTGTTTTTGTGCAAGACTAGAAAGGGCTCGTACAAGACCAACGTTTTTTTTAAATTCGCCTCCGTCCCCCCCCCATTTTGAAATGTCTATTAAAATTTAAATAATTAATTTACTCACCAAAGTTTTAGATATCACAAATTGAAGATAAAAGATCAATAAATGAAATATTCTAATTTAAAACAAAAAATAAGAAGTGTTTTTTTTAATTTACCTGTAAAGTCCAAAGTGTAAAACCTTTTTTTTAAACCACGTTGATTTTTTTTTTAAATGAAAGCTCATGTTATGCTTATATCGTCAAGTAAATACCGGAACCTGAGGAGATTTTTTTCTATTTCATTCAATGTTTTCTTTTTTTATATATTTTTTTAAATCACCCGGTAAAGTAGAAAGAAAATATAATAATCCAAAAACTCGTGTATTTCATTAAGAAAATTTTTTTTTTTAAATCGGTCGACTGGATTTTTTGTTTAACGGCAAAACCTTATAAGTGAATGTGGAGGCCCCAAAATACTAATTTTGGTTAATACCACGCAATAAAAAAAGACATTAATTATATCCCTTTGACGAATCCGTATTTGATAAGTTGCAAATTAGCAGCAGCATCGCTTTAAGCTAATGGCGCAAAACGAATTACGAAAATTCGATTTTCTGGGACCCTTGCTTTAAAAAATCCTTTTATTTAAAAAATACATGGAATATAAAATATAAATATAGACAAATTCTTATAAATGAAGAATTGAAGCAGCCATTGCTTAGTTTTTTTTTTTACAGGTAAGCGATTTTTTTTGCCATTTATATATATGTAATAGATTTTGGTATCAGTTAAAATTTGTTGAATTTCGTGAAATCTTTTTTTAAGAAAACCGATGAAAAAAATATTGTATTTTTTTCGATTAAACCTTTCATTATTTTAAAATTTGGTCTTTCCTCATTTTATTGAAAAAAAATTACGGTTTGAAATTACATTTTCATATTGATTATAAGATTCGAAACAGAGACAATCTATATAATCAGATGTTTATTCAAGTTTTCAATGGCGGCTTTTGATATGCGTTTTGATGAATCTTGAGATGTTTCCAGAGTTTCGAATTTAGGACAATTTTTTGATATATTCGTTGGGCACGGAAACAAAAAGAAATGTTTTAATGATATTAATGCTGATGATATTGTATGTTTACAGTCTATCATTATTATTATTATTAGTAGTAGTAGTAGTAGTAGTAGTAGTAGTTTGAACAAGATGTAAGAATTGAACCGAAAGAGAGAGAAAAAAAAGAAAACAGAAAACAAATGTTGATAGTGACGAAATAATTCATGGACATATAGTTAGTAGTTGTAATACGGAAGCTGAAGAAGAAAAAGAAGGAAAAAAAGTGGTTGAAGAGAAAGAATAACAAGATAGCGAATCAAATATTAAGATTTAAATAAAAAAAACTCTCTATAAGAGATTGTATCGAATGGCAAGAAATATGAAAGAAACGCCAACTCATCCATTTGCCAACTGCGCTCCAATTACCGGCAATGTAAGTCGCTTCTGTGCGCAAACAAAACCCAACATTGAAAACGGTTTTCGTTGGATCAATAGTAGACGCACATCAAGTTACTGTGTTATTCCTTTTTTCAAAATTCGTTATTTTACGTCATTTTTAGACACAACACAATGTCGATAATCCAATCGCCGACTATGGACACAAAAAAGATATCACACAAAAATAAGTCATCTTTGTATCACTATAGCGAACAGTAGTGGTGATAGCGAGTCTCCTTGTAAGGTGCCTCTCTATATTCTTATTTCAGTCAGGCGTTGTCATCCACCTGCCAATTCTAGTCTCCGTGTTTCCATTGCTTTCTTAATAATATTAATAATCTTGTCGGATACCGTGCATATTTTCAGAGTGTGGGGAAAATAGAGAAGGCTTACCGCAAAAATGTACTCATGTCTGTCTCTCCTGCGGGCTGAGAAGGAAAACCGAAAAGATCCAAGATGGCGACCGTGGTCTTTTAATGCCCAAGGTCTCGCACAGTTCTGTCATCGATCTATTCTATAGCTATATTCTTTTTCTCTGCTTTTTACTTATTTCAATATATTTTGATCTATGTATAATTAGTCATGTGTTTCCATTTTTCCTTTCCAGCATCCTTTTTGTTTCTCGGACAGTAGTCCACGTGTGCTAAGGGAGTAGTAGATTTGTTAACACAGTTGTGCCGCTAAGATCTTCCTTATGATTGGTAAGCAGGTTATCGGCCTGTAATTGCTTGGTGTCGTTCCCTTCTTATCGTCTTTTTGTTTTAATACAGTTCTTCCTTTGGCCATTCTTCTGTGTTGATACTTCTGTTTTGTGGATACGCCTTCTCAGGTTGTGAACTAGTCTATCATGTAGTGTCGTGAATTTTTTGAACCTATATTCGTTGATTTGGTGCTCGTTGTTAGGGTACCCTACAAGGGTGCGGAAAAAATCGAACCTTGGCTAATACCACGAAACACAACAAAGGGTTCTTTGAAGAAAAGAAAAAAAACAACCACAACGTGAAGAAAAAAAACTGCTACACGCAGTTCACACATAAACTCAATAATCAAATATTGTAAAAATTGTTTTTAAATGTATGTATTTGTCGTCAGAAATGCAAGCCATAATTGGGTAGATAAATTAAAATGAAAAAACAAGTCATAAGAAGGTGGAAATGAAACGATAATTAAGACAAATGGTTGGTGTAGGAATACATTAGAATATTAGAGAGGGGACAAGAGAAAATTCCGTAAACGGTTATTTTTAGCGTTTTTCGGATGTGATAAGCTAAAAGAGAGAATTTTTTTCTTCTTGTGTTACTCTTCTTGCGAAAAATGTTATGAACATCAAAAAAGATGTCCATAACATTTTTCGCAAGAAGAGTAACATGCTAGGGACAGCACTAGAGATGTTCCCCTAAAGGAAAATATAGATGGAAACCTGTGATATTGTGTGCTGCACGTAACGGCTTCGAGCAGAATGATAAGTCTCAGCACAATAAATTAAAAAGGCAGGCGTGGGAAAGAATACCAGAATTCTTTAGGGTACCAAAGTACTATAAGGGTCAGTACTACGGGCAAATCGCATATAGTAATAAGAAATAAGAAAAAGTAAAATAGGCCGTAAATACGTAGGAAGAAAATATATAACCTTATATTTTTTTAGAGATGAATGTATGTGGGATATCTCTGTTTTGGGATCTGTGGCGCTCTGATAGGGGGAAAAAAGAAAATCACAGAAATCCAGCCATAGTTAGAATTCAGTGCGCAAGTAGGAATTTTCGTGCAGGGGATGGGATTATTTAGTTAAGGGTGATGTTTTCTAAGTCTTTGTTGAGTTCTAAAAGTCCAAGCGATGAAATCCGAGTGAATCAGTGTTGTGAAAAGGTACATCCTGATAATCAGAAGCCAACCACAAAGATTTACATAAATGAGTTTTGATGTATGTTCCAAAAGAAATAAAATAGTTAGAAAATTAGACAAAGCTCTAATTAGTAGAACAACTATGCGTAATAAGGGATCGGGGCACATTTCGACGGGGAGTTGTCGAATTGGTGAAGAAGTAAAATGGGACCTCGGCTATGGCATAAGAGTGGCTGGATGGGACTAAGATCATAGGAGGTACTACCCTACACTCAAAAGGAATATGCCAAGGAAATCAGATAGAGATTCTGGTCTAAATATAATTATGGAGCCAGTTGGAAAAGGGCTGACTAACGAAGTTTATTTTTATTTTTATTTTTTTAATGGGGTCTGATCTTTCTTAGCGAATTGGTTGTACGGATGTAGAAAAAAATGTTCTGGAATTTAAAAATACGTATATATTTTGTAAAAATAGGAAGGAAAGAAGTGTTATATGAAAGGACTCCCCCCCCTTCTCATGTAAGTAAGAAGACATACTAGATAAGTGAAAATGATATTAGGATAAGGCTAGAATCGAACCCTGTAGGAAAATGTTAAAGATAATGGAAAATGGAATGTTAGAAATTTCATTGTTTATTTTATTAGAAATAGTTAAATATTGTTTATGTCGGAAAAAGAGTCAATTGTCCATTCTTTTAGAAATCTGGATATTAAATATGTCAGTTAAATGAAGGCACACTGCGACTTAAAATATCTTGTTTAAAAATAGGTTAGAATTAGAATTGAGGATTCATTTGTTTGCCAAATGTGTGTTTGAACAAACATATGTAAAGCCACATGAAAACTGGTCACGTTTAAAAACCACACTTCTGACGTCATAAACAAAGGAGATTTTTCAATATAGGAATCTAAGAGTTCGAAGTTAGAAGTGAGTTAAAAGACAGAGGGATGAGGATCAGATAATCAGAGCAGATCACACATACGGTGATAGTGAGTTGGAGAGTGGGAGCCCCTTAGAGGCGAAGGGAGAAGATTAGATCATGTAGATCCAAGTTTGAATTCCTGACGTCATCGATTGGCCGGTTGAAGAATAAAGAAACCATCTATGTTGTAACTGTTGTCTCGTGTCGTCTTCCTTACAACAAAAAGGTAAATTTGTTTTTATCATCTTGTAACAAACATTTGTTTAACGCTTCCAAGTATTATCATAAGTGAAGTATGAAGTATCTCCTCCTCCTCCCCTCAACATGTTTAATAAGAACTGTTGTATCATATCATGCAGTCTGTATTAATAATATGAAGTCCCCATGAAGCATCCCAGTTTGATATAAATGTATCCCTCATTATCATCGTCATCTCTTCTGAATCCCCGTCATTTTCCAATATAAGCACCCTACTACACAACATCGTGCTTTCTAATTTGTCATTTTCCTTATCTTCATTAATTTCCGTTTCTCTTCCTTCAATTTCCTGGGATTTATTTTTCATGTCTTTCAGCCATTTAGTGTTTCTGTTGTGGTTTTGAGATTCCCCATATCTGACTCCAGAATTTTTTGATTTCTATTTGGCCTGGTCGTTCCGTTCACTTTTTGATAAAATTGTCTTCCATTGGTTTCCAAGGTTTTGTTTGTATTTGTATTTTCTCAGTCTTCCTTGTTTTGCAGCAATTTTTGTTTTAGTTCTTATTGAGTCTTTCCATGTGCGCCAGATATCCCCTCTTCCAGAAATTTGTTTTAGTTCTTATTGAGTCTTTCCATGTGCGCCAGATATCCCCTCTTCCAGAAATTTCTGTTATCTTTCATTCTATTGATTGATTTAGCTTCTTTTCTAAGATTGTGCAGCAAAATGTAGTAAGCAAAAATCAGGAACAAAGGTAGGAAATTGTAAGTTTCGCCCTGCACCGCCCACCTCTAGAAGAGAGGGATGTCTTGGCTGTAATGACCGTAGAGAAAGAAAGAGACAGAAAAAAAAAACAGGCAGAAGAAAACTCGCTTCTTGCAGATTCATGGTTCGTCACAAAGAACAATCCAACCGCCAGAACCACCTACACACAATCTGCAGGACACTGCCTGACTGCTTCCCAGCGTCCTGCCTTTATAGCGGCCGGGAATTATATATTTGCATAATCACATGAGAGTACACACGATTCTGCAAGAATTGCATGGGGTCGATGCCAATAAAAACCCATGGACACCATCTTGGAACTCTCTTCCACTCTCTTCTCCTCAGCCCGCAACACAAAAACAGACGTATCCGAGATAAGCTCTTTATTTCCCCGCATTTTGGTTATTGCCAATTCCGCTACACTCCCCCTTGATCTCATGATCACAAATAGGGCAGTCTGGTGACAGGTGTCTTTGTCTAGTGCTCCTTCGTAAAGGCAAGAGGGTTGGTCCTTCTTCCACTTTTCCAGTATATGCATTATATGGCTCAAAATCCTCTCCATCATCTTGCATCATACTCTGTCCTTTCAGAAGACATCGTACTGTCTTCCTCTTCCTCTTCCTCCGATGTAAAAACATAATGGTGAGGGCGCAGATCTTTCACGTGGCGAGACACACCATCCACTAACATCGATTGAGAGCTGATTACCTTGGTCATCTCACCCTTGCCGAACCTCGTGGTGCATCCATTTTGCAGTCTTTTGACCCATACACGATCTCCAACCTGGTAAGAGCTGTTCCTGGGACCTGGGGACGCAGTTGTGAGATTGGTCTCCTTTACTCGAACTTTGTATTGATAAATCCTGTTGAAGGGAGATACATCATCTCTGGCTGTGATATTATACCAGCAGACAGCCTCCTGTATTGGCCAGTGCATTCTAGTTACTATTTCTTTCACTGTACGGTGACTTCGCTCCGCTATGCCATTCTTGGCTTGAGCATATGCACAACAGAATCGCAAGTGAACTCCCCATTTATGTGAAAATGCTTGGAACACGTTGCTGCAGAAAGCCGTCATTGTCTAAAAGGATTTCATGCGGCGAGACATGTTCGAGGAACACTGCCTCCAACTGATGAATCACGATTGCCGAGTCCTGCCCCACCAATTTCCTCCAAATGGAGAAACGCGATGGACCACAGTCTGTTAGAGTTAAAAAATGGAAGATGCCATAATGCGTGAAATCCATTCCAATTCTTTGCCAATTCTTGTTCATTTCCAGCTTTCCCTTTTCTCACTTGACCGGCGCTGGATCCCTCACATTTTCGTATGACCGGTGTAACGGTTGCTTTTGTTGTGGTTGGGCAACTTTTCCTGACAAAGTAGGTAGTACGTCGCACCCCCAGATGTCCAGTACCTTTGTGAATAGCCATGATTTGACTCTCATCCAGCCCGTCTGTGTGAACCGCGCCTATCATCGGGTCAAGCCCGTTTTTCTTTTTTATCACCTCACACCACCGCTGTGGTACTTGTGTCAATTGGTCAGTGATGTTCGTGCTGATGGAACCAGTGTCATGTCCATTGTCAGCTCGTACACTTTCAAAAGCTCCTTGAGAGTGCTTAGTTGTCTCCTAAGAAGCATCTTGCTTGCTGCTTTGGTGCATACTCGCGCCTTTCCAGTTAGTGTGTCTGAAACCCAATGGTATACGCAGACAGAATCTGTCTTTATGTATAGCTCTTTGCCTTGCACTGAAGAGCCAAATTGATGCCTTTTAATATGGCATCCAGTTCGGCTAAGTTGATATGTTGAGAGTCATCTTCAGGTCGCAGCCAACATGCATCTTCCAACACAGTTTCACATATCTCCAAGGCTGCACTAATTGCTAGGGAGCTAGCAGCGACCTATACATTCAGCTATTTGCCATCCACACACCACCAATTTCCCCGGGCCGGATTGTCCTGCTGCACAGATTCTAAGGTCTCGAACATCATACGATGCAGTACCGCGCCTCTAGCTTCATCATCCCATCATTTTGTTACCGAACTTACTCTCCTTCTAAGTATTCCACAAGCCACATGAAGCTAACCACACACCGGAAAGTGCCCGACCACACAGGGAGAATATGGTTCGTCGCATAACAATACTGGGAGCCTCTGGAATTGCATTTACACACTTCCACCGCAGTTCACTGCATTCTATCCCGACTGCCAATCTCAGCACCCGTGCAACATCCTTCAACCAGTCCAGGTTCTTGCACTCCAACCCGAACTGCGCTAGGTGTTTTCTTACATGGGTTGTGGGCACCACGTCTTTATTGACAAAATTGTCATCAATGTAAACAGATGCTGCTTGACCTACAACTATTAAATCGAACCCCAAATGGGTCAGATAGTATTTTTTCCCGTCAATTTCCATGGTCTGGTATAGCCATAGTGTCTCATGGACCCGTACTTATAGGTATGCTCTCCTGAGATCCAGTAGCACCTTTTTGTCTCCATTCGCACAGCTTAGATGCACAAACATCTGCATTGGCCGTAAATGCGTCTACGTAATGATTTTGCTCCTGGTAGTCCATCACCAAGCGTACTTTGGCACCTTCGCCATAGTCGAGCCAAAATAGCTTGTAAGCAAAAATCAGGAACAAACATAGGAAATAGTCAGTTTCGCCCTGCACTGCCCACCTCTAGAAGAGAGGGATTTCTTGGCTGTAATGACCGTAGAGAAAGAAGGAGACAGAAAAAAAGGCAGAAGAAAACTCACTTCTTGCAGATTTGTGGTTCGTCACAAAGAACAATCCAACCGCCAGAACCACCTACACACAATCTGCAGAACACTGCCTGACTGCTTCCCAGTGTCCTGCCTTTATAGTGGCCGGGAATTATATATTTGCATAATCGCGCGAGAGCACACACAATTCTGTTAGAACTGCATGGGGTCGACACCAATAAAAGCCTATGGACGCCATCTTGAAACTCTCTTCCACTCTCTTCCACTTGGCCCGCAACACAACAACAGACGTATCCGAGGTAAGCTCTTTATTTCCCCCCCATTTTGGTCATTGCCAATTCTGCTACAGTTTGGTAATATGGATTTCCAGTCTTATTTCCCATTCAGGTTTTGTAGATCTTTTGTGTCGGTCAGTTTTTGTTTCTGTTTTTAGTTTCATACTAATTTTGCTAATGCATATATTAAATTGTTTAGATCTGTTATATCTGCTTAAATATCAAGAGTTTGTTCACGTATTCTATTTCTAATTTTAATTTCTTCCTCTCTTTGATTCTTAGTGATGGTAGTTTTGTTTTATTCTCATACACAAATCGTTTGATATTTTCAACTTCTCTTGGTTCTTCAGCGAGTTCTGTAATATCTCTTTCTTCAGTCTGCTCAGTTCCAGAGTTAATATTTTGAGTCTTTTACCTGTGGCTTTTCTCTCATAGGCGTTTTTGTTTTATCTGTTTTACCATCTATCTTTTGTTGGATTTCCATTAGTCCGAATTCTGACAAGCAGCCTTTTTGGGGCAGCTGTCTAACTTGATCTGCAATCCTTTGTTCAGTTGCTGCGTAATCAGTAGATGTCTGGAAGCCTCTTTTTCTGGGTTGCTCCTTGTAATGGCATTCCATCACTAGTCTGTTTTCTTTTGTAGTTTCTTTCTATGATTTTTCGTGTTCTGAACATTAATATTTTCTTGTATTTCAAAATGAAATGAAATAAAAAATGAAACAAAATCAAAAATCAAATGAAATAAAAATGATATGAAAGACAAAATAAAAGAAAATCAAAAATGAAATAAAATAAAAAAAATTTCATTTTTTATTTTATTTCATTTTTGATTTTCTTAAATCAATCAATGAAATGAAAAGAAAAAATAAAACAAAATCAAAATAAATTAAAAAATGAAATAAAATCCAAAATTAAATAAAATTACAAATGAAATAAAATAAAAAATGAAATAAACTAATAAATGAAATCGAATAAAAAATGAAATGAAAAAAAAAATGAAATAAAACAAAAAATGAAAGAAAATCAAAAATGAAATAAAATCAAAAATGAAATAAAATCAAAAATGAAATAAAATCAAAAATGAAAAAGACAATCAAAAATAAAATAAAATAATAAATGAAAACAAATAAAAAATGAAAAAAATAAAAGAATGAAATCCAAAATGAAATGCAATAAATAATGAAATAAATTAAAAATTAAATAAAATTAAAAATTATATGAAATAAAAAATAAAATAAAATAAAAAATGAAAACAAATGAAATGAATACAAAATAAAATAAAAAAAATGAATGCAATAAAAAATTAAATCAAATCAAAAGATACATAATATAAAAAATGAAATCCAATCAACACGAAATAAAATCAAAAATGAAATACAATTAAAATGAAATAAAATCCAAACGAAATGAAATAAAATAAAAATTAAAAAAAAAATTATATGAAAAAAATAAACAACCATAAACAATGAAATAAGAAAAAACTGAAATAACATAAAAATGAACAAAACTAACACACGAAATGACGTAAAAACTGAAATAAAATAAACGAAATGAAATAAATTAAATAAAATCAGAAATGAAATAAAATCAAACAAGAAATGAAATAAAAAATGAGATAAATGAAACAAAATCAAAAATGAAAAAAAAAATGAAATAAAAAGTGAAATACTATCAAAAATGGAATTAAAAAAATGAAATGAAATAAAAAATAAAATTATATAAATAATGAAATAAAATAAAAAATGACAAAAATCAAAAATGAAGTGAAATCAAAATAAAATACAAACCAACACCCAACTGCAATACAATTGAAATAGTATAAAAAATGAAATAAAATAAAAATTGAAATAAAATAAAAATTGAAATAAAATAAAAAATGAAATGAAATCAAAAATGAAATAAAATAAAAATTGAAATAAAATAAAAAATGAAATGAAATCAGAAATGAAATAAAATCAAAAATGAAATGAAATCAGAAATGAAATCAAAAATGAAATAAAATAAAAAATGAAATAAAATCAAAAATGAAATAAAATAAAAAATGAAATAAAAAAAGAAATAAAATAAAAAATGAAATAAAATCAAAAAATGAAATAAAATAAAAAATGAAATAAAAAATGAAATAAAATAAAAAATGAAATAAAATAAAAAATGAAATAAAATAAAAAATGAAATAAAAAATGAAATAAAATAAAAAATGAAATAAAATCAAAAAATGAAATAAAATCAAAAAATGAAATAAAAAATGAAATAAAATAAAAAATGAAATAAAATAAAAAATGAAATGAAATCAGAAATGAAATAAAAAATGAAATGAAATCAAAAATGAAATAAAATAAAAATTGAAATAAAATAAAAAATGAAATGAAATCAGAAATGAAATAAAAAATGAAATAAAATAAAAAATGAAATAAAATAAAAAATGAAATAAAATAAAAAATGAAATAAAAAATGAAATAAAATAAAAAATGAAATAAAAAATGAAATAAAATAAAAAATGAAATAAAAAATGAAATAAAATAAAAAATGAAATAAAATAAAAAATGAAATAAAATCAAAAATGAAATAAAAAATGAAATAAAATAAAAAATGAAATAAAATAAAAAATGAAATAAAATAAAAAATGAAATAAAATAAAAATTGAAATAAAATCAAAAATGAAATGAAATCAGAAATAAAATCAAAAATGAAATAAAATAAAAATTGAAATAAAATAAAAAATGAAATGAAATCAGAAATGAAATAAAAAATGAAATAAAATAAAAAATGAAATAAAATCAAAAATGAAATGAAATCAAAAATGAAATATAATCAAAAATGAAATAAAATCAAAAATGAAATGAAATAAAAAATGAAATATAATCAAAAATGAAATAAAATCAAAAATGAAATGAAATCAAAAATGAAATATAATCAACAATGAAATGAAATAAAAAATGAAATGAAATAAAAAATGAAATAAAATCAAAAATGAAATGAAATCAAAAATGAAATATAATCAACAATGAAATGAAATAAAAAAAATGAAAAATGAAATCAAATCAAACATGAAACAAACACAAAAATGAAAAAAAATAAATAATGAAACAAAACCAAAAATGAAATAAAATCAAAAATGAAATATTTAAAACAAAAATGAAATAAAATAACAAAGGAAATAAAATAAAAATTGTAATGTAATCAAAAATGAAATAAAAAATAGTAAATAAAATAAAAAATTAACTAAAAAATTAAATGGAATACAAAAATTAATTGAAAGAAAAAATACAATAAACTCAAAAGTGAAATCAAAACTGCAATAAAATAAACAATGAAATGAATTAAAAAATGGAATCACATTAATAAAATAAAATCCAAAATGAAATAAAATAAAAAATGAAATCATAAAATTAAATGAAATAAAAAATGAAATGAAAGAAAAAATACAATAAAATCAAAAATGAAATCAAAATTGAAATAAAATAAAAAATGAAATAAAATAAAAAATGTAATCGAATTAATAAAATAAAATAAAAAATGAAATTAAATAAAAAATGAAATGAAATAAAAAGGAAATAAAATCAAAAATGAAATGAAATAAAACAATGAAATAAAATCAAAAATCAAATATAATCAAAAATCAAATACAAAATAAAATAAAATATTAAATAAAATAGAAAATGAAATGAATTAAAGAATATGTAAAAAAAATCAAAAATTAAATGAAATCAAAAATGAAATACAATTTAAAATGAAATAAAATAAAACATGAAATGAAATAAAAATGGAGCCAAATTAAGAATGAAATGAAAATAAAAAATGAAATGAAACAAGAAATGAAATGAAAGAAAAAAAATAAAATAAAAATGAAATAAAATCAAAAATGAAATGAAATCAAAAATGAAATGAAAGAAAAAATAAAACAAAATCAAAAACGTATTAAAAAAAAAATAAAATAAAATAAAAAATTAAATTAAATTACAAATGAAATGAAATAAAAAATGAAATAAACTAAAGAATAAAATCCAATAAAAACTAAAATAAAGAAATGAAATAAAATCAAAAATTAGAGAAAATAAAAAATGAAAAAAAATCAAAAATAAAATAATAAATGAAAACAAAACAAAAGTGCAAAAAATGTTTTTAAAATGAAATCCAAAATGGAATGCTATATAACAAATTATATGAAAACAAGATAAACAACCATATACAATGAAATAAGAAAAAACTGAAATAAAATAAAAATGAAAAAAACTCAAACAGGAAATGATGTAAAAACTGAAATAAAATAAACGAAATGAAATAAAAATGAAATAAAATCAAAAATGAAATAAAATCAAACAGGAAATGAAATAAAAAATGAAATAAGAAATGAAACAATCAAAAATAAAAAAAATGAAATGAAATAAAAAATGAAATACAATCAAAAATGTAATAAACTAAAAAAATTAAATGAAATAAAAATAAAATAAAATAAAAAATGGAATAAAATCAAAAATGAAATGAAATCAAAAATGAAGTAAAATCAAAAATGAAATAAAATAAAAACTGAACTGCAATACAAATGAAATAAAAAATAAAAAATGAAATAAGAAATGAAACAATCAAAAATAAAAAAAATGAAATGAAATAAAAACTGAACTGCAATACAAATGAAATAAAAAATAAAAAAATGAGAAACAATCAAAACTGAAATGAAATAAACAAGTAAATAAAATTCAAAAATGAAATGAAATAAGAAATGAAATAAAATAAAAAATCAAATAAATAATTAATTAAAATCAAAAATGAAATAAAAATGGAATAAAATAAAAAATTAAATAAAAAATTGAATTAAATAGAAAATCAAATAAAAAAAATCAAATAAAATAAAAAATATAATTAAATCCAAAATTAAATACAATCAAAAATTAAATAAAATAAAAAATGAAATAAAATCATAAACTTTCATTTATGATTTTATTCCATTTTTTATTTGAATCATAACATTTTATGAATCCAAAAAAAATTGTTTTATTTGAATCAAAAATTTTTTTATTTTAATTGAATCAAAAAAAAAAAATTATTTGAATCAAAAAAAATTAATTTTCATTTGTGATTTTATTCCATTTTTTATTTGAATCAAAAATCCAATATTTTTTTTATTTGAATCAAAAATGAAATAAAATAAGCAACTAAATAAAAAATCATATAAAATAAAAACTGAAAAAAAAATCGAATAAAATAAAAAATCAAATAAAAAATGGAATAAAATAAAAAAATAAATAAAAATGAAATAAACTCAAAAATGAAATAAACTCAAAAATGAAATAAAAATAGAATAAAATAAAAAATAAAATGAAAATTTAATATAATAAAAAATAATATATAAAATTAAATAAAATGAAAAATGAATTAAAATACAAACTGAAATGAAATAAAAAATGGAATAAAATAAGAATAAAATAAAAAATTAAATTATATCAAAAATGAAATAAAACATTAAATACAATCAAAACTGAATTAAAAAATGGAATGAAATCAAAAATGCAATAAAGTAAAAAATTAAATAAAAATTAAATAAAATCAAAAATGAAATAAAAATGAAATAAAATAAAAATGTAATAAAATCAAAAAATAAATAAAATATAAAATAAATAAAAAATTTAATAAAAAAGTGAAATCAAAAATTAAATGAAATAAAAAAATAAAATAATAAATGAAATAAAAAACAGAATAAAATAAAAAATGAAATGAAATAAAAATAAAATAAAAAATGAAATATAAAAATGAAACAATATAAAAAACGAAATAAAATCGAAAATTAAATAAAGAATAAAATAAAATCAAAAATGAAATAAAATAAAAATGAAATAAAATAAAAAATGAAATAAAATCAAAAGTGAAATGAAATAAAAATGAAATAAAATTAAAAATAAATAAAATAAAAAATTACATAAAATCAAAAATTAAAAATATAAGAAATTAAATAAAATAAAAATGAAATAAAATAAAGAATGAAATAAAAGAATGAAATAAAAAAAATGAAATAAAATCAACAATGAAAGCAAAATGAAAGGAAATAAAAAATGAAATACAATCAAAACTGAAATAAACTAAAAAAATGAAATAAAATAAAAAATAAAATAAAAAAAGGAAATAAAAATGAAATTAAAAATGAATTAAAATATAAAATTTAATAAAATCAAAAATGAAATAAAAAGTGAATAATATAAAAAACTGAATAAAAATACAAATGAAATAAAATTACAAATGAAATAAAATCAAAAATGAAATTAAAAAATTAAATAAAATAAAAAATGAATTAAAAAATGGAATAAAATAAAAATGAAATAAAATGAAAAAAGTAAATAAAATCATAAATTATATATACATATATATATATATATTTTTAAAAGAGTGTAGCCATCAACAATTGTGGGTTTTTTTTAAAGGTTTTCATCATATTTTTATTTTAAAATATTTTTATAACGCGTTTTGAGCTTAGGGTGTTCTCTCTTCAGATGTTTTCGTAAAAAATTTTTCTTTAAAATGGGAGTTTGTAGAGTTACCTCCGCTGATATTATATATGTTTCTCAGAGTGATGCGTGGGCTCAGACATTCTGACTCCAACTGTAAGTGTTCAAAGTGTCCGGTCAAAGTTATTTTCAAAGAGTGGTTTTTGGTCCATATGGTGAAGGTTTTTATGGGTTTTTTAGGGTTCTTTTTAAAGACTTTCTTTCCCGATGTATAGCATACACTCACACACAATCACACACGCATACATATACATTCATGTACATGTACACATGCACACGCACACGTACGCAGGCACACGCACACATACACACACATAGAAATATATGTAGGAGCATACATATATACATACCCACCTACACACTTACACACGTACTCGCACACATCCACCGCTAACAATTATTTTTATCTTTTATTTTATATATATATATATATATATATATATATATATATATATATATATATACATACACTTTTTTTTTCCAACAAAAACACGCATGTATATATGCGCTTAATCATTCAGACATACGTACACGCACCCACACACACAAGTAAGATGGAGAATAGGTAGAAGATATATATACACACACATACACGCACATACACACATATATGTACACACATATATGTATGTGCACATACACTCACAAACATCCACATACTATGTAGGCACATACACATACACACACACATGCACACACACAGACATATGCAGGGGCTCACACATACGCGTATATCCATATCCACACGAACATATTTACCCACTCATACATGTGCATACATATGTATATATATATATACACACACATACATACGGATGTGTATACATTCATCCACCCATATATATATATGGGCATATGCACTCAGAATCACACATACACATACATATTCATACATCCCACCTTATGTATATATTGGTTGAAGTTTCCTTTCTAATCCAAAAAAAATTCTTCGTTTCTTTTTCTCTCTTAGTTTCCCCTCTCTGTCCTGCTCTAAGTAAATCTGACGACCTAGTCCACAAATTCCAAAAATTCACCATGACAAGTTTCAAGAAAAAATACACGATTAAACCCGGTTCTCCAACTTCCAACATAGACCCCTACTACCATGTCTCCTTCTCCAACATCAGGGGTCTACGTTCTAACCTTCCAGAGGTTGAAACCCAATTACAGGAGACTAAACCAGACCTTTTATTTTTAAGTGAAACTGGCATTGGACAGGCTATTTCCCTAGAAGAGTTCGCAATTAAAGGATACTCTAACTTAACTTCTAAATCTGACCCCCAAGATCGCCATGGGCATGGAATATGTGCCTATATTAGGGATAGCTTTCCATGTGGTAGGGACATCTCCAGGGAAGATCCTAACTTACCCTATATGTGCTTCCGGGTTGCTTTAGCTCACACTACGGCATTTATATTTACTCTCTATCGCCCCCATAACAGCGGAGTTACTATCTTTCAAAGCATATCTGAGAAAATTGACCAAGTCCTATCTGCTTATCCTTCAGCTAACATTCACGTATGTGGTGACTTCAATGTTCACAACATCGAATGGTTGACCCACTCTAACAAGACCGATGATGAGGGGAGGTTCTGTCATGATTTCTCCATTGCCTATGACCTCACTCAGATTGTTCAGGAACCCACCCGTGTGCCCGACAATGACGGCCAGTATGCGAGCCTACTAGACCTTTTTCTCACAACTTGCCCTGAACTATGTTCAGTTTCTGTTCTGTCGCCTCTTGGATCTTCCGACCACTCTGTTGTATCAATTAAGATAAAAATGAAATGTAATAAGTCCCCAGACGTACCTCTCCATCGTACAGTATATCGATACACTAAGGCTGACTGGGATAGCTTCCGTACATTTATATCTGATCTACCTCTGCATTCCATGTTTAAAAAGGATGTGTCCTCTATAGTATTAGACCTGACGGAATGGTTAATTGTAGGTATTGACCGTTTCATACCCTCGAAAAAGTTTCAGCAAAAACCTAACAGCCAGCCATGGTTCTCTCCAGAATGTGCTGCTGCCATTGCGCACAGAAATCACTTTTTCCACTGTTTCCAACGTAATAGATGTATGAAAACTAAAGCCGCTTTCAGGACTGCCAGCAACCATTGTAAGAAAGTAATAAAGAATGCAAGAGAGTTGTATGCTCAATCTGTTAAGTCCAAAGTAGCTGAGCAGTGGCTTGGTTCCCACCAGTTTTGGCAAATAGCAAACAGAATCCTGAACAGAAGCGTGTGCTCCATCCCAACTATTATCAATGAACCTGAGGTAATCTCCTCAGCATCAGACAAAGCCAAACTCTTTGTCAAGAACTTTGCAGCTAATTCTACCCTTTGCGATCAAGGCTGCCAACCCCCAATATTTCCTCCTGTATCAGAAAACACACTATGTGATATACGTATATCTGTACGTGATGTTGCCAAGCTAATCAAAAACCTTGATTCCAGTAAAGCAACTGGCCCTGACGGTATTCCAATTATAGTACTCAAAAAACTTCAACCTGAACTAGCGCCCATACTTACAAAACTGTTTAAACGTTGTCTTAAGGAGAATAGTTTCCCATCTCCCTGGAAAATCTCATCAGTATGCCCTGTATTTAAGAATTCAGGTGATCGCTCATCCCCCTCTCAGTACAGGCCAATAAGTCTCCTGTGCGTCATGAGTAAGTTGCTGGAATCTGTGTTAAATACAGAAGTAATCAACCATCTCAACAAAAATAACCTTCTTAGTGACACTCAATATGGTTTCCGTTCTGCTAGATCTACAGCAGATGTGCTTACAGTTATATCTCATAGGATTAGCAAATCTCTCGACGGAGGCAACCTTTCTAGGGCAATTGCTCTTGACATATCTAAGGCCTTTGATAGGGATAGCATAAAGGTTTACTTCATAAGATCTCTAGCTATGGTATTGCTGGAAATGTCTTCTCAATTATTAAATCATTTCTTTCTGATAGGTTCATAAGAGTAGTAGTTGAGGGGCAAAAATCAGAAGCTCACAGTATTAATGCCGGTGTCCCTCAGGGATCCATCCTGGGCCCAACTCTTTTCCTGATCTATATTAATGATCTTCCAAATCACATCCTTACATCATTTGTAGACATCTATGCTGACGACACTACCATTTATGGTAGCACATCTAAGACAATAAACGACCAAGTTCTCTCCAATTCTCTCTCCTCTGATCTTGAGCACGTAATACAATGGGGTAAGGAGTGGCTGGTTACTTTTAATGCATCTAAAACCAAGCTTCTCTCTTTACATCATCAACATTCTGACCCACATCTGGCATCAATTGAAAAGAATGGCTCTCGTCTTCAGGAGGCCTCAAGTTTTGACAAGCTTCTTGGCTTGACCATTACTCCTGATCTTAAATGGAACATGTACATCAAATCTGTTGCCAAGGCCGCTGGAAAAATGGTGGGATCTTTCTATCGATCCTGTAGATATCTCACTGCTGATGCTATTCTCTATCTATATGAGAGCCAGGTACGTCCAAGGATGGAATACTGTTGTCACATCTGGGCAGGAGCTGCTAGAAAGGACTTGTCCTGCCTTGATAGAGTTCAAAATAGACTTCGTAGCCTCGTAGGAGATGTCCTTTTCTCTTCCTTGCAACCTCTATCTCATAGAAGAGATGTTGCGAGTTTGTCTCTGATGTATCGTTATTTTCATGGAAAGTGTTCGACTGAGCTTCAATCTATGGTCCCCCCTCGCCAAACTTTCACAAGAAACACTCGTCTAGCTGTAAACACTATCAATAATTCCCCCCACTCTTTATCTGTGCCTAAACCTAAACGTAGATTCCATGAACAGAGCTTCTTTCTTAGAACTGCACGCCTGTGGAATTGTCTTCCGTTTTCCTGCTTTCCGGCTGACTACAATATGGTTGTCTTTAAGTCTAACATAAATAAGTTCTTGATGAGCCGTTCCATATAAGTTATCAAATTTACCAAATTTTCATTACTAATGATTACTATATTGTCCAATTTCTAATGTACACTCTTTAACCCTTATCCTTGGGTGGCCTCTTGGCCTTGATAATGTGGTGATGCCTATGTAAAAAAAAAAAAAAAAAAAAAAGCACATATGCATACATGGATTCGGTCACCCAAACATAAGTGCACGCATACACACAAACAAGATGTAGCATAGATAACAGATGATATATATATATACACACACGCATACAACATCATATGTGCACACCCACACATATACACACGCACACACGCACACATACATACGTATAATTTCTAGTTGTTTGTTTAGTTAAGAGAAATGGTACTGTACTGGGTATGGGCGCGCGCACCCGCGAAAGTGTGTGTGTGCCTTATTGTGCTTTTTTTGTTGTTTCGTGTGTGAGGGTGCACACCTACCCAAGTATGCATGCGTGTAAGTGTATTTTGTGTTTTGCCTATTTATGTGTATAATTATGGAGAGATGTTTAAGGCGGGGTTAAACTTAGCTATGAAATTTTTTTCTTGTGTTAGCAAGTAGAAGTAGTTGTCAGTTTGGAAGATGGGCATTATCTCGAATCTGCATCCACTGCATGTGTGTATATGTTGTGATACATGCAGGTGTCTATTTTCCGCGATTTTGATGTTGGATCGGTGTAGGGCTACTCTATTACTAAGGTTTTTTTTAGCGCCTATGTAGGATTTATCGCATGCTGGACATTTTATTACATAGATCACGTTTTTTGAGGTGCAATCTAGGTTTTTTTAAATTTTGAATGTTTGTATGGGGTTCGTGTATGTGTATGTGTTTCCCTCTAATATTATGTTGCAGACTCCACATCGTTGTTTGTTGCATTTTGTGACTCCTTTTGTTGCGTCTTGATTGAGTTTGGATGAGGTAAGAATGCGTTTTAGGTTTTTGGGTTGGCGTTTGCTTTTTATTATTTTTGTTGTTTTAAGGAAGTTGTTTAGTTTGCTGTTTTGGTTAAGTAGGACGAGGTTTTTCGTTATCTCTGTGAAAAGCTCTGGGTTGTTTGTGTTGTGTGTGGAGATGTATGTTAGGATTTGTTCTTTGTTTCGTTCTTTAGGGGTTCTCAAATCTTCTACTGGTATATTTGTCGCAAGTTGGATCCCTTTGTCTATAAGTTGTGATGGGTATTTTCTTTTTCTTAAATTTATTCGTAGTTCCTTGAGTCGGATTTTCTGACTTACGCAACCCTTACATTAGCCTACCTAGAAGAAACCTTATATAAAAAAATAGAACAAAAATTTGGCCACAGCACTAAAAAACTGTTTGTAGAATCATGGAAAAGGTATTTAGATGACTGCTTCATCCTATGGAAACCCACATGGGGGGACATCACAGACTTACACACCATACTCCAGAACCTACACCCAAAAATTAAATTCACCATAGAACAAAGCTCTACAGAATTACCTTTCCTAGATATACTGATAATGATTAAAGACAATAACATTATCACAGACATTTACCGCAAACCTACAGACACCCAACAATACCTACACTTTAAAAGCCACCACCCTAAAAGCTGCATAAAATCAATTCCCTACACCCTAGCACGTAGAATCTGCACCATAATCACGGACAATAACCTTCGGAAAATCCGACTCAAGGAACTACGAATAAATTTAAGAAAAAGAAAATACCCATCACAACTTATAGACAAAGGGATCCAACTTGCGACAAATATACCAGTAGAAGATTTGAGAACCCCTAAAGAACGAAACAAAGAACAAATCCTAACATACGTCTCCACACACAACACAAACAACCCAGAGCTTTTCACAGAGATAACGAAAAACCTCGTCCTACTTAACCAAAACAGCAAACTAAACAACTTCCTTAAAACAACAAAAATAATAAAAAGCAAACGCCAACCCAAAAACCTAAAATGCATTCTTACCTCATCCAAACTCAATCAAGACGCAACAAAAGGAGTCACAAAATGCAATAAACAACGATGTGGAGTCTGCAACATAATATTAGAGGGAAACACATACACATTTACGAACCCCATACAAACATTCAAAATTTAAAAAAACCTAGATTGCACCTCAAAAAACGTGATCTATGTAATAAAATGTCCAGCATGCGATAAATCCTACATAGGCGCTAAAAAAAACCTTAGTAATAGAGTAGCCCTACACCGATCCAACATCAAAATCGCGGAAAATAGACACCTGCATGTATCACAACATATACACACATGCAGTGGATGCAGATTCGAGATAATGCCCATCTTCCAAACTGACAACTACTTCTACTTGCTAACACAAGAAAAAAATTTCATAGCTAAGTTTAACCCCGCCTTAAACATCTCTCCATAATTATACACATAAATAGGCAAAACACAAAATACACTTACACGCATGCATACTTGGGTAGGTGTGCACCCTCACACACGAAACAACAAAAAAAGCACAATAAGGCACACGCACACTTTCGCGGGTGCGCGCGCCCATACCCAGTACAGTACCATTTCTCTTAACTAAACAAACAACTAGAAATTATACGTATGTATGTGTATGTACGCGCGTGTGTATATGTGTGTGTGTGGGGTTGTGCACATATGATTGTGTATGCGTGTGTGTATATATATATATATCATCTGTTATCTATGCTACATCTTGTTTGTGTGTATGCGTGCACTTATGTTTGGGTGACCGAATCCATGTATGCATATGTGCTTGGATTAGAAAGGAAACTTCAACCAATATATACATAAGGTGGGATGTATGAATATGTATGTGTATGTGTGATTCTGAGTGCATGTGCCCATATATATATATATGGGTGGATGAATGTATACACATCCGTATGTATGTGTGTGTATATATATATACATATGTATGCACATGTATGAGTGGGTAAATATGTTCGTGTGGATATGGATATACGCGTATGTGTGAGCCCCTGCATATGTCTGTGTGTGTGCATGTGTGTGTGTATGTGTATGTGCCTACATAGTATGTGGATGTTTGTGAGTGTATGTGCACATACATATATGTGTGTACATATATGTGTGTATGTGCGTGTATGTGTGTATATATATCTTCTACCTATTCTCCATCTTACTTGTGTGTGTGTGGGTGCGTGTACGTATGTCTGAATGATTAAGCGCATATATACATGCGTGTTTTGGTTGGAAAAAAAAGTGTGTATATATATATATATATATATATAAAATAAAAAGATAAAAATAATTGTTAGCGGTGGATGTGTGCGAGTACGTGTGTAAGTGTGTAGGTGGGTATGTATATATGTATGCTCCTACATATATTTCTATGTGTGTGTATGTGTGTGTGCCTGCGTACGTGTGCGTGTGCATGTGTACATGTACATGAATGTATATGTATGCGTGTGTTATTGTGTGTGAGTGTATGCTATACATCGGGAAAGAAAGTCTTTAAAAAGAACCCTAAAAAACCCATAAAAACCTTCACCATATGGACCAAAAACCACTCTTTGAAAATAACTTTGACTGGACACTTTGAACACTTACAGTTGGAGTCAGAATGTCTGAGCCCACGCATCACTCTGAAAAACATATTTAATATCAGCGGAGGTAACTCTACAAACTCCCATTTTAAAGAAAAACTTTTTATGAAAACATCTGAAGAGAGCACACCCTAAGCTCGAAACGCGTTATAAAAATATTTTAAAATAAAAATATGATGAGAACCTTTAAAAAAAACCCACAATTGTTGATGGCTACACTCTTTTAAATATACATTTTTTTTCTCGTTGGAACTACACAACCATCACTTTAAATATATATATATATATATATATATATATATATATATATATATATATATATATATATATATATATATATATATATATATGCGTGTGTGTAGGTACGTTCTATAGTCTGCTTTTTCCGTGATTTGCTTGATTTGTGTTTGCTAGTAGACTTTCTTTTGTGTCGCCAGGTTGCTCAGGTGGAAAGGTGCAAGAGATTCGGGTTTCGAATCCCAAATTCGAATGAGTTCAACTGGGGAGCACAAATGAGAGCGAAACTCGAGTCTTGGACTTCCGGTTTGTTGGCATGTATTGCTTGTGTGAGCTACGACGTTATTTGTGTGTGTCGATGGAAATTTAGAATTAAATTCAGTAAATTAAAAAATTTACCTGAAATTTATTCAACAAGGAATACAATGTTTTCAAGTTTTTTCTTTTTCCTAAATCCATTTGGAGCATTGTACAGCTCCGGCACATTCTTCACTGCTGGAGTAATTACGTCCTAAGATTGAATACTATTGCCACATCTGGACAGGAGCTGTTCGAAGCACCCCATCCTGCCTTGACAGATTCAAAACAGAGCGTACAAGGCGACGCAGTTTTCTCTTCTCTTCTTTTTTCTCTCAGAAGAGACATTGGGAGACTGTCCCTGCTCTATCGCTATTTTTATGGCAAGTTATGACCCCTCGCCAATTATTCACAAAAAACACTCATCTAGCCAAAATCACTATCAATAAACTCCCCCTTTCTCTATCGTTGCCTAAACTTAAACATGGATTCCATTAGCAATGTTTCTTTCCTAGAACTGCCCGCATGTGGTGGAACTCTATTCCGCTGGTTTGCCTTACAGCTGACTAAGACCAACGTAAACAAGTTCTTGTTCAGCAGTCTTTGTGGATTATCTAATTATACCAAATTATTTCTACAAACGATTATTACGCAACTGTCCCAATGACTACAATACACAGATTAACCCTTATCCTCGAGTGGCTTCCGGGGATTTATAAAAGAAGACAATCATCAGGGAAAATGTTTTTAGCCAAATAAATAAGTTGTCATAACTTTAGCTATTTAGCACATATATTGGAAAACTAAAAGTTTGAATGAAAGCCTAAAAGAAGCAAAGATTTAAAAAAATATTCCATGGTGTGAATGCAGAAAAATATAGGCACAATCGTAAAATCTGTTGCCGTGAAGAAAGATGTAATTTAGAATCAATTGGAGAGTTTTTAAAAAATCCTAACTAGGATTATAAAGCAATCCATAAGGCGCGACAAGGAAGAAGTTGCTTGTAACAATTTCACGAGCGTACTGTATGAAATATGTTTCTGAATAAATTGTTTGATAAAGTTTACTGGAAATTTTCTCACAATTAATATATTTTAAAATCAATATATTTTAAAATCAATATTTTTTTAAATCAATATATTTTAAAATCAATATATTTTAAAATAAATATTTTTGAAAATAAATATTTTAATCAATATATAAAAAGTACATTTAAAATCACAAAAATAATATAGGGAAGAAAAAACTTGGTATGAAAATATCAAAATTTCACATATAAATGAAATTAACTAATTTGTAAGGTAGTTCGGTTATTTAGGTAAAACTAACCCGGTTAAAAGGTAAAACTTTAAAAATGTGACAGAGAGAGGAGAGAGGATAGAAAAATGATAGAGAGAGGGATAAAGGAAAACGACAGTGAGGGATAGAGAAAAATATCGAAAGACAAAGAAACAGCGAGGGATTCAAATTGACACGAGCTAAAAAGGGAAGAGGCGATATCATATCGAAACACTATGAACATATTGACTAACACAAGGCTCATAAAATATATGTGACAACTAATTTAGATGTGTAAGCATTTTCACAGTTTTAAATATTACAATACGCATATCATATCGTTCAAGATCCACCGAAAAGGATATTTGCCTAAGCTGCTTTTTTAATATAGAAGTATTATCATTTTAATTGCAGAAATTAACTTGATAGTGATCATCTAAAATAACTTAGATGTTGTAGATTTAAATTTACTTGAATAGGTTTATACTAATGATGGGACGATTCCAAAATTTTCCCTGATTCCGATACAATTACCAGTTCCGATTATTTTAAATTTTCTCAATGTTTAATTAGTTTGATTTGTTGCGTAAAAAATTGTTTAATTACTGTACAACCCTGTGTAATGTCCGTATTTATTTTTGTAAAATCTAAAATTTACACGAGGGTAGGTGGTAGGGGGCGTGTAATGAGTAAATCCCATTTTTCTTAAATCTTTTCCTTGTAATTGATTGAAAGTTGTAAAAATATAAAGACATTTCTTTTTAAAACAAAGTTAGTTCACAAGGTTCGTTCTTAATGTTATTTGAATTTTTTTAATGGAAAATATTCGGTAATTCTTTTTGGATTTGCGTTTGGGTAAGTACGCCAGTGCATCAAAACAACTTTCTACAGGGAAAAAAATATTTTTGCATTTTTATCTAGCGAATAAACATAAAATTACATATGAAAAACCAGTATGCCACACAGAGATTTACAAAAAAAGTTTTGTTTTAGAATCGAAAACATCAACTTTAGCTTCGTTGTAAAAGTTTGATTTTTTTAAATAATAAACGCGGTTTTTCATATGTAATTTTATGTTTATTCGCTAGATAAGTGTATAAAGATTCTTGTAAAAAATAAACTTTATTCATTTTTATTCTTTAGAATAATATGCATATATTTATCAACGAAGTTAATTTTGTTTTAGAAGCAAAACATCGACGTTGTTGGATTTTAAAAAAAATAATAAACGTGGTTTTTCATATGTAATTTTATGTTTATTCGCTAGATAAAAATGTAATTTTTCCTGTAGAAAGTTGTTTTTATGACGGAAGAAATTTTGCCTTCCCAGAAAAGAATTACCGCGCAGAGATTTATCAAAAAAGTTGGTTTTATTTTAAAAGCAAAACATCGATTTCAGCTCCGTTGTTGGATTTTGAAAAACAATAAACGTGTTTTTCATATGTAATTTTATGTCTATTTGCTAAATAAAATGCCTTTGTATGCTGGCGTGCTGGTGCTACAAAAAGAATTAGCCATCAGAAATTAGGCTCAAATTTTTCCGATGTCGATTCCAATATGACAAAAGGTTTCGATTTTTTTAATTCTTAATCCCGTTTCTGATTCCGATAAATCGTCATAACATTCCTTGAAACGCATTACATTTCAACTTCGGATAGCAAACAGTTTTATTATAGAAACCTATGGGACAAGAAACTAATATTGAACATTAACCTTGGGCGCGATTGCAAGTGATCATTCACCTAGCAAACGTCAGAACACCCTTCTTAGCACATTACAACCTGGCTGTCAAGACAAGGATCCTATCTGGCAACACAACATCCATGAAAGATATAGGGACCCCATCGAGCCTAAAAACAACTAGGATTTGTGTGGCGACACAGCATAGAAATCCTATGACGTTACAAGAATCTTATCCAACAAATTAAGCTTGAATTTCGATAAAAATTGCACCGATAAAAATGGCACCGTTAAAAATGGAACCGGAATAATGGCATTAACGCCATTATGTAAGCATATTTGATACTATTCTCCATAAGGACCCGGAGCTCTAATAACAGCTAATTTTCTTTCACAGCAAAAAGTTACATCATTGCGAATTGGGGCAAAACATGCATAAACAAAAAACATAGCAAAAGCACCGATAATTTTTTTAAACTAAAAAAGTACCCGATTCAAAGTTAGCAGCAAACAGTGTTTCATCAGATTCCTATTCCTGATATTAGACTTCAGTAATAAAACTTGCAGCAAAAGTTTTAATGTTTGAAATTTATTTATTTATCCGATTGTTAGTTGAAAGTACAGAATAGTTAACAAAGAATCCCCCTCTTCAGGTTCTGCATATTATTTAGAATGCCATCGTTAAATTACAAGCTCGATAATGACTTAAAAATAAAAATAAAACAAATTACTGGAAGAAATCCACCCAATAAATGGTATCATAACATTTATTGGGTGAATTTTTTTTATTTTTAAGCCATTATCGAGACTCCAATATCATGTCGGTCAGTTTTCTTCTTCTCATGTAATGCTTGACACCTGTAATTTGTAAATCAATTTTGCCAGTTTTTTGTAGTATAACATTTTTATCAAGCAAAAACCTTTTTGGTGCAAAATAATTTAAAGCAATGGTCGCCAGTCATTAAATAATTGCATTTCCATTTTCAAAACAATAAAATAAATTGAATTAAGGTAAATATGTCAGCAGTAAAATATTATTTAGTATTTTTTTCAGATTATAATACATAAATATGATAAAATAATTATTAAATAAAACGTTATAATTTTTTCGGTACTTCTACAGAATTTAAACATAACTAAACTGACTTTTTCCAACCTAAGCTAAGGGAGCTTAGCCCTATTTAAAACCAGGGGGATGGGAGCTTAGTTCACATTTCTCAAACGGTCCTACTTTTTTGTTGTCAAAGTGCCATTTTTACCTATTTATTTACTTTCACCATTTTTACCGGTGCCATTTTTACCGTGCCATTTTTTCCGGTGAAATTTTTACCTGTGCCATTTTTACCAAGCACCATTACGCAGGTGAACATCAACTCAACACCACATTAAGACCATTGAACAACCAGCTTATTCATGGCCACAATGACTCTATTCACATAAATTAGCATATGCCAAGAAAGCGTTTAAGGAAATGTTGGCAGATAACATCAGCCATTCTGCAGTTAATCCGTATACCTCACCACTACATTTTGAACCAAATCCATAATCTACGTGGATTACCAGAAGTCCAAAGCATTCACAGTGGCCGACTGGTATCCTGTCCATACATCCACAACTTTTCCTCAGATCTGAAAAGGGGCTGCATATTACCAAGTTTCAGTTCCTCTGGAGGACATCTCAAAGACAACAGTCACAAACTCTTTTGAACAATTCGAATTCTTAAAACTGCCTTCCAGACTACACATCACAGCCCAGTCGTTTCGGAGATTAATTGACACAGTTTTGCATGACCTACCATGCTACTAGGATGTCATCGATATATGTATAGGCATCGATATATGCATAGGCATATATCGATGACACCCTAGTAGCCAGTAGAGCCACTGATACCCATGAACATTACCTGAAGGAAGCATTCTGATGTCTAACGCAGCCTCTAAATCAACCCGGAGATGTGCGAATTTGGTTTACAATGCATAGACTTTTTTGCTTATGGAATCAACCCACTGCCTGATAAGATAAAAGCCATATAGGATTTTCCGATGCTTCATCTATAAAGATGGTAAATTTTTATCGTTAATTCAACCTCCCTACTCCCTCTGACAAATATCTTCTGTGACTTAATGAGGGAAGAAAGACAGAAAAAATATTACACGCAGTAGTACGATTGTGGCAACTGTCAAGTCAACTGAACAAGAAAAATAAACCAAACATTTCCATTGGCACAACTCAACACAGAAAATACCGTCCATATGACTGGGCATATTCCTGAACAACTCCGTCGATACGATCCAAGATACTTCTGTCAAAATGACACAACATGATCCTGAGCAACTCCGTTGAAATGATTCAATACAATCTCGAACAACTCCGTTGAAAACGACCTGACACGATTCCAAAAAACTCCGTCAATACGACACGGTATCAGAGCAAGTTAGGCAATTGCACCCTGAACGACTTTGGCATTGATTTTTTATAGCACTTGGACGAACTCATTTTCGTGAAAGGTAGGTCCGACTAAGACATTACACACAATTCTTGAGTACTTCTGCATATACGGCACAATCCTCCCTTATCTAGATCACAGAAATGGCAATGTTAGGCAGCACAATTTTTTCTGGAAATTCGTCATAACGGTACGGGTTCAGGAACTTCCTCAGTGGCGCTTTCGTCTATCACATCATTGAATTCCTGCCTTCAATCTTTAACTGCTTTATTCTTTAAGAAACTAGCTTTCTTCATGTGGTCGTTTGTATAGCAGTTAGGCTTTATCTAAGGATTTAATGTTGTCACGGATGGAGCAATCCCTTCACCATGCTAGATGCACATCCTTTATGTGACGTGGTGTTCCATTAAATGAACTTGAGTGTGATTATTCATTTTCATGTGAAGTGGTATTCCATTAAATGAAATTGAGTGTGGTTATTCATTTTCATGTGACGTGGTGTTCCATTAAATGAAATGGACTGTGGTTATTCATTTTCATGTGACGTGGTGTTCCATTAAATGAACTTGACTGTGGTTATTCATTTTCATGTGACGTGGTGTTCCATTAAATGAACTTGACTGTGGTTATTCATTTTCATGTGACGTGGTGTTCCATTAAATGAACTTGAGTGTGGTTATTCATTTTCATGTGACGTGGTGTTCCATTAAATGAACTTGAGTGTGGTTATTCATTTTCATGTGAAGTGGTATTCCATTAAATGAACTTGAGTGTGGTTATTCATTTTCATGTGAAGTGGTATTCCATTAAATGAACTTGAGTGTGGTTATTCATTTTCATGTGAAGTGGTGTTCTATTAAATGAACTTGAGTGTGGTTATTCATTTTCATATAACGTGGTGTTCCATTAAATGAAATTGAGTGTGGTTATTCATTTTCATGTGACATGGTATTCCATTAAATGAACTTAAGTGTGGTTATTCATGTTCATGTGACGTGGTATTCCATTAAATGAACTTAAGTGTGGTTATTCATTTTCATGTGACGTGGTGTTCCATTAAATGAAATGGACTGTGGTTATTCATTTTCATGTGACGTGGTATTCTATTAAATGAACTTGAGTGTGGTTATTCATTTTCATATGACGTGGTGTTCCATTAAATGAACTTGAGTGTGGTTATTCATTTTCATGTGACATGGTATTCCATTAAATGAACTTAAGTGTGGTTATTCATGTTCATGTGACGTGGTATTCCATTTAATGAACTTGAGTGTGGTTATTCATTTTCATGTGAAGTGGTATTCTATTAAATGAACTTGAGTGTGGTTATTCATTTTCATGTGATGTGGTATTCCATTAAATGAACTTGAGTGTGGTTATTCATTTTCATGTGAAGTGGTATTCCATTAAATGAAATGGACTGTGGTTATTCATTTTCATGTGACGTGGTGTTCAATTAAATGAAATTGAGTGTGGTTATTCATTTTCATGTGACGTGGTGTTCCATTAAATGAAATTGAGTGTGGTTATTCATTTTCATGTGACGTGGTGTTCCATTAAATGAAATTGAGTGTGGTTATTCATTTTCATGTGACGTGGTGTTCCATTAAATGAACTTGAGTGTGGTTATTCATTTTCATGTGACGTGGTGTTCCATTAAATGAACTTGAGTGTGGTTATTCATTTTCATGTGACGTGGTGTTCCATTAAATGAACTTGAGTGTGGTTATTCATTTTCATGTGACGTGGTGTTCCATTAAATGAACTTGACTGTGGTTATTCATTTTCATGTGAAGTGGTATTCCATTAAATGAACTTGAGTGTGGTTATTCATTTTCATGTGACGTGGTGTTCCATTAAATGAACTTGAGTGTGGTTATTCATATTCATGTGACGTGGTATTCCATTTAATGAACTTGAGTGTGGTTATTCATTTTCATGTGAAGTGGTATTCTATTAAATGAACTTGAGTGTGGTTATTCATTTTCATGTGAAGTGGTATTCCATTAAATGAACTTGAGTGTGGTTATTCATTTTCACGTGACGTGGTGTTCCATTTAATGAACTTGAGTGTGGTTATTCATTTTCATGTGAAGTGGTATTCCATTTAATGAACTTGAGTGTGGTTATTCATTTTCATGTGAAGTGGTATTCCATTTAATGAACTTGAGTGTGGTTATTCATTTTCATGTGACGTGGTATTCCATTAAATGAACTTGAGTGTGGTTATTCATTTTCATGTGAAGTGGTATTCCATTAAATGAAATTGAGTGTGGTTATTCATTTTCATGTGACGTGGTGTTCCATTAAATGAACTTGAGTGTGGTTATTCATTTTCATGTGAAGTGGTATTCCATTAAATGAACTTGAGTATGGTTATTACATTTTCATGTGAAGTGGTGTTCTATTAAATGAGATTGAGTGTGGTTATTCATTTTCATGTGACGTGGTGTTCCATTAAATGAACTTGAGTGTGGTTATTCATTTTCATGTGACGTGGTGTTCCATTAAATGAACTTGAGTATGGTTATTCATTTTCATGTGAAGTGGTGTTCTATTAAATGAGATTGAGTGTGGTTATTCATTTTCATGTGACGTGGTGTTCCATTAAATGAACTTGAGTATGGTTATTCATGTTCATGTGACGTGGTATTCCATTTAATGAACTTGAGTGTGGTTATTCATTTTCATGTGACGTGGTATTCTATTAAATGAAATCGAGTGTGGTTATTCATTTTCATGTGAAGTGGTGTTCCATTAAATAAACTTGAGTATGGTTATTACATTTTCATGTGAAGTGGTGTTCTATTAAATGAACTTGAGTGTGGTTATTCATTTTCATATAACGTGGTGTTCCATTAAATGAAATTGAGTGTGGTTATTCATTTTCATGTGAAGTGGTGTTCCATTAAATGAAATTGAGTGTGGTTATTCATGTTCATGTGACGTGGTGTTCCATTAAATGAACTTGAGTGTGGTTATTCATTTTTATGTGACGTGGTGTTCAATTAATTTAAACTGAGCGTGGTTATTCATTTTCATGTGACGTGGTGTTCCATTAAATGAAATCGAGTGTGGTTATTCATTTTCATGTGACGTGGTGTTCCATTAAATGAACTTGAGTGTGGTTTTTCATTTTCATGTGACGTGGTGTTCCATTAAATGAACTTGAGTGTGGTTATTCATTTTTATGTGACGTGGTGTTCCATTAATTTAAACTGAGTGTGGTTATTCATTTTCATGTGACGTGGTGTTCCAATAAATGAACTTAAGTGTGGTTATTCATTTTCATGTGACGTGGTGTTCCATTAAATGAAATTGAGTGTGGTTATTCATTTTCATGTGACGTGGTGTTCCATTAAATGAACTTGAGTGTGGTTATTCATTTTCATGTGACGTGGTGTTCCATTAAATGAACTTGAGTGTGGTTATTCATTTTCATGTGACGTGGTGTTCCATTAAATGAAATTGAGTGTGGTTATTCATTTTCATGTGACGTGGTGTTCCATTAAATGAACTTGAGTGTGGTTATTCATTTTCATGTGACGTGGTGTTCCATTAAATGAACTTGAGTGTGGTTATTCATTTTCATGTGACGTGGTGTTCCATTAAATGAACTTGAGTGTGCTTATTCATTTTCATGTGACGTGGTGTTCCATTAAATGAACTTGAGTGTGCTTATTCATTTTCATGTGACGTGGTGTTCCATTAAATGAACTTGAGTGTGCTTATTTATTCTCATCACTGTCCCCATGCTAAACTTTATTATACATCTTCCCTGCAGATTTTTTGCCCAAACAGCATCTCCCTCCTTGTACAGAGTAGCAACTACATTGCTGGGCAGCACCACTTAGTCGATACCCATGACACGGCTCCTATTATGTTCACAGGTGCAGTTGTAGCAGTTGTCGTCCTTAGACATAACGTTGTGCCAGTACAATGCCTTTAAGACAGTGCCCCATGTTCTTGCGGCCACGAATTATGTGTAATGTGGCCTCTCAACTATTCCATTCCCCAATGATGCGCACCAAAATCGTATGTGCACACCCCACATCCATGTAAACTCAACAAATGCTGCACCATAAAACTCTGTGCTATTATTACTAAGCAACTCAATTGGCAGCCCCCTTTTACAGAACACAATTTCAAACCGCTTGATGACACTAGCAGAGTCGTTTTGGTGCATCTGCTTAAAAATAGCAAAACAATCTATCACAATCTATCAACGTTTGTAACACAAAAATAGGAAGGGAACAAAAAAAAAATAATAAAAACGATAAGACAGCAAGGTGACTCAGTAACATGCAACAAAAGTCTCCACGGATTCTTGTACAATAGTTTCCAGGATACAACAATCACCAAAGATTCACGTACAACAATCACCAAAGATTCACGTACAACAATCACCAAAGATTCACATACAACAATCACCAAAGATTCACGTACAACAGTCACCAAAGATTCACGTACAACAGTCACCAAAGATTCACGTACAACAGTCACCAAAGATTCACGTACAACAATCACCAAAGATTCACGTACAACAGTCACCAAAGATTCACGTACAACAGTCACCAAAGATTCACGTACAACAGTCACCAAAGATTCACGTACAACAATCACCAAAGATTCACGTACAACAATCACCAAAGATTCACGTACAACAATCACCAAAGATTCACGTACAACAATCACCAAAGATTCACATAAAACAATCACCAAAGATTCACGTACAACAATCACCAAAGATTCACGTACAACAATCACCAAAGATTCACGTACAACAGTCACCAAAGATTCACGTACAACAATCACCAAAGATTCACGTACAACAGTCACCAAAGATTCACGTACAACAATCACCAAAGATTCACGTACAACAATCACCAAAGATTCACGTACAACAATCACCAAAGATTCACGTACAACAGTCACCAAAGATTCACGTACAACAATCACCAAAGATTCACGTACAACAATCACCAAAGATTCACATACAACAATCACCAAAGATTCACGTACAACAGTCACCAAAGATTCACGTACAACAATCACCAAAGATTCACGTACAACAGTCACCAAAGATTCACGTACAACAATCACCAAAGATTCACGTACAACAGTCACCAAAGATTCACGTACAACAATCACCAAAGATTCACGTACAACAATCACCAAAGATTCACGTACAATTCTATTTTCTGTGTTCTCCCTGTGACCTCCTTTTATTCAGTCCAGCAGCAAAAATTTGTACACGCAACCGCAAGATTTTTTGTTACTTTGCAAGACGGCTTAAGTTGTGGCCGCTGCCATCTCGATTCTTTCTTCCCGCCCCCCCCACCTTGATTCCACATGATGCAAACATGCACAAACGTTTTAATTGTAGGCCACCATTTACCTTACAGTGCTGAAATGGGTTATATCCATAGCAACTCTGCTCAAGTTTTCTATGACATCAAGCCTACCTGGGTTCCAATGCATTGGGGCTGGATTTATAGATTGGCCTTCTTTGCAATCCCCGAACACCATCCCCACCTCAGCTTCAATTATTACTGGGTTGATTAACTTTACAAAGTACAAGGTCTTCTTCACACTGGGATGCTTGCTGAACTGATTGACTGCCTGCACCTGAGAAATGTTGTGTCCTTCAGCTATGGCACACACAGATTCTCTGGGTTCTGCCTTTTTACAGATTTTATTTAACCATCATCGTGTAAGTTGATCATCTCGGTTATCGTGAGACTTGATGTGCACTCTCATCTGTTCGGACAATGATGTGTCAGCTATCCACCGATATACGCATGCTCAGTCCATTCTTAATGATTTTGTCTTTCCACTGCAATGCAAGGTTGACATCTCACAACACAGCATCAAGCTCAGCCAAGTTTATATGCTTGTCTTCATGCACAGCTCAGTATCAGCTTACGTTTTCTGCAACCACACTGATTGCAACAGAACTAGTGTCAACTCACACTGTAACATCTTGTCCAGATATACCAATCACCTTTCACTGGATCGTCTAACTCAAACAAATGTCTTTGATCATCCATACTAGTCTTGCACTTCGTCATCACATCCAGTTGTCACAGTGTTTGCCCTTCATTTTACAAACGCTGTGGTGGCACGTAACCAGTCGCACACAGAAAAATGGACAATTTCCTACACACTGAAAATGTAATTTCTTGGGCAAAGTTACTTCCTTTCCACCACTAATCCTTATTTAATTATAGCCTTTTCAACGATAGGGCGTGGCCAGTTTTTTCTGGTATTTTATTAAATGGAGCGGGACACGGCCATTTTGGAGACGACCTTAACACTCCTTGTTTGTAATCATGAGAATTCAGTTTTGTGTGTTTTATTCATGCTATGTGTTTCTGTGAGAACACATTAATTGGCGATGAAGCACAGATAATGCGGAGGAACAATATGAAAACAAAAACAAAAAAGAGAAAATGGTGAAAACCCACAATCCAACAAACCACAGAAAAAATGTTGCATCAGTGAGGAATGGAGAAAATGGCATTGCTAAGCACAATTAAAGAATGGGACAATGCTGAAGATGCATTCTTGCACTATATTGAAAGAGTGAAGTTCTTTTTTGCCGCCAATGATGTATTGAGTGAAGGTAAGAAGCATGCTATTTTTTATTGGTTGCTGGTGCCAAACATTATGCTATCCTTAGGGATTTAGCTGAAAACAAGCCTGAGCAGAAAACGTTTGAAGAACTGTGTACTCTGATGGAGAGACACATCAAGCCCCCAACGAGATACATGAAAGTTTTTTTGTTCAAAAAATGTCGGAGTATTGCAACTTTGAAGAAAAAGTAAATGAACACATACATGATCGTTTGATGGTGGGAATTAAGGATGAAAAGATATAGGAGCGCTTGCTTGGTGGAAGGACACTAATATTGGACACTGCCATTGAAATGGCAGTGTCCATGGAATTTGCAAGGAAATATGCCAGAAGCATCGACGAGGGGAAGTGAAACATCCGTTCACAAGTTACCAATGAAAAGAGAATGTTATCGTTGTGGAAGCACTGCCCATCAGGCAGACAAGTGCCAGTTTACAAACAAAGAAATGTTTTAAATGTAGGCGGATCGGACATACTCGTTGGAAATGTAGACAAGCAGGCCGTTTGGTTAATGGGAAGTAAAGAAGAATGGTGAACAATGCAGAGGAGAATTCTCTTATGCACAATCTATTTATTTCAATTTCTTGTGCACTTCAGGCACCACCAGTACTAATGGAGTTACTAATTAACCAAGATAAGGTGGTCATGGAAGTGAACAAGGGCTCAGTAATGAGGCTAGAAAAATTCAAGAAAATTGGCCAAATTCAGTGGTACCACAGATGTGAAAGTAATGCAGGAAGGGTTAAAACATCGGCTACCTTTGCTGGTGGTAAAAGGAAATGTACCGACACTACTTGGCCACAACTGGTTAAATAAGATAAAGCTAGATTGGAGAGCCATGTTTTCCTTTATATCAAGATTGGAAAAGCTTCTTACAGAGTCCAAGTCGGTGTTTAGTGAAGAAATGAGGGACTTAAAGGATTTTAAGGTGAAAATACCCATTGATAAGACAGTGAGTCCAAAATTTTGCCGGGCAAGACCAGTGCCTTATGTCATAAAAGCGGATGTGGAAAAACAGTTAAATCACCTAGAAACCCAGAGAATTTACAAAAAAGTGGAGTACACTATATGGGCTGCTTCCATTTTACCGGTTGCCAAAATTGATACTTGTAACCTCCGGATCCACAGAGACTACCAGCAAACAGTAAACCAAGCATCACCATGTGACTACCCCATACCTTCCCCAGAGGATATACTTGCTACTTTGAGAGGGGGTCAGAAATTTAGCAAGCTTGACTTGAGCCATGGTTATCAGCAATTGGAATTGGATGAAGAACCCCAAGAATTGCTGACACCAGGGATTATACGAACCCACCAAACTATAATTTGGGCTGTACAGTTCTCCGGGGATTGTTCAAAGGGAAATGGGCAAAAGGTGGAAGGACATCCCCTTTTGCCAGGTGCGTGTGGATGACATTTTAGTTTCAGGTTACAGTGGCAGTAGTCAACTAAAGAATCTATGGTATGTATTGGTTGCTCTGGATCAGGCAGGATTAAAATTAAAGAGAAGTAAATGCAAATTTCTCCTTTCTGAAGTAACATATTTGGGTTTTAGAATCAGGAAGGTACAGTGCCTCTTACAAACAAGGTAGCTGCTATGACAGTTGCGCCCCCACCACAAAACATTACAGAATTGCCTACCTCGGGGCAATTAACTATTATAACAGTCATTTACCGAATTCGTTGGTAATACTAGAACCGCTTCACAACTTAATGATAAAAGGTGCTCCATGGGTATGGGATGCTGGACAAATAAAAGCCTTTGAAGAAACAAAGAATGTACCTCATTTTGATCCATCCAAACCTATTTTAATGCAAGTAGACACTTCTCCCTATGGACTAGGAGCTGTAATGGTTCATAAAATGGAAGGGAGAAACCAGTATGCTACATTTCACGAATGCTGTCTGAGGCAGAACAGAATTATGCACACATTAAGGAGGAGGGGCTGGCTCTGAGTTTTGCAGTTAAAAAGTTACACCAATATTTGTATTGGAATAATTTTACTTTGTTCACAGACCACAAACCGTTATTGGGGCTATTTGCTGAACACAAACCGATTCCTTCTCTTGCTGCAATCTGGGTTCAACGCTGGGGCCTCTTTCTAACAGTCTACAATTATAAGTTGGAGTATCGTGCCAGATCCTTCAATGGAAATTCAGATCGCCTGAGTCGTCTTCCAATCATTGCACAGGAACAAGATAACACATCAAATACTAACAGAATACATATGATGAATTTGATTGATACTCCAGTAGCTGTAGTGGTGGTAAGAGTGGAGATGAGAAGAGACCCAACTTTGAGTCAGATGTATGAATACATCATGATTGGCTGGAGCAAGTGCTTCCCAGACATGGCAATGAAGCCTTATTTCAACAATCAAACAGAGTTGACATGTGAAGATGGTCAAATATTATGCAGAAGTAGTGTTGTAATTCCGGCCAGACTTTGAGTGAAATTTTTACAGCAACTGCATCAGGCACACATAGGAATCGTACGGATGAAGTGGTGGCCAAATCTAGATGCTGACATTGAGAAAACTGAAAAAGCTTGTCGAATCTGCATGCTTAATCAAAGTAACCCTAACAAAGCTCTCATTCATTGCTGGGAATATCCAAGTTCGCGACGGGAAAGAATCCAAATAGATTATGCGGTCCATTTTTGGGACACATGTTTTTGATAGTAGTGGATGCTCAATCAAAGTGAACAGAGATATGTATAATGAAAACACTTTCTGCAACAACTACAACTGAGAAAACAAGAGTGTAGAGTTGAATGTAATAATCAAAGAAGCAAGCACCCACGTATGTGTGCATTATGTGGCTATACGACTTACCTTCAGGTGGGATCTGAGAGAGAGATTAAAGATGACAACCGTGGCTTTATAAAGTGTGATCTCATGGAATTGCACGAGATCACACCACTGTCGACGTGTATTTGGCCGAGCTGACGAAGTTGACAGTGTTTTTTGGTGGGCTGCCTGAGTGGGCCTTGGCATGCAAATTTCTGGCAGGGCTCCCAACCAGAGAAAAGCAACTCCTGTGAGCTAGCTCAAGCATAGGTTTGTTGCCTCTTAATGACCTGGTAGAAGTGATAAAGTATACCTATGAGATGAGAAACCTGGTAGTCGCTGCTGCACAATCGACATCGAGTAATGATAGACTGTCTCAGGGGTCCAGCCTGTGTGGTGAAGTCGTCTGTTATAGGTACAATGACCAGGGCCACATTGCAAAGACCTGCCGGTGGGGACTGACAGCTGTTTGCTGCTACCGGTGTAATGAGACTGGCCATATGGCCCGGGATTGTGCAGGAAACAGAGTTGGAGACAAGGTGCCCATATCAACCTATTCCCCAAGCAGAAATTAGATGAGATGCTTCCAATTATTAAGGTCTGTATCAACGAGACATTGTGCTCAGCACTCCTCGATTCTGGATGCTCTCACATGTTGCAGGGTGAGTGCTGTGAACATTTGCACAAGAACTGGAAATTTGGCTAATATCAAGGCACTGGTAGCACTCAAAAATCTGCTGAGCGTTGACCTGCTTCTAGGCTATGATGCCATCAAAGCCCTAGACGGCGGTGGTACAATTTCAGGAGACGGCTCCAGTGTGCGCTGATTGACCAGTCAGACTTTATTGTCGAATTTGATATGCAGCTCGGACCACCTTTCTTTTTTTTTTTACATAGGCATCACCACTTATCAAGGCCAAGAGGTCACTCGAGGATAAGGGTTAAAGAGTACAGTAGAAATTGGAAAATATAGTAATCGTTAGTAAATGGAAATTCGGTAAATTTGTTAACTCATAATGGAAGGGTTCATCAAAAACTTGTTTACGTTAGACTTGAAGACAACCATATTGTAGTCAGCTGCAAAGCAGGAAAACGGAAGATAATTCCACAGGCATGCAGTTCTAAGAAAGAATCTTTGTTCATGGAATCTATGTTTAGGTTTAGGCACAGATAAAGAGTGGGGGAAATTAGTGATAGTGGTTTCTGCTAGACGGGTGTTTCTTGTGAAAGTTTGGTGAGGGGGGACCATAGATTGGAGCTCAGTCGAACACTTGCCATGAAAATAACGATAAAGCAGAGACAAACTCGCAACATCTCTTCTGTGAGAAAGAGGTTGCAGGGAAGAGAAAAGGACATTCCCTACAAGGCTACGAAGTCTATTTTGAACTCTATCAAGGCAGGATAAGTCCTTTCTAGCAGCTCCTGCCCAGATGTGGCAACAATACTCCATCCTTGGACGTACCTGGCTCTTATATAGATAGAGAATTGCATCAGCAGTGAGATATCTACTGGATCGATGGAAGTATCCCACCATTTTTCCAGCGGCCTTGGCAACGGATTTAGTGTATGTATTCCATTTAAGATCAGGAGTAAAGATTAAGCCCAGAAGCTTGTCAAAACACGAGAGCCATTCACTTCAATTGATGCCAGATGGGGATCAGAGTGTTGATAATGTAAAGATAAAAGCTTGGTTTTAGATGCATCAAAAGTAACACGCCACCTCTTTCCCCATTGTACCACTTGATCAAGATCAGAGGAGAGAGAATCAGAGATAACTTGGACGGTTGACTGTTAGGTTTTTGCTGGAATTTTTTCGAGGGTATTAAACGGTCTATACCTACATTCCATCAGGTCAGATACTATAAAGGGCATATCTTTTCTAAACATGGAACACAGAGATAGATCTGATATAAATGTACAGAAGCTATCCCAGTCAGTCATCCTCCAAATGTTCTGGGTTCTCATGGAAGTGGTCAGAAAACTAGCAATCAGCCAAACTGTGAAATGAAGTAGCGAAGTACCATTTGAGGCCTGTATACGAAAAGGAACTCCGCGAATAGATCAAGGATGGCTGGTTAATTCCCTACCCGTATGAGAAACTTGGACCTCCCAGAGGTCTGATCCCACTGATGGCGGTTGCTTAGCACAACAAAGCAAAGGTGAGGCCAGTGATGGACTACTGCGAACTAAACACACATGTTGATGCGTTCACGTTGATGCTGATGTTTGTTTCAGCAAGCTACGAGAGTGGCGCCAGCAGAATTTCAATGTGTCCCTCTTGGATCTAAGAAAAGCGTACCTGAAGGTCTGGATCAGCGATTTGATGTGGCCATTTCAGACGATGGTGTACTGCTCTACCAGACTAGGCTTCGGGATCTATGTGGCACCCCAAATAATGAAGACCAATTCCTGTGTTGTCACAGGAAGAAACAATAAAAAAAGAGGACGTTGGCATACCTTGATGACATATATGTGAATGAAGACGTTGTATCATCATCATGTGTAAGGTCTAAACTGGCCGAGTTTGGTTTGATTTGCAAGGACCCAGAACGTTTGGAGGATGGTACCTGTGTCTTAGGTCTGAATGTTTGACAGGAGCGAGGGCCCTTGAAGTGGGAGCACAGAACTGCAGTTCCTGAAGTGCCCGATGTCTTCACGAGGCAAGCTGTATTCTCCCTGTGTGAAAAACTTGTGGGGCACCTACCAGTGTGATGATGAATTTGTGTGGCAACAGGCATCATAAAGAGGAGGGCAAGCGCATGGGAGGATGAACCATCAAACAATCTGTTGGTTTGCATGGTGAAGGAGACCTTCGCAAGGGTAAAGAGGATGACCCTATCAAAAGAAACTGGTGAATGCAGAGAGACAAACTGAACGTGTGGGTGGATGCAAGCTCTCTGGCGATTGGTGTGCTGTTGGATAAGTATGGGGCTGCGATTGAGGATGCTAGCTGATTGTGACCAGCGAATGACACTGCTCATATCCACCTGGCTGATCTTGATGCAGTGATGAAAGGCATCAACCTGGCATTTCAGCTGAAAGTCAGGAAATTACACATGTGTATACCACTGGATATCAGACACACTGACAGGCAAGACCAGGGTGCGCATTAAGGCAGCCACCGATATGCTGATCAGACGGAGGTTGGAGACCGTAAAAAAACTGGTAACAGAGTACAACCTGTCTGTGGATGCGGTACTGGTCACTTCAAATTATAACCTTGCTGATAGGCTCATTTGGGTGCCACAGAGATGGTATGACGTCATGAAGAAGGAATCTGAGCCAATACCATTACTATGTGCTGCCTCTGTTAAAGTGGCAGACAAAATTAAGGAGATACGCCACATCAGTGGGCACCCCAGAGTCAGGCAAGCATGTTATTTTCGACTCCACCCCGCTAGATGGCAGAAAGGTTGGCTGGGAGTAGACACAACTTGGAGTCGACTGGGTACCCACTATGGAGCCAGCATTTCTTCACCCTGATTGATTATGAACCGACAAGGTTCATGATCTGGCGTCCATTAATAAGACCGGATTCCTCCAGTGTCATCCGTAAATTGGAGTCCATATTTTATGAAAGGGCGCCACCTGAAGAGACACTCGTGGACAACAACATGGCCTTCTGCAGGCGATTCGTAGACGAGTGGTGGATCTGGCTCAGACACTGATGTGCGTATGTGCCGAGTGGCAACAGCATAGCAGAGCGGTGCCACCAAAATGTGAAGAGGATAATGGCAAGAAAACACTGCATGATCGCAGAGGCAGACCATAGATATAATGGATGCCATGACTGCTGCAAGCGCACCCTCGAATGCAATCCATTGCTATCGAGTGCAAATCAAGGACATTGATACCTGTCTGCCTGATTGGCAGGGAACCCGAGGGTCGTATAAATTAGGGGACACTGTATGGGTGAAACCTTCCAATAGCCGATGCACCACATGCTTACAAAGTGGATGAATCACTGTCATCATCAGTGAGGAGGCCGTGCTAGTCGATGATACTCCTCACCATGTGAGGGATGTCCAGCCAGCCTTAAATACGAACCAGTTGGTGAGTAGCAGTAATGGTGAATCATCTAACGATGACCTGTGGATCCAACCTATTTCCCATGATGGTATGACTGCAAACCCCAATGCTGATGCCGATAGTTCCAGCACCCCTTCTGAGAGCTCCAATGAAGATGAAGAAGTCCAGCCTGACTGACGTTAACTCTGATGCTGATAGTTCCAACACCCTTTCTGAGAGCTCCAACGAAGATGAACTAGTCCAGCCAATCCCCCCTTCGTAGGAGTGCCTGCAACAAATGACCACACCCACAATGCTACATGATCTGTGATCTGGAAACCAGGGAGGGGTGTAGTTGAATGTAATAATCAAAGAAGCAAGTGCCACATGTTGTGTGGCTATATTGGATCTGAGAGAGAGCAATGGCAACCGCGGCTTTATAAAATGTGGTCTTGTGGAATCGCATGAGATCACACCACCCACCACACACATATGCAAATGAAATGCAATGTTCTTTTTTTTTTCATCTGTTGGCAGATGCGAGATAAACATGTGCTAGAAGTTGAGGGAAAAAGTTGTGAGGAGAAAGTGACGAATTCGTGAACTTTTGTGTTTTTTTTTTTGTTTCTTTTTTTTCCAAAAAGAGGGATCTTCACAACATAGGACTGCCGGCATTAGTTGTGAGTGACAATGGTCCTTACTTTACAAATGAAGATTTAAAGCTTTCATGAATGCCAACGAAATCTGGCATATTTTAACAGCTCCATGCTACCCGTCCTCAAATGGACAAGCAGAGCGCAGTGTGTGCGCATTCAAGGAAGCGTTTAAAAAGATGGAATCAGACCATATAAGTCAATACTCAAAACCAAGGTCAACAGATTTTTATTCACCTATAGGATAACTCCCAACCTATCAACTGTGGTTTCTAAAGTCAAGCTGATGTTCCAACGGCAGTTCATTTGGTAAAGCCAGACACTTACAACGCTCTGAATATGAAAAATAAAATGGAAAGAAGGAGCAAAGTAATGGTAGCACTTTGTGAATTCAAGGTAGCTTTTGCGAAGTTATAAATCTGCTCAACGCTAGATTGAAGGTTCAATTACCAAACAGTTTGGAGCAGTGAATTATGAAGTGGAGACCGGTGGAGGGATAGTAAGGAGACATGCAGACCAGCTGGGGAAACTTCCATCAACGGCAGCAGAGATATAGACAGATAACGCTGCAGAGAATTTTGAGAATTCTGGCACACTTGAAGTTTCTGGCATACCTGAAGTTCCTGAGGAAAGTTTAGTACCTGAGAGAAGACATATGGATGAAGCTGCAGAAGCTGCATGGACTACTGCACTGATGGAAAATCCAGCATCGCCACCCATTTTGAAACCACCCACAAAATTGAATGATTATGTTTGTGATTCCAAGTAAAATTGAAGGGAGGTAATATATTGGGAAGAGTTATTTCCCTTACACCACTAATTCTAATGGGACTAATTATAGCCCTTTACAACCAAAGGGTGTAACCAGTTTTTTTGATGTTTTATTATTGTAAATAAACTAAGCGGCCATTTTCTAGGCGACCTTTACACTCCTTGTTTGTAACCTTGAGAATTCAACTTTATGTGTTTTATTCATGCTGAGTGTTCCAGTAATAACACATTAGAAAATACAATTAGATGAGTAAGTCTATTGGGAGCTACTGGAAGTTCATTTCCATGCCACCATAACTGTTTTCCTTACTCCTCCAGGACACATAATCCCAACACGCCTGAGCCCAGTCTTCGCTGTACTGGGATCTTGCTTGCCAGACCAAACGTCTCTAAATGTTCCTTGACACAGGTTGCACAACACTTTCATTCACACAAATATCTTCATTATGAGAAGTAGCCATGTTTATGATTTCATTCTGAGGACAGCATTAACAATGGTTCAAATTATTAAAGGGCGACAAATCCGAGGTGTCCCTTGATCTTCACTATTTAGAACGGCCAAAAAGATTTGTCAACATATATTTGCAAATAAGCTCAGCGTAGGTCTAGCACTTCAACATTTGGTCTTTGCTGTCGCCATTCCTTTAAATTTGCAAGCATACATGTGCGTTGGCTGTATACACATCCATGCACAAATTTAGCTCCTGATAACGGGCCGAATATTCTGTTTGTTTTTTCCTGCACAATTTAGGAACCGAATTCGTGTTCCGGATACTGTAGCAGACACAAATAGACCCCTTTTCTTCTCGCGCATTCGCTTCCTCTGAGTGAGTGATGCGGCCTTAAACTGTCCAATCTGAGGACTTGCACATGAATACGAATTAACCCCTAGGAACCAGACAGCTTCCAGTCTCAGAAGAAAACCCTCGCTCTTACGCTACCAGCCTTCGACGGTGCTAGACGTCTGTTCGCTTCGCTGCCCCTACTAAAGGTATCGACGACAGCCACTGGCTGTAACTACCTCGTAAGGCAGTGGAGACCCGACTCTACTTTCTTCCTTCCTTTCTTTCTAAAGTACGCTTTGCAAATAAACCTTTCCCTTGTTAAGTTGAAGAAGTTGTTTGTCATTTGTTCATAGAATTGTGTTATTTTATTTTATTAGGGAAATTCCCTAAAATGGTGACTCCGTCGTGATAACACATTTCCGAACAGACACTTCTTTCGCGTTTTAACAGGGCAAGGCGCGCATTTTAAAAACCAGCACATGGTTTCCGACCACCCACATAAACAGACAACGGATTCGGGAGAGCACGTTTAAAACTTAAAAAAAAAGCAACAAAAAAAAAAAGACGTTATTTCCCTCTCTTCCTTATTGTTTTTTTTTCCATTATTTATATATAAATATATATATATATATATATATATATATATATATATATATATATATATATATATATATATATATATTATAAACTAAGGAGCATACAAAAAAAAAATATCATCCTCGTCAAACACGGTAAACGAAAACTAAAGCCGAAACATTTTCAAAGACACGTGTCACACAAAAAAAAGCTGAAAATATTTTAACGGAAACGCATTTCATTTCAAATACATCCCACATTTTCACGGATAATGATAAAACGTTTCAACCGGATACGTTTCCTTGAAACAAAACAAAACAAAGAAAAAACACCTTTTTCTTTCACAACGGCTACACATAAAAAAAAACGCCAACCTACAAAAAGAGATGACACTTTCTTGGTGTTCGAAAAATTCTTATACCAAGCTTGAACTGATTCTAATGCTATCTTTTCTCTACTTTGAACATTTCTGCCGTTTTAACGCGCACCGCACCGCGCACCGCACCGCGCATAAGAAAAATCTCAACACAAAAAAAAAAAAGAACTTTCACGAAGTTTTTCCACATTAGCACTCTTCGGCCAAAATGTAAGTACTTAAAGAGTTCATTTATCTTCAGGTTCACATACATTTACAAAAAAAAAAAAAAAAAAAAAAAAAAACATTTTGTCCACATTTTTTTTTTCACGGCTCTTCCTTATATAGTTTTGTTTTTTTTTTAGCTTTATTTCATGGTAATTTTGTTTCTTTCTTCTCCTCCCCCGTTAGCCTGTTAAATTTTTTTTTTGTTGTTGTTTTTGTATTGTCTCTGTTTAAAGATTTTCTCCATATTTCTCCTTTCTTCTCCACGTGGTCCATATTCGGCGTCCTTTCAGATTTCGGATAGATTATATATATATTTTTTTTAAATATTTTGTATCTACTTTCGGTAGTGATGATGACAATGTTGCCTGCCTTCGCCGGTGACATTCGGGTTTGGTTTGCTCAACTCGAGTCTTATTTTGCGGTGAACAACGTGTCAGAGCAAACGAAGCTGCACATTTTATTCAGTGCCTTCCCTGCGTCATTGACTCCTGCGGTCAAGGACTTAATAACGGACACCCCGTTAAACTCCACTTATGATAGCATAAAACACAAGGTGTGCTACTACGGACGTCCATGTCGGCGGAAAAGCGTTTTCAAACGCTGGTCCATGACGAGCACTTAGGTGACCACAGGCCGACAGAACTACTCCGTAGAATGAGGGAACTGGCAGAGGACGTCCCTCCTGACAGTGCCTTAATTAAGCAGCTCTTTTTCTCAAGACTGCCAGCACAGATAAAGGCCATACTTGCGCCAATTTTAGAAAAACACACCGTCGATGTAGTAGCAGCATCAGCGGACAAGGTCATGGACTTTGTGAGGGGGCCTACCACCGCGGCGATTCCACAACAGCCTGCTGAGGTACCTGCGGGCACCGCAAATTTAAGACAGGATGCTACATCGGTGGCTATACTAACGGCCATCGAACACCTCACTAGAGAGGTGAGCAAGCTCAATATGGGCAGGTCACACTCACCCAGACGCCGCTACAAAAGCCGCTCATCTTCCCCGCACCACCGTCACAGTGCAAACATGCCAGGACTATGTTTTTATCATAGTCGCTATGGCGCTGAAGCATGGAACTGTAAAATGCCCTGCACTTTTAATAACCAGGGAAACTAAATTGTGGAAAGACGAGCACGGCAAACTTTCCACAAAATGCAAATAACCGTGCCTATTTCGTCACTGACGTACAATCTCAAGCACGTTGCTTGGTAGACACTGGCGCTGCTTGTAGCATATGACCACTTAGGCTACTTAAAGAAAGGCCACCAGTGACATTGATAACACTGCAAGCGGTGAACCATTCGCCTATCCCAACGTACGGTCAAATTTCACGTTCTTTGGACTTGAATTTACGGAGAGACTTTACGTGGGTTTTCACCGTAGCAGATCTACCATACCCCATACTAGGCGCGGATTTCTTGCATAATTTTAATTTAATGGTCGACATGCGCAGACGCCGGCTGATAGACGCTAGCACGGAACTTTCCGTCCCTGGCTCGTTATCTAATGCCTCATCTATCAGCCCGGTATTTTTCATTGCCGCTGCGAATGACCCATACCACGAGGTGCTACACTCCTACCCGGAGTTAACCAATTTAAATTTTGTGGTGAGCAAACCCACGCACACCACAAAACATCACATTGAGACCACAGGTGCTCCTGTGTTCTCACACCCTCGTCGCCTTCCTGTGGATAAACTTAAAGCAGCGAAGGCAGAATTTAATCATATGCTACAGTTCGGAATTATACGCCCCTCGTCCAGTCCTTGGGCTTCCCCTCTGCATATGGTCCCAAAACGAGACGGAGATTGGCGTCCGACTGGGGAGTATAGACGACTCAATGCCATGACGGTACCTGATCGTTACCCAATCCCGCATATTCAGGACTTTGCTTCCTCTCTGCATGGTTGTAAGACCTTCTCTAAGCTAGATCTGGTTAAGGCTTACCATCAGATCCCGGTGAATCCGGCCGACATACCCAAAACTGCGGTTACAACTCCATTTGGAGCGTTTGAATTTCTTACTATGCCTTTCGGCCTACGTAACGCTGCCAGTACTTTTCAGCGCTTTATGGATGAAGTAGTGCGTGATTTAGATTTCGTCTATAACTATATAGACGACATTCTCGTGGCTAGTGCCTCTCCTGAGGAACACGTCACTCACCTCCGCCTACTTTTTGAACGGTTTCAGCAATACCAAGTGAGGATTAACCCTGGTAAATGCGTTTTCGGTGTTACGTCACTAGTTTTCCTGGGCCACATTATCAGCCCAGACGGTATATCTCCGTTGCCGGAAAAGGTGAAGGCTCTAGAAGACCTTCAACCGCCCACTTCACTTCGCCAACTTAGGCACTTCCTTGGTCTGTTGAATTACTACAGACGCTTTATCCCGCACTGTGCGGATCTCTTAGCTCCTCTTTCCGACCTGTTACGTAACAGGAAGAAGAAAAACGAGCAGATCTCACTTAATGAGATCCAACTTAGAGCATTTGCTGAAGTGAAAAATAAACTAGCGACGACATCTTTGCTGGCACATCCTGTACCCGATGCCTAGTTTTCACTGGTCGTTGATGCATCGGGCACAGCTGTTGGTGCAGTGCTGCAACAGCAGCACCAACAACAGTTACAACCTCTTGCATACTTTTCACGACAGCTGAAACCGTCCGAACAACGTTACAGCACGTTTGGCTGTGAACTACTGGCAATGTACCTCGCAGTGAAACACTTCCAACATTCACTTGAGGGCCAACAATTTGTGATCTACACCGATCACCGTCCGCTTACATACGCACTGCGTGCTAAGCCAGACAAATATTCTCCCCGCGAAACACGTCATTTGGACTTTGTTTCGCAGTTTACTAGTGATATCCGACATATCGCGGGTGAGCAGAATGCAGCAGCAGACGCACTGTCTCGCCTGCCCATCAATTCTCTGTCCTCACCATCGGATATCGATTTGCAACAGATGGCCTTAGACCAGCCAAGTCTGGACACGTTGGATCCATCGTCACCTGAATTCGCGACTTGCAAATTCGCATATCTGCCCGTGCCTTCTGACATGCAGATCATCTGTGACACCTCAACGGATTCACCTCGACCATTCGTTCCAACGACCCACCGTAGAGTTGTTTTCGACACTCTACACAACCTGGCACACCCCGGACGCAAAGCCACAGTAAAGCTGATTACAGCTAGATTTTTCTGGCCTAACATGAGGCGTGACATCACTGCTTGGTCACGTTCCTGTGTATCCTGCCAAAAGTCAAAGATGCACGAGCATATCCGCGCACCCCTTGGAACATTCAGCACCCCAGACGCTCGGTTTAGCCATGTTCACATTGACTTGGTTGGACCATGGCCGGTCAGTCAGGGATTCACTTATCTCCTGACCTGCATAGACCGTTTCACACGGTGGCCAGTGACATTTCAGCTGAATCTGTAGCGCGAGCCCTTATATCAGGCTGGATATCGCGTTACGGAGTTCCCACTACGATCACCACTGATCGTGGTGCACAATTCGAATCCCACCTATTCCGGGAACTGTCCAAGATCCTCGGGATCACTCGCATTCGGACAACAAGCTATCACCCTGCTTCGAATGGGATGATAGAACACTTCCATCACCAATTGAAAGCTGCATTACGCGCTTACCCCGATCAACAGCGATGGAGCAAGTACATACCAGTCATCCTTCTTGGCTGTCGGGCATCAATCAAGGAGGACTTGGGATATTCCGCAGCCGAATTGGTCTATGGAGCACCTCTATTGTTGCCAGGTCAGATGCTGACCCCGATAGAGGATATATCAACTGACACAGCTCTGTATGTCAACAGACTACGAGCTTATCTCAGTAAGCTACCGCCGATGCACCCTAGGGAACAGACCATTAAATCTTTGGTTCCGAAGGACATAGCGACATGGACTCATGTGTTCCTTAGAGGGACGCAGTAAAAGCCCCCCTAACTCCACCTTACACTGGCCCTTATCGCGTGCTTTCACGCACTGATAAAACTTTTATCCTAGACATTAGTGGTAAAAAAGAGACAGTATCGGTAGATAGGGTAAAAAGAGCCTTTCTGTACACATTAACACCTGAGCCACACATTCTTCCAACATACACACAGCATAATCATACACCTGAGGTAAATGTTCCACGTGAGAACAATTATGTGACCACTACACGTAGTGGTCGACGGGTACATTGGCCGAAGAGACTATGCAAAACAGTGTATTTCTGTTGAAAAAGAACATTTTTTCTTCTCTCCTTTTCAGAACAGAACGTTTTGTGCAAATATTCCAACTTTTCACAGAAAAGTAAGAACATTTTTTTTTTCTGCAAGAAAATAACCTAAAGAAACGGACATTTCTTATTGTATTTTTCTTTCTGCTATTTGTTATGCTACCTTTCTCTCTGTCGGCTTTCAGCCTAAGCAGGGGGTTATGTAACAATGTAACAGACACAAATAGACCCCTTTTCTTCTCGCGCATTCGCTTCCTCTGAGTGAGTGATTCGGCCTTAAACTGTCCAATCTGAGGACTTGCACATGAATACGAATTAACCCCTAGGGACCAGACAGCAGCTTCCGGTCTCAGAAGAAAACCCTCGCTCTTACGCTACCAGCCTTCGACAGTGCTAGACGTCTGTTCGCTTCGCTGCCCCTACTAAAGGTATCGACGACAGCCACTGGCTGTAACTACCTCGTAAGGCAGTGGAGACCCGACTCTACTTTCTTCCTTCCTTTCTTTCTAAAGTACGCTTTGCGAATAAACCTTTCCCTTGTTAAGTTGAAAAAGTTGTTTGTCATTTGTTCATAGAATTGTGTTATTTTATTTTATTAGGGAAATTCCCTAAAATATGTCGGTAGCCAGTTGTTATCAATCTACATTTGCAGATTACGATCATATTTCTCATGAATTTCTGCTGGGTTGTATATTCTGTAAATGTGTATATTCTGTAAATGTGTATATTCTATAAATGTGTATATTCTGTAAGTCTATTTTTCAACGTAATTGGATAATGATCACTAGACCATTTCCAAGATGCTGTCCAATTCCGAGTGTGTTGTACATATTCTGCAGTGAAATCAGATTAAAAATTTGGTTTGCTGAATTGTGGAAAAGTTACCTCACCGGTACTAGACACAGCTACTCCTCCCAGCCGCTTGACTTCATCCAGCCCAAGCAACAAATCAAATTCAAGTAAGTATCCATCCACAACTAAAACATCTATATTAATGCTCAGATTACCACCTATGTTAACTTGCACCACTCTTATTCCACAGCAATTAAGTGTGAGTCCATCTGCTGTGAACGCAGGAGTTACTTTTCTCGTCCATTTTTTATAACACGGCTTACAGACTAGTGATTATGTGTATCCGGTATCCACCAGAGCTGTACATAGTATTCCATTGATACGAACAGTTACAACCAGCAATGTGCCATCTACAAGGGTTTACATTTATAACCCCGCAGGGAAGTATCCATATCCGTCTGTGCCGACCATACATCTACTGCTGCCTGCTTTGTAACTCTAGTGCAATTTTTTAAAATGACATGAGTGCGCATCAGCACATGTGACAGACATCTAGATGTTTGTAATAGTTCTTCCGCATATTCAGGCAATCCAACAATGAATGTACATTGCAGGCACGTATCTGATAACAGGACCGCAATCCCACATAGTTCTACTAAAATACATTGACCCTTTCACCTAGTTACAGGCGGCATGCTGCCACTTTTATGCAGTGAAGTGGTCTAAGACAAAGGCTGTGTACATCTTTTTCTTTAAATAATCCAAATCCGCACACATTTCCTCACTTAATTGCTGGTACACAGCAGATGCGCTACCCGACAAGTGCATCGGGATGATGCACCACTCAGTTTACATATCAGCTCAGCTTTCTCCAGCTATTCCACTATCGACTGTCTTGAGTCACTGCCATCAAACGCTGGTATAAGTTTTGGGTTGAAGTCCATAATGGCCGACATAGCTTGGAGCTTCAGGAGCAGAGACGGAAAAGAATTATCACACGTGGCAGTACGATTGCGAGACCTGTCAAGTCAACTGAACAATGAACGTGAACAGATCGTATCCATCTACACAACTCAACATGGAAAATACAGATACATTACCAACCACTTACGTTGATACAACCCGGCATAGTCCCAAATATTTCTGTCCACACAATCCGGTACAGTCCCAAATGATTCCGTTGACACGACCCGACATAATTCTTAACATCTCCGTCAAAACAACACAATCCCAAACAACCTCCATCGAAAAAACACTCTACCAGAGCAACCTTGGCACTTTTGGACAACTCTGGCGTTGGCTTTTGATAGCCTTAGACAAACTCATTTTCAACGTAGGCCTATTTAAGACATCGACACACAATTCTAGAGCGCTTTCAAGCATGATCGTCACATCTTCTAGAGGAAAAAGAAAGTGCTCATTCTGGAGAGCGACCAGGAAAAGGCATTCCGAGCATCAAAAACCTCCTGAGTTAATTTTACTAAGTTATCGCATTTCAACGAAGACCTTTGAACTCGGATATTGTGTTCGTTACAACTCTACTTTCAACCGAGTCGTTGTTTGTTTCGTTCACCACACCCTTTTCTTCTACCTCTTCTTTTACACACGTCCGTTCACTTTAGTGACTAAAAATCGTCTGTCCTCCCGCTTTCCTTTCCTCGTTATTTATGGAACCGGGGTACGAGATTCTCCGAGATTCCCCGAGATTCCACGAAACTTTTTTCCACATAAAAGCATGCGGGTGCCATCTTGATTCTCAATTTGTGCTCTGCAGGCAAAAACGCGCAGCCGCTTTAACGGTAAGCCACTTTTTTCTCCACACTCCCCCCTGATCTCATGATCACAGAGACGGCAGGGGAGTGGCGATCGCCGCCGTCAGGTGCTTCTGCGAAGGGGGACAGTGCTGCTCTCATCTTCGCATGCACTCTCATCCACCGCCTGATGGTCGGGGAAGGTTTCATCTCCATGGAGGCTACTGATATCAGAGTCACTGCTTGATAGGGATGGTGCAAACCAAAGCGATGGCCCACTCGTCTCAGAGTCAGAGTCACTCTCATCGTCCACTGGAGGTGGTACATGTGTCGCCGGCCGTAGGTCCCTAACGTGACGGGGTACGCCATCAACCTGGACACACTGCTGACTCACCACATCGGTCACTGTGCCCCGTTTATACTTGTCAGTACATTGGTTTCCTGGCGGCTTCACCCAGACAGCATCCACTTTGGCATATCAATTCCGTTCTATCTCAGTGGCCACAGTTGTATCGGGATGGATTCCTTTTTCTTGGACACGGTACTGATAGATTGCATTTGCAGGTGCCGTTCCTGGAGAGATGTCATCCTTCGGCATGAGATTATACCAGTACACAGCTTCTGCGATGGTGCACTGCTTCCTGGCTGCAATTGTTTTGATGCTGCGATGGCTTCTCTCAGCTATACCATTGCCAGAAGGCACATCAGCGCATCTAAGCTGCAGCCGCACACCCCATTCTTGTAAGAACTGCCTCATCTGATGGCTGCAAAAGGCTGGGTTGTTGTCCGTCAGCACTTCATCGGGTGCACCTCTTTCACAGAACACGGATGACAGCTGGCGAATAATGTTGCAAGAGTCCTGGCACCCAAGGAGTCTCCAGACCACGAAACATGTAGGCCCACAATCGATGAGAGTAAGGAAGTGGTTGCCACCGTAGTGTGTGATGTCCATGCCCAGTCTCTGCCACTTACCACTCACTCCTAACTCCCCTTTCTTCCATCGTGTTGGAGCTGGGTCGATGGATTGGCAGGCCTCGCAACTTTCCACCACTCTTCAGATATCTTTTTTTTCTACTCCTGGATCAATCATCTTGACAAAGTACAGTGTCCGCTTGATGCCAGGATGTCCACACTGTCGATGAATGTCCATGATGCACGCTGCATCCGCATTACACACAACTGCTGCACATGTGTTTTGCAGATTATCAGAATCTCTCCAAGCACCAGCCAGAAGCCATCGTTAAGAGACTCTTGTCAGAGCATCTGCTCTGTTGAGCGCAGACCTGATCAACACTACGTCCACAGTCAGGTCGTACTCTGTGATGGTGTCGACCAAGGTGGCAAGCCGTCTTCGAATTATCTCACTCAATGCTCGTGTCGTCAGCCGTGCTCTTCCACTTAATGCATCGGTTATCCACCGATGAGTGCATGCCGAGTCAGTCATGATATCAGCTGGAATTTCACAATTTTGATTGACCACAAACACATGACAACTTCTCTGTGAATTCGAATAAATATACAACTCTGGCAGCCTTTAGCATTCGTCTACGAGCTTTAGCGCCTCTTTGGCGCTTGGCTATCAGCTCCAATGCCCACTGATATTCAACAACCTGATCCAGTGTCCACTGACATCCAATTACTTGCTCCAATGCCCAAAGAAGCTACTCTTTCCATCATCAGATCACGCTTACACAACGGACTAAGTTGAAGTACGTCATTGGAATGCACGAGTTTCAACCCTGTGAGACGTCTGTCTGTGAGACGGCTCCAAACAATCCAAATGCACGATTAATCTTGTCTCATGATTTACTGTTTTCCTGTATTTCCTATATAATATCTATTGTCTTTAATCGATCATCTGTGTCTGTCATCTATATTCTATTATTGCTACCTTTTTGTCTTGTGTCTGCTTTCTTAATTGTATGGTAGATAGGCACCTTCATCGATTCGACCCCCTGCAACATATTTGAAGTGTTCCTGGTTGAAGCTGCACGTAATCATGGTTGCCTCTGAGAAGAATAAACTTCTCAGAGGCAACTATGACTACGCGCAGCTTCAAAGAAAGCTCCTGCATTAGCTCAGCCAGCATCCCGAGCACTTCACTAGCATCTCTGCTGCCTCTTTTGTTCTTATACATTTGTCATGTGAAATCATCGATTTCAGCCAAGCAAACACAGTGGCAGAGTTTGTTTTCACGCAGATGTTGTGTAGTCCCCATTTTAAGGCCAGATTAATTCCCTTGGTAACTGCATCCAATTCTGCTGCATTAATGTGGTTAGCATCATCCTTCTTCCATAGCCAGGCCGCATCCTCCGCAACCACTCCACCCACTTCCAAGACAACCCCTGTTGCAATACTGCTTGCATCACACCACAGGACTCCATCCAGTGTTTGCGGCACATTCCACGTTCCCAAACTTGGTCTTGCTTTTCCACTTCTTTTCTCTAACCTGTTTGATTCCTTCGTTGACCTGCTCTGTTACTGCACATCCAGCTGGTCCAAACCTCATGCCACTGTTGTCGACTGTGACACCTCCAAGTCGGCATATTACATCTATTCCGACAATCGGTTGGACGCCAGGCACCAGGTGATCAGTGACAACCGCATGGACTCTCATCCGGTGATTCTCGATTTCAATTGTGACAATCCTCCTCCCTCGACATTTCACTCGTGACCCATTGAATGCCACTACTTCGCCCTTCTCTTTCCATCCTCTGACAAGGCTAATGTGCACCATGGTAGTGGTACAGCCAGTATCAATCTGGGCCACAGCTTCTTGTCCTTCCACCACAATTTCATGCTAGGGTTGGGTGTTTACTAATATTCTTGCAGTTGGAAGCAGATCGCTCACCTCCAAAATCTCAATACCTGGGACCTGCTGCAGCCTCTTGGAAATCTTCTCCGGGAACCCAGTAATGAATGCCATCTTTGCTACATGATTCGCTACCTGTCTCCAAATTCCTGTCTGTTCCACTAATCTTTTGACTTCATTTGCATATACATCGACGGATTTCCTGTTCACCTCTTCTCTTTTAATTTGTTGTACGGCTCAAACGGCCCTTCTGCAAATGCCTTGATCAATCTCGCTATGATCATCTCAGCATCCTGTTCACTCTTAATATAGGGCTAGTGCGTCATCCCCAGGAACAACGGTCTCACTGTGGCAATGTCACCTATCTTGTGGAGCTTTGCCACTAGGTCGACTTTCTTTAACCAAGCCACCACATCGCCTTTGCAACTGAACGGTTTATCATGTTGTTCAGGCCGGTAGCCATCGCCGAAATAGCTTGAAGTGTTCCTGGTTTAGGACAACAAAATTAAAGAAATAAAAAAAAAAGAATTCGTCTTTGCAAGCCAACAACCGCTGGGTTTGAGATCACCACTGACACCAACCTGCGTCGTCTGCCTCTCACCGACCTAACCTGTCAACTCCTTTTATACATGTCTCCCGCGTGATTTCACGTGACTTCCACCAGAGCACACCTCTTAACACTATGGGCGCCATCTTGATTTCTCTATCTATTTCGCCCAACCTTGCCCGACACACACTCTGGTCGTCTGATCTCTTTTCCCCTTTCTTTTTCTCTTTTCCTTCTGCTAACTTTAAACAACAATATTGAAAGTGAATATTCTGTCTTGAAAAATAAAAATTAATGATTTTTTGGTATACGAGAACTTTAGAATTGAACATTATTTTTATAGACTACAGTAATCGTACAAATCGAACCATTCAAAAATTACAAGCCACGCAGCTGATTATCGTTACATCTCTTCGATCTGTTGTTTGTAATCAGCATCCATTTAGAAAAAGTAATTTTTTAATTCCATATGCATGAAATATTATTTTCATATTATAGTGAAATTTATTTTCACATAATATTTTAATAAAACGTACATTTCATTATAAGAAAGCAAACGTCATTCGAAAGGATTGTCAGATCAGTAGATTTAAAAGTACTGACAATTAATTATAGAATTAGAAATTTGCCATCTACGAATCTTATAAATGTTGTTGGTCTTTCTTGGTCACCAATAAATTTCAACAAATTGATTCATAACGTTGGTGAATCTGTCATGTTTGTCATGCGACTGAAATTTGTTGTGCCTATCATGATGGATTGTCTAATTCTATGAGGATTTCTCCTCCTTCGACTGAGAATGTTTTTGCTCTATTAACAACTAAATAAGAAAAGAGCAATTATTCAGACAATATGAAAATCTGTGGATGCTTCAAATCGATGTTTGGTGGAAACATTCAAAATTTTGAGAATGATTCTGTTAACACTCTTACTGTTTGTCAAATTGAATAAATCGTGAATCCGAAATATAATTCTTTATATGAAAGCAAACCCTATTAATCTAGAGTTCCTTGTGTATCGATTGTCCCAAAGATAACGCAATGTTATCGATAGAATGAAACTTTGAACATTTCTATATTCGTATAAATCAATATAATAACAGCAAAAGAAAAATCGACACATAGTACAACACCTAGTGATAAAAATCAATAATGCTCACCGCGATAGAAATAAAGCCGTACAATAAAAAACTCTAATAATAAATGCGATCAATGCATTCTTATTGAATGTTCATTAGTTGCAATTTGCGTAAAATAGCAATGCTCTTAAACTTAGGTCATGAACCACCTGATGCCGTAAAAATAAAATGGTATGAAGTACACAAGTTTTAAGTAAAGATAAATGAATCATCTATAGAAATAATCTTTATTCTTTTGCAATAAAGAGGGATAGGGTATTTCAATTAAAATTAGCCGGTTTTTATGACTCATTGATTTTTTAACCAAATGATTCATTCTAATCCATGACATATTCTTTGTTAACGAATTAGACAAATTATTATATTATTCCTTAAATAATTACGCTTGAAATTGCTTAATTGTCATCAGAAAAAAATCATCCTTGGTCAGACAGAGGGAAGTTTTGTAGAATAAGATAATTTTCAATTCTTATTTACAGTTCAAACTAACATAAATCAATAACCTACAGGGCCGTGCCGAGAGCCCAATTGCGAGGGTGGGTGCTGAAAGGTTCCTTGGCTCGGCAGATCTATTGTTATGAAAAAAAAGCATCAACAAAATAATTATTAGGATTAACTGAGAAAGTATCATACTTGTATGTTGAAATATATATCGACCTCTCTCTCTCTCTCTCTCTCTCTCTCTCTCTCTCTCTCTCTCTCATATAAATACTATATATATATATATATATATATATATATATATATATATATATATATATATAAATTTTATTTATACAAACATTAATGGCTACATATGTGCATACATGTTTCTGTAATCACCCACGTTGGGGGATTACGTCTTCAGGCCAAGAATTACCGACGGTGATTACAGAAACATGTATGCACATATGTAGCCATTAATGTTTGTATAAATAAAATTAATATACCTGCTCTGTTCACTCATTGAGCACTATTTTGGTAGACACATGTTGTTTCATTGGATGTACTTCTAGGAAACTAAACTCTACTGGCTATATATATATATATATATATATATATATATATATATATATATATATATATATGTATAAATAAATACTAACAGGATCAGTGTACTAGTTTTGCCCAGTAGAAAGATGACACAAAACCAGAACAGCAGAACAGATTCGTTAAAATACCGCGCCCCTTCAAAAACAAATTCAATTATAATTATGTAGTGCATTATTGTAGACTAATTTTTTTGTTTTCATGAAGTGGTCAGTAAGTAATGAATCAAGGTTCCACTAATAAAAACAATATTAAAATCACGTTGATTAACATATAAAAAGGTGCCACTAATAAAAACAATATTAAAATCACGTTGATTAACATATAAAAAGGTTCCACTAATAAAAAACAATATTAAAATCACGTTGATTAACATATAAAAAGGTTCCACTAATAAAAAACAATATTAAAATCACGTTGATTAACATATAAAAAGGTTCCACTAATAAAAAACAATATTAAAATCACGTTGATTAACATATAAAAAGGTTCCACTAATAAAAAACAATATTAAAATCACGTTGATTAACATATAAAAAGGTTCCACTAATAAAAAACAATATTAAAATCACGTTGATTAACATATAAAAAGGTTCCACTAATAAAAACAATATTAAAATCACGTTGATTAACATATAAAAAGGTTCCACTAATAAAAAACAATATTAAAATCACGTTGATTAACATATAAAAAGGTTCCACTAATAAAAACAATATTAAAATCACGTTGATTAACATATAAAAAGGTTCCACTAATAAAAAACAATATTAAAATCACGTTGATTAACATATAAAAAGGTTCCACTAATAAAAAACAATATTAAAATCACGTTGATTAACATATAAAAAGGTTCCACTAATAAAAACAATATTAAAATCACGTTGATTAACATATAAAAAGGTTCCACTAATAAAAACAATATTAAAATCACGTTGATTAACATATAAAAAGGTGTCACTAATAAAAACAATATTAAAATCACGTTGATTAACATATAAAAAGGTTCCACTAATAAAAAACAATATTAAAATCACGTTGATTAACATATAAAAAGGTTCCACTAATAAAAAACAATATTAAAATCACGTTGATTAACATATAAAAAGGTTTCACTAATAAAAAACAATATTAAAATCACGTTGATTAACATATAAAAAGGTTCCACTAATAAAAAACAATATTAAAATCACGTTGATTAACATATAAAAAGGTGCCACTAATAAAAAACAATATTAAAATCACGTTGATTAACATACAAAAAGGTTCCACTAATAAAAACAATATTAAAATCACGTTGATTAACATATAAAAAGGTCCCACTAATAAAAAACAATATTAAAATCACGTTGATTAACATATAAAAAGGTTCCACTAATAAAAAACAATATTAAAATCACGTTGATTAACATATAAAAAGGTTCCACTAATAAAAACAATATTAAAATCACGTTGATTAACATATAAAAAGGTTCCACTAATAAAAAACAATATTAAAATCACGTTGATTAACATATAAAAAGGTTCCACAAATAAAAACAATATTAAAATCACGTTGATTAACATATAAAAAGATTCCACTAATAAAAAACAATATTAAAATCACGTTGATTAACATATAAAAAGGTTCCACTAATAAAAAACAATATTAAAATCACGTTGATTAACATATAAAAAGGTTCCACTAATAAAAACAATATTAAAATCACGTTGATTAACATATAAAAAGGTGCCACTAATAAAAACAATATTAAAATCACGTTGATTAACATATAAAAAGGTGCCACTAATAAAAACAATATTAAAATCACGTTGATTAACATATAAAAAGGTTCCACTAATAAAAAACAATATTAAAATCACGTTGATTAACATATAAAAAGGTTCCACTAATAAAAAACAATATTAAAATCACGTTGATTAACATATAAAAAGGTTCCACTAATAAAAAACAATATTAAAATCACGTTGATTAACATATAAAAAGGTTCCACTCATAAAAAACAATATTAAAATCACATTGATTTACATATAAAAAGGTTCCACTAAAAAAACAATATTAAAATCACGTTGATTAACATATAAAAAGGTTCCACTAATAAAAACAATATTAAAATCACGTTGATTAACATATAAAAAGTTTCCACTAATAAAAACAATATTAAAATCACGTTGATTAACATATAAAAAGGTGCCACTAATAAAAAAACAATATTAAAATCACGTTGATTAACATATAAAAAGGTTCCACTAATAAAAACACTATTAAAATCACGTTGATTAACATATAAAAAGGTTCCACTAATAAAAAACAATATTAAAATCACGTTAATTAACATATAAAAAGGTGCCACTAATAACAACAATATTAAAATCACGTTGATTAACATATAAAAAGGTTCCACTAATAAAAAACAATATTAAAATCACGTTGATTAACATATAAAAAGGTCCCACTAGTAAAAAACAATATTAAAATCACGTTGATTAACATATAAAAAGGTTCCACTAATAAAAAACAATATTAAAATCACGTTGATTAACATATAAAAAGGTTCCACTAATAAAAAACAATATTAAAATCACGTTGATTAACATATAAAAAGGTTCCACTAATAAAAAACAATATTAAAATCACGTTGATTAACATATAAAAAGGTTCCACTAATAAAAAACAATATTAAAATCACGTTGATTAACATATAAAAAGGTTCCACTAATAAAAAACAATATTAAAATCACGTTGATTAACATATAAAAAGGTTCCACTAATAAAAAACAATATTAAAATCACGTTGATTAACATATAAAAAGGTTCCACTAATAAAAAACAATATTAAAATCACCTTGATTAACATATAAAAAGGTTCCACTAATAAAAACAATATTAAAATCACGTTGATTAACATATAAAAAGGTCCCACTAATAAAAACAATATTAAAATCACGTTGATTAACATATAAAAAGGTTCCACTAATAAAAAACAATATTAAAATCACATTGATTAACATATAAAAAGGTTCCACTAATAAAAACAATATTAAAATCACGTTGATTAACATATAAAAAGGTTCCACTAATAAAAACAATATTAAAATCACGTTGATTAACATATAAAAAGTTTCCACTAATAAAAACAATATTAAAATCACGTTGATTAACATATAAAAAGGTTCCACTAATAAAAAAACAATATTAAAATCACGTTGATTAACATATAAAAAGGTTCCACTAATAACAACAATATTAAAATCACGTTGATTAACATATAAAAAGGTTCCACTAATAAAAAACAATATTAAAATCACGTTGATTAACATCTAAAAAGGTCCCACTAATAAAAAACAATATTAAAATCACGTTGATTAACATATAAAAAGGTTCCACTAATAAAAAACAATATTAAAATCACCTTGATTAACATATAAAAAGGTTCCACTAATAAAAAACAATATTAAAATCACGTTGATTAACATATAAAAAGGTGCCACTAATAAAAAACAATATTAAAATCACGTTGATTAACATATAAAAAGGTGCCACTAATAAAAAACAATATTAAAATCACGTTGATTAACATATAAAAAGGTTCCACTAATAAAAACAATATTAAAATCACGTTGATTAACATATAAAAAGGTGCCACTAATAAAAAACACTATTAAAATCACGTTGATTAACATATAAAAAGGTGCCACTAATAAAAAACAATATTAAAATCACGTTGATTAACATATAAAAAGGTGCCACTAATAAAAAACAATATTAAAATCACGTTGATTAGCATATAAAAAGGTTCCACGAATAAAAAACAATATTAAAATCACGTTGATTAACATATAAAAAGGTTCCACTAATAAAAAACAATATTAAAATCACGTTGATTAACATATAAAAAGGTGCCACTAATAAAAACACAATATTAAAATCACGTTGATTAACATATAAAAAGGTTCCACTAATAAAAAACAATATTAAAATCACGTTGATTAACATATAAAAAGGTTCCACTAATAAAAACAATATTAAAATCACGTTGATTAACAAATAAAAAGGTTCCACTAATAAAAAACAATATTAAAATCACGTTGATTAACATATAAAAAGGTTCCACTAATAAAAAACAATATTAAAATCACGTTGATTAACATATAAAAAGGTTCCACTAATAAAAAACAATATTAAAATCACGTTGATTAACATATAAAAAGGTTCCACTACTAAAATCAATATTAAAATCACGTTGATTAACATATAAAAAGGTTCCACTAATGAAAACAATATTAAAATAACGTTGATTAACATATTAAAAGGTGCCACTAATAAAAAACAATATTAAAATCACGTTGATTAACATATAAAAAGGTTCCACTAATAAAAAACAATATTAAAATCACGTTGATTAACATATAAAAAGGTTCCACTAATAAAAAAACAATATTAAAATCACCTTGATTAACATATAAAAAGGTTCCACTAATAAAAAACAATATTAAAATCACGTTGATTAACATATAAAAAGGTTCCACTAATAAAAAACAATATTAAAATCACGTTGATTAACATATAAAAAGGTGCCACTAATAAAAAACAATATTAAAATCACGTTGATTAACATATAAAAAGGTTCCACTAATAAAAAACAATATTAAAATCACGTTGATTAACATATAAAAAGGTGCCACTAATAAAAAACAATATTAAAATCACGTTGATTAAAATATAAAAAGGTTTCACTAATAAAACCAATATTAAAATCACCTTGATTAACATATAAAAAGGTTCCACTAATAAAAAGCAATATTAAAATCACGTTGATTAACATATAAAAAGGTTCCACTGATAAAAAACAATATTAAAATCACGTTGATTAACATATAAAAAGGTGCCACTAATAAAAAACAATATTAAAATCACGTTGATTAACATATAAAAAGTTTCCACTAATAAAAAACAATATTAAAATCACGTTGATTAACATATAAAAAGGTTCCACTAATAAAAAACAATATTAAAATCACGTTGATTAACATATAAAAAGGTGCCACTAATAAAAAACAATATTAAAATCACGTTGATTAACATATAAAAAGGTTCCACTAATAAAAAACAATATTAAAATCACGTTGATTAACATATAAAAAGGTTCCACTAATAAAAAACAATATTAAAATCACGTTGATTAACATATAAAAAGGTGCCACTAATAAAAAACAATATTAAAATCCCGTTGATTAACATATAAAAAGGTGCCACTAATAAAAAACAATATTAAAATCACGTTGATTAACATATAAAAAGGTGCCACTAATAAAAAACAATATTAAAATCACGTTGATTAACATATAAAAAGGTTCCACTAATAAAAAACAATATTAAAATCACGTTGATTAACATATAAAAAGGTTCCACTAATAAAAACAATATTAAAATCACGTTGATTAACATATAAAAAGGTTCCACTAATAAAAAAACAATATTAAAATCACGTTGATTAACATATAAAAAGTTTCCACTAATAAAAAACAATATTAAAATCACGTTGATTAACATATAAAAAGGTTCCACTAATAAAAAACAATATTAAAATCACGTTGATTAACATATAAAAAGGTTCCACTAATAAAAAACAATATTAAAATCACGTTGATTAACATATAAAAAGGTTCCACTAATAAAAAACAATATTAAAATCACGTTGATTAACATATAAAAAGGTTCCACTAATAAAAAACAATATTAAAATCACGTTGATTAACATATAAAAAGGTTCCACTAATAAAAAACAATATTAAAATCACGTTGATAAACATATAAAAAGGTTCCACTGATAAAAAACAATATTAAAATCACGTTGATAAACATATAAAAAGGTTCCACTGATAAAAAACAATATTAAAATCACGTTGATTAACATATAAAAAGGTGCCACTGATAAAAAACAATATTAAAATCACGTTGATTAACATATAAAAAGTTTCCACTAATAAAAAACAATATTAAAATCACGTTGATTAACATATAAAAAGGTTCCACTAATAAAAAACAATATTAAAATCACGTTGATTAACATATAAAAAGGTGCCACTAATAAAAAACAATATTAAAATCACGTTGATTAACATATAAAAAGGTTCCACTAATAAAAAACAATATTAAAATCACGTTGATTAACATATAAAAAGGTTCCACTAATAAAAAACAATATTAAAATCACGTTGATTAACATATAAAAAGGTGCCACTAATAAAAAAACAATATTAAAATCCCGTTGATTAACATATAAAAAGGTGCCACTAATAAAAAACAATATTAAAATCACGTTGATTAACATATAAAAAGGTGCCACTAATAAAAAACAATATTAAAATCACGTTGATTAACATATAAAAAGGTTCCACTAATAAAAAACAATATTAAAATCACGTTGATTAACATATAAAAAGGTTCCACTAATAAAAACAATATTAAAATCACGTTGATTAACATATAAAAAGGTTCCACTAATAAAAAACAATATTAAAATCACGTTGATTAACATATAAAAAGTTTCCACTAATAAAAAACAATATTAAAATCACGTTGATTAACATATAAAAAGGTTCCACTAATAAAAAACAATATTAAAATCACGTTGATTAACATATAAAAAGGTTCCACTAATAAAAAACAATATTAAAATCACGTTGATTAACATATAAAAAGGTTCCACTAATAAAAAACAATATTAAAATCACGTTGATTAACATATAAAAAGGTTCCACTAATAAAAAACAATATTAAAATCACGTTGATTAACATATAAAAAGGTTCCACTAATAAAAAACAATATTAAAATCACGTTGATTAACATATAAAAAGGTGCCACTAATAAAAAACAATATTAAAATCACGTTGATTAACATATAAAAAGGTGCCACTAATAAAAAACAATATTAAAATCACGTTGATTAACATATAAAAAGGTTCCACTAATAAAAAACAATATTAAAATCACGTTGATTAACATATAAAAAGGTTCCACTAATAAAAAACAATATTAAAATCACGTTGATTAACATATAAAAAGGTGCCACTAATAAAAAACAATATTAAAATCACGTTGATTAACATATAAAAAGGTGCCACTAATAAAAAACAATATTAAAATCACGTTGATTTACATATAAAAAGGTTCCACTAATAAAAAACAATATTAAAATCACGTTGATTAACATATAAAAAGGTTCCACTAATAAAAAACAATATTAAAATCACGTTGATTAACATATAAAAAGGTGCCACTAATAAAAAACAATATTAAAATCACGTTGATTAACATATAAAAAGGTTCCACTAATAAAAAACAATATTAAAATCACGTTGATTAACATATAAAAAGGTTCCACTAATAAAAAACAATATTAAAATCACGTTGATTAACATATAAAAAGGTGCCACTAATAAAAAAACAATATTAAAATCCCGTTGATTAACATATAAAAAGGTGCCACTAATAAAAAACAATATTAAAATCACGTTGATTAACATATAAAAAGGTGCCACTAATAAAAAACAATATTAAAATCACGTTGATTAACATATAAAAAGGTTCCACTAATAAAAAACAATATTAAAATCACGTTGATTAACATATAAAAAGGTTCCACTAATAAAAACAATATTAAAATCACGTTGATTAACATATAAAAAGGTTCCACTAATAAAAAACAATATTAAAATCACGTTGATTAACATATAAAAAGTTTCCACTAATAAAAAACAATATTAAAATCACGTTGATTAACATATAAAAAGGTTCCACTAATAAAAAACAATATTAAAATCACGTTGATTAACATATAAAAAGGTTCCACTAATAAAAAACAATATTAAAATCACGTTGATTAACATATAAAAAGGTTCCACTAATAAAAAACAATATTAAAATCACGTTGATTAACATATAAAAAGGTTCCACTAATAAAAAACAATATTAAAATCACGTTGATTAACATATAAAAAGGTTCCACTAATAAAAAACAATATTAAAATCACGTTGATTAACATATAAAAAGGTGCCACTAATAAAAAACAATATTAAAATCACGTTGATTAACATATAAAAAGGTGCCACTAATAAAAAACAATATTAAAATCACGTTGATTAACATATAAAAAGGTTCCACTAATAAAAAACAATATTAAAATCACGTTGATTAACATATAAAAAGGTTCCACTAATAAAAAACAATATTAAAATCACGTTGATTAACATATAAAAAAGGTGCCACTAATAAAAAACAATATTAAAATCACGTTGATTAACATATAAAAAGGTGCCACTAATAAAAAACAATATTAAAATCACGTTGATTTACATATAAAAAGGTTCCACTAATAAAAAACAATATTAAAATCACGTTGATTAACATATAAAAAGGTTCCACTAATAAAAAACAATATTAAAATCACGTTGATTAACATATAAAAAGGTGCCACTAATAAAAAACAATATTAAAATCACGTTGATTAACATATAAAAAGGTGCCACTAATAAAAAACAATATTAAAATCACGTTGATTAACATATAAAAAGGTGCCACTAATAAAAAACAATATTAAAATAACGTTGATTAACATATAAATAGGTGCCACTAATAAAAAACAATATTAAAATCACGTTGATTAACATATAAAAAGGTGCCACTAATAAAAAACAATATTAAAATCACGTTGATTAACATATAAAAAGGTTCCACTAATAAAAAACAATATTAAAATCACGTTGATTAACATATAAAAAGGTTCCACTAATAAAAAACAATATTAAAATCACGTTGATTAACATATAAAAAGGTGCCACTAATAAAAAACAATATTAAAATCACGTTGATTAACATATAAAAAGGTGCCACTAATAAAAAACAATATTAAAATCACGTTGATTTACATATAAAAAGGTTCCACTAATAAAAAACAATATTAAAATCACGTTGATTAACATATAAAAAGGTTCCACTAATAAAAAACAATATTAAAATCACGTTGATTAACATATAAAAAGGTGCCACTAATAAAAAACAATATTAAAATCACGTTGATTAACATATAAAAAGGTGCCACTAATAAAAAACAATATTAAAATCACGTTGATTAACATATAAAAAGGTGCCACTAATAAAAAACAATATTAAAATAACGTTGATTAACATATAAATAGGTGCCACTAATAAAAAACAATATTAAAATCACGTTGATTAACATATAAAAAGGTTCCACTAATAAAAAACAATATTAAAATCACGTTGATTAACATATAAAAAGGTGCCTCTATATTGGAAAATAAAAAATAAAAAACGTTTATGAATAAATATTGTGGTCAGGATATGCGGCAGATGTCAGTCGATTGATCCTGCTCCAAGCACGCATGAAGCTGGTCAATTAGGGGTGAGTGGGACTTTTATTTCTTCCGCCCGTCACACCAATAATTTCCTGGGTATGGTTAACACTTTTGTCCAAACTTTCAACTTCTGTACACGTAACGCACCTTCTCTCAACTCTCAACGTACTTCTGCTAATTCAACTTATTGCTTTGAAATCCAAAATGAACCTCCCTCTCAAAAATCAACCCTCTTTTATCTCCAACCAGGAGCATCTCATTTGCATATCGGGTGGTCACATTGCAGGCATATAAAGAGATAAGACAGCCATTTTTGTTTCTTTCTTCTTCATTCATTTCATTCCACGACTGACCCGTTGAATTATGCACACGTGCTAATTAGGTAAGTCGCACGTTTCCCTACACTCCCCCCCGATCTCATGATCACACACAGGGTAGGGGGGCAGTCGTCTTTGTCGGGTACTTCTTCAAAGAATCGGGGGAAGCACTTCCTCATTGCCATCCTCCTCATTACCACCGTTATTGCCACCAGTCTGTTCCATTATCCCCTCTTGTGGTTCCCTATGCGGTGTTTCACAATCATGGCAAGGAGGCAGTATCCGTTTTTGTCGGGTACTCCTTCGAATAATCGGAGGCATCACTTCCTCGGTTCCATCTTCCTCAGTATGTTCCATCATTCCCTCTCGTGGTGCTATAGGCGGTGTTTCACAATCACGGCGGGTGGGCAGTATTCGTCTTTCTCGGGTACTTTGATGAGGAACTGGTGGTATTACTTCCTCATGTCCATCATCCTCATCACTATTGCCACCAGTATGTTCCATCATTCCGTCATTTGGTTCTGTAGGTAGTGTTTCTATACTCACCTGTAGGGGCAGTAGGCAATCAGGATCATCCCTGAACTGTATGTGATCTTCCTCATTATCCTCAGAATCAGAAGAAGTATAACAGGGGTGGATATCTTTTACATGACGTGGTACACCATTAATCAACATGGTTTGAGGACTTATGATTTTGTCTATTTTTCCTCTGCAAAATTTTACATTGCACCCAGCATTTGGGGGTTTTACCCAAACACGGTCTCCCACTTGATATGGTGTATTGACAACGCTAACCACTGATGGTGTGACATCAATTCCTTTTATACGCTGTTCATAGCGGTAAATCCCATTAGCTGGTGCAGTTTCTGGTGTTGCATCATCCTTTGGTGTCACATTATACCAGTACACAGCTTCTGGAATAGAACACTATGTCCTGGCCACAATTCTTTTAATGGTGCAGTGACACTGCTCCACTATACCATTACCTTCTGGAAAATATGCACATCGGTAACGCATTCTAATCCCCCATTCCTGCATAAATTTCTTAAATTCTTGACATCAAAACGTAGTGGCGTTATCAGTCAGAATTTCCAGCGGGGTACCACATTCAAAAAAGACAACTCTCAACTGTCGTATAATGCTAGATGCATCCTGTCATGTCAACAGGCGCCATATCGTGAAACGTGTCGGACCACAATCTGTCAAGGTCAAAAAATGCTTGCCCTCATAATGTGTTACATCCATTCCTACTCGATACCAGTTGTCCTCCACCTCAAGCTTCCCTTTTTGCCATTGGGATGGTGCCGGATCAATTTGCTGACACGCTTCACACGAACATATAGCTGCCTTGATTGATGCTCTTGTAGTTGAAGGACACACTCTTCGGACAAAATATGTTGTCCTCCGAATTCCGGGATGTCCACTCTGCTGATGTATTGTACGGATCTGGTCAGGTGTTAATTGATCTGTTACGGCTGCGCATGTCTGTTGTGGAGGATCAGATCCTTGCCTCATTACATCAATTCACCTCTTTGGTACTCTAGTCAAGCTATCAGCCAAATTCTGCATCGACGAAACTAAGGTAATGTCCACCTGCAAGCTGTATTCGTCAACTATACACTTTATTATTGCCAGTCTTCTTCGAACTAACATCTCACTTGCAGCTCTAGTCTTAACTCGAGCCTTTCCAGTCAAGGTGTCGGTCAACCAGTGGTAAACACACAACGAGTCAGTGTGGAGATGCACAACCTTAGCCTGCCATTGCAATGCAAGATTAAGCCCTTTTAACGTGGCATCGAGTTCTGCCAAATTTATATGCTGGGCATCATTTTTCGGACGAAGCCAGCACGCGTCTTCCACAATGGCACCCAACTGTTCCAACACGACACCTGTAGCCAGTGAACTTGTGTCAACCCATGCATTCAGTTTGTTTCCAGATACTTGCCACTCACCCCGGGCAGGGTCGTTCCTATGTACTTTGGACAACATTTCAGCCATCATTTACTGGAGAGAATCATCATCCACCATGTCGTCCGATCCTTTGGTTACTGCAGTTACTCGTCTTTTTAACACTCCTGTTGCCAATCGGAGCCATCCACAGACAGGTAGATGTCCTACTAATTTACCTCAAATAGAAAACACAATGCGTCTTGTCAATACACTGGGTAACTCTGGAATTGCGCTCCCTCGCTTCCATCGCAAAGTATTGCCCTTCTCATAGACCTCTAGGCCTAACACGGGCACCCCGTCCTTTAGGCGCTTAGGGTCTTTGCTTACTAACCCAAACGATTCCAGTTTTGCTCGAACCACATCTGCAGACATCATATCCTCATTAACGTAGATGTCGTCAATGTAAGCTGAAGCAGCTTTTGCTGTGGTCTCATCCTGCATCAAAACAGTTTTAATAATAGTTGTCATTATTAAGGGTGCTACGTTTAGGCCAAAACCTAAACGTGTCAAACAATATCGTTTTCCCTTGATTATCACTGTCTGAAATGGTCATAATGACTCATGGACACGTATCTGCAGGTAGGCTCTCTTCAAATCCAGCAGTGCTACATTACTCCCTTTCTGACGCCACTCTCTTAGTTTAGCAGCGCACACATATGCGTTTCCAGTGAAAGCATCACCATGTTGATTCAATTCTTGGTAATCCATTACGGGCCGAATTTTGTCTTTAGTAGGTTGTTCAACAGCCATGAGCGGAATTAATCCTTTGAGTGGTCCCAGACGTTCCTGTGAGTATGGTATTAACCATCCATTGTCAATCCACATCTGAAGTTCTTCTTCATATGCGGCCCTATTCTTTGTGAAAACTGCATACTCTGGAATGGTGTTGCACAGCCGATCTGGTGTGTGGCTCATAGTCCATTTCCACTTTGCAGTCCACACCTTTTTGTTGTCATCAAACATAGTACAGAAGTCCTTTTCTTCAATAGACATGGCTGCACAGACTTCTTTCCCTTCTCCAAGCATTACACCTCCAGTCGCTGTGATTATGACGCCTCCTAGTGCTTGTATTGCATCAATTCCAATCAACATGTCATAGCCAAGGGGTTTTTCTTGCATCACCAGAACATCAACTTTGGCTGTGTCACCCTTCTAAGTACAGATCGTAATCGTCCCTTCACCACAACATGCTCAGGATAAACCATTGATCATCATAATACCGACTGGTTGCTCCCGCCACATCTGACAGTAATGTGCACTAACTATAGACTGGGAACACCCCGTGTCTATGAGTGCTGAGCACTGCATATCGTCAATTTTAACATCAATGACCGGTAATCCTATGTTTATTGGTTGGCAAGGGGCAAGGGTGGTGATAGTATCTTGCCCCCAACGTCGTTTCCCGAACAGTTGCGAGATATGTGCCCATACTTATTGCAGCGATAGCATTGTACTGTTCTCTGTGCTCATGGATATACACACCTTCTATCACTCCGGCAATCCTTAGCAAAATGATTGGCCTCCCCAAATTTATAGCACACTGGGCCTACACGCTTATTACTACCTGGGAGAGAATCTACATTGTTTCCATGCGGTTCGACTGCTGCATGTTGAATACTAGTTGCTGCTGCAATTGGTTCCTGTTCCTTACAGATGTTTCAAGCTTGGGCTAATAACTCGTCTGTTGTCAATTCATCAATTCGTGACGATGCCCGCAACAGTTTGCTGACCTCCTCAGGCAAACCTACTAAAAAGGTACATCTTAATATCTTATCATTAACCCCACCAAATGGTACCGACAACTTTCGTAGGTCGGCTAGGTACACATCAACGGTTTCCTTGGGGTGGAGTCGCCGGCTCCTGAACTGTTGCCATGCAACAAACGGATCTGTACCAAACGCTGTATACAGGTTGTGTTTGATTGTATACCAGTCTGGTTCATCTCCGAGTTGCTGGTAGACTTCATAGGCCCCTCCGGTTAACCTCAAAGGAATGACTGTGGCTGGTTCTTTAATTCTGCACAGTGTACAGATCTTTTCAGCCTTTTCCACCCATTTGACGACAGATGGTCCAGTGGTAGATCCATCAAACTCAGGTATCAAGCAAAAGTCGAATCTGTCCATTTTCTGCCTTTTGAGTCACCGCACACCGAGAGCCGAAATAGCTCATAACTCAATAACTTGAGTTTTATTTCTTCCGCCCGTCACACCAATAATTTCCTGTGTAAGGTTAACACTTTTGTCCAAACTTCCAACTTCTGTACACGTAACGCACCTTCTCTCAACTCCCAACGTACTTCTGCTAATTCAACTTATTGCTTTGAAATCCAACTTCAAAATGAATGACCCTCTCAAAAATCAACCCTCTTTTATCTCCAACCAAAAGCATCTCATTTGCGTATCGGGTGGTCACATTGCAGGCATATAAAGAGATAAGGCAGCCATTTTTGTTTCTTTCTTCTTCATTCATTTCATTCCACGACTGACCCGTTGAATTATGCACACGTGCTAATTAGGTAAGTCGCACGTTTCCCTACAGACTGGCATGCGATGTCACCCATTACAGGGGTGGACTTTACCTGACCATGGTTGACTGCGGGCCCGGGCGATTTGCCCTATGGAAGAAGCTACATGGAGGAACAGGCAATGAAATAGCGGCAATCCTCGATGAGGTGTTTTTGGAGCGAGGTCCCGTGGAAGAGTTGTTAACCAACAACGGGACCGCATTCAAGTCAGTAGCAGTGACGGAAGTAATGAAGAAATGGAATATCCAACAATTTTTCAGAGCTGCCTACAGACTCAGTGGCAACGGGATTGTGGAGAGAAACCACCGCACCATAAAGGCAGTTGCCGAAAGAAGAGGCACCTCACCTGAGCAAGCCATCTACTGGTATAATATGTCGCCTAGATTGGAACAAGTGCCAGAGACGGTTCCGCAACTGTCAACATTCGCATATTCCTGGAAACATCCCAGGGTTGAGCCAGCAAGCTATTTCAGCAATGGCCAAAGCAGGCTTAAGCAACATGATTAAGCCTTTTAATGACGATGGTGATGTGGTAGCGTGGCTTAAAAAAGTTGACCTTGTGGCACGGATTCAAAAGTTGGATGATGTGGCCGCAGTAATACCACTGTTTCTAGAAAGGGACACGCTGGCACTCTACTTAGAGCTCAGCGAGCGAGAACAGGGTGACGCGGACGCCATCAAGGGTCGACTGATCAAAGCTTTTGCAGAGGGGCCTTTTGAGGCCTTTAATACTTATTGATATTACTGAACACCGGATGAGGGTCCATGCAATTGTCACCGATCATCTGGTGCCTGGCGTCCAAGCCATCATTGGAATAGATGTTATATGCCGAAATAGCTTGAATCTCCGTAATGTTGGTGGTTCACCTCAAACACACAAAAAATGATTATAGTCCTGTTGCGCCTACTCTCCTGCCTGATCTGGAATCGCCCACCACCAAGAAATGAAGCTCGTTTTGTAGTTTCCAGCTTCACGCTCACACGAGATTATGCAAGAACGCATGTAATAAAATGTTGGCCGCCATCTTTGTTTTTCCTTTTCTCGGCCTGAACTCACTCGCTGAGCACCCACGGTAAGATTTGTTTTTTCTTAGCTTCTAACCACAAATATTTTAAGCAATCTTGCAAACATAAAGATAAATATTAAAAATAACGTTAGTTGCCGTATTAAAAAATATGCATATATGTATGACCTGCATCAAACCTTTTGAAAACCTCATTGTCTAAAGTAAATTCGTCTTGGTTTTATAAAGTAATGACCAGGAATAGAAAATCGAACAGCCGAGTTCATAGCTCGTGTAAGAAAAAATATATATATATATATATACATATATATGGACTGGACTTTCCCGTCATGTTCGACACATGAGGGCTAAAAATTCGCTCTGTTTCACTCTGCCTTCAATCCTTGTGCCACATGTGTGACACGAGGCCAGCTCTGCTCCCACAAACCAAGCCGCACGACTCACAGGATACAGGCTGGGAAGGTGCTGTTCCTACTCTTGCTCTATGAAGATTTGTTTGATTTGATAGCCGTGTGTCAATGTATGTGTTAATGCCCGCAAAACATTTTTCCCTCCACAATTTTCTATCCACAGCATCTTCTTCAAAGGTTTTTGGGTTCAGGCCTGCGTGTTTAAGATTGTCTTTCAGCTTATCTCTGTACCTCAGAAATGGACGACCCACATTTCGATTACCCTCTTTCAGTTGACTGTATGCTAGTTGCTTGGGAAAACGGTTTTCATCCATGCGAACAAGGTGACCAGCCCACCGAAGCTGAGACTTCATCAGGAAGGCTTCAATACTTAAAATGTCGCACCTAGCAAACAATCCCGAGTTAGGGGCCTTGTCTTTCCATGTTAATCCACATATACTGCAAAGGCAACGCTTATGGAATGTATCCAGTTGCTCAATCTGCCTACGGTATGGGGTCCAGGCTTTCGATTTATACAGGAGTATCGAAACAATCACTGCATGATAAACTGAGATTTCGGTCTTTAGAGTCAAACTTCTTTCCTTCCATACTCTTGACTGCAGTTTGCCAAAGGCATCAGTCGCCTTTGAAATTCTGCTCAATATCTCATCATCAAGTGATGCTGACGAATTCACCTTACTTCCGAGATATGCAAAGCATTCAACATAGTTTAGAGGCTGTCTATTCATTAAGATTTTCTGAGGCGGTTCCACATATTCTGGTCTCGGAATATTCACACCACCTTGCTGCAACGGGGTGGGCTTTGGTTGGTAGATAACTTCTGTCTTTTTAATACTAATCGTCAAACCAAATGCTTTTGCGGCATTGGAAAACTTGTCAACTAATTCTTGTGCTTCTTCAAATGAAGTGGCCACGAGTGCAGCATCGTTTGCAAAAATAAAATCACGAACCATTTTGCTTCTTGTTAGTGTTTTAGCTTTGAATCTTTGATGATTAAAAAGACCCCCGGTAGTTCTAAACTCAAAATGGACACCTTGCGTGTAATCTTTAAAAGCATACTCGAGCATGATTGAAAAGAAGATGGCAAAGAGCACAGGTGCCATAACACAACCCTGTTTCGTACCGGTTTTTGCCTTGAATGACTCAGAGAACTTTCCGTCTGCTCTTACACTTGCCTCCATATTCTCGTGAAAGGATATTATTACATTTAACATTTTTTCAGGGATTCCAACTTTATTCAAAACCTTCCAAAGTGCGACTCTGTTGACAGAGTCAAACGCCTTGGTTAGGTCGATAAAAACAACAAACAGATCCTGATTTTTCTCACGTACCTTCTCTGCAACTTGACGTAAACAGTAGATCATGTCGATGATTCCCCTTCCAGATCTAAAACCACACTGTGTCTCAGGAGTAATTTTGTCTACTAGATGAATGATTATCCTGTTCAAAATGACCCTGGCTAGTACTTTTCCAACCACAGAGAGCAGTGATATTCCACGGTAGTTATCACAATCAATGCGCTTTCCTTTATTCTTGAAGAGATGGATTATTGATGAGTTCCTGAAATCCTGAGGTACAGAACCGCTTTCCCAGATCCCGATGAATAACTCCAAAAGTGTTTTCAAAAGTGTGTTCCCCCCAAACTTGAATATTTCAGCCGGTATACCATCATCACCTGCACACTTTCTCAGTAGCATTTGTTTTACAGCTGTGAGAACTTCAGAAAAATTAGGAATCACATCTAGGTCTGGTATTTGGATTCTTGCAGGCAAAGAACTGAAAACATCATCGTCAACATCAGAAGAATTCAGCACTCCTTCAAAATGGTCCTTCCAGCGGTTAAGGATGTTAAATATTATCAGTCAACAAGGTTGTACCATCTGCCCCCATAACGGATGAAGTACCACATTGTTGTGGTCCAAAAACTTCTTTCAGACCCTCATAAAATACCCTCGCATCTTTCCTATCAAAAGCAGTCTGGAGCTCAGAGGCTTTTGCAGACCACCAATCTTCTTTCATTTTCCTCAATCGGCGCCGAACATCCCTCCTGATACTGAGATAAGCCGACCTCCTCACTGCAGAATTCTTTTCTGATATCCAGGCCCTGTGCGAAGAGTGCATCCGGTCTAAAATACCCTGAATTTCAATATCATTTTCGTCAAACCAATCCTGATGCTTCCTCTTGGAAAGTCCTAGTACTTCGCTTGAACATTTATAGATGGCATCCCACAATTCTTCCAGGACTCTTCAATATCATTGTTTATCACAATTTTGTTTAACTTCGCATCTAACTTAGAAGATAATTCTTCTTTCTTTTCAGTGTTCAGTTCTTCCATATTCAATGGCTTCGGCATCTTAATTGTATGCCTTCTACCCTTAGGTCGTAGTTTCAGTGATGTCTTGCATCGAATCAGGGTGTGATCCGACAGCCAACATGAGTCATGAAATGAACGACTCAAAAGAATATCTCTCCTGTTTCTTTTCCGGGTTATAACAAAGTCAATAAGATGCCAATGCTTGGACCTTGGGTGCATCCATGTGCTTTTACAACGATTTGGCTGCTGAAACATAGTATTTGTAATGAAGAGACCATGTTTACTACAAAATGACGACAAGCGAATTCCATTGTCATTTATTTTCCCCATAACATGAGCCCCAATCATATTTCCCCATGTCTCCCTGTCTGAGCCTATTGAAATCTTCCATCAGTAAGATCTTGTCATGAAAGCTTACGTTTCTTACTATGTCACCAAGCTTTTCGTAGAAGTTTGTGACTTCTACCTCTTCTGCATTTAGAGTTGGTGCATAGCAGCTTACCAATGTCAGTTCCATTCCAGCTGTAAGTCCCATTCTAAGGGTCATTAAACGATTGTCACCGCCCCGAGGAAGAGCCTCCAGAGAGTCAGCAATATTTGATTTTATTGCAAAGCCAACACCGGAACTATGCCTCTCCCCCTCTTTCCAACCTGACCAAAAGAACGTGAAACCTTCGCCAATTTCTTTCAATTCACCTGATCCCAAAAGATGTGTCTCGGATAAGGCAGCAATGTCAATGTTGTATTGTTTCAGTACTTTTGCAACTAGCGCCATCTTCCTCTCGAAAGAATCATCACTATCAAGCAATGTTCTTACATTCCACATTCCAAAATTGAACGCATTCTTTGTATTTCGAATTGAGTTCCTGTTTCGACTGCACAATTGGATAGCCAGTCAACGGCAGCAAGATGACAAGCTTTTGTGTGAACAAGATTTTTTTAGGGCTCCTTTTATCGCCCCCTCCCTGTCTAGGGAAAGCAGATTCTACATCTAGAAAAGATCTGCTTTGCCACATAGTAGAGGACACGAACTGTGCAATTGCTCACAAATTTTTACACAAGAACGGCCATCACCTACTACGCCGCTAACTGTGCAGAGTACCGACTAAAGGCCTCCAGTGGTATCCTCCACCTCCAACACCAGTACCCCATCGTCAATGAATTTCGCCTGATGGAACATTTTGCTTACTGTTTTTGGATGTTGTAAGTGTAACGTGCATCCAGGAGATAAGCGCCCGCGTGTTTGCGTGTTGTGTGGGTACGTGGGAGAGACGGATGAGGGGAAAAAGACTTACCTCGAGACCAGCTCAGCGTTACTGACCAAAAATAGAAAAGAAAGACCAAGATGGCGACCGCCGTCTTTTGTAAAGTATGATGTCTCACAAAGTCACACGAATTCTCGGAATATGCAAATTTAGCCGGCCTAGAACGACGATAAAAGCGGGTGAGGGGAAAGACGGGGCGAGTGACGATTGAGTTGGCTGGGGAATCGTGTGGCTGTTGCTTCTTGTGCCGTGTTGAGGATATCTTACCGTGTTAAAGAGAGAGTCGGGCGCCATCTTGAATTTTTTCCTTACAAGCTATTCCGGCCATTTGGCCTCTAGGACTATGACCGAGTCGAAATTTGACTTAAAGCTCATACCCGAGTTTGACGGGTCCACGTCCATCGTCGACTGGGTTGAAAGGGTCGAGCTGACGTGCGACCTTTGTGAGGTGAAAAGGGTACACACTGTGATTCCCCTGAGATTGGCTGGGGGTGCCTTGAGTGTATATCAGCAACTCAGTGCTGCCGAAAAGGGAGATGTCACCGCAATTAAAGCTGCGCTGTACAAGGCATTTGCCATGGATCCTTGTACGGCCTATGAAAAATTTGCTTCCCGAAAACTTCTACCTGAGGAAAGCGTGGACGTTTTCTTCGCTGAGTTAAAGAAACTCGCAGTTCTGTTCGGTGGAAGGGTGTCGGAGCGGACGCTCGCGTACGCGTTTGTGGCGGGCCTTCCCACTCGGGTGAAGCAGCTACTGAGAGCCTCAACCAGCGTTTCAACAACGATCATGGAACACTTGATGGAACGTGCTCGAGCCATCATCAAAGATGAGGAGGACCTAGGGGAACCAGTTGTGATGGCGACACAGACAGGCCAGATTGGCGCTCGGGAGATTCCGAATCAGAACCCTGCAAGCAATGGGAAATGTTTTCGCTGCGGCCGACGCGGACATTTTGCAAGGAATTGCACCAACAGGGGGCGTGTGCGCTGTTTTAAGTGTGGCGGTTTGGAGCATCTAGCCCAAAACTGTGCGGGAAACGTATCAGGGGAGAGGACGTCAGCGCCGCCCTGCTCCCCGAGCAAAATTTGAACAAGGCGCAACCAGTAATGACCGTCTACATAAATAGGATACCCTGCTCAGCACTTCTCGACTCAGGCTGTTCGCATACTATAGTGAGCACCAGGCTGTGTCCAAGTTGGACTAAGAGGAAGATCAAAGTCACCACGATAGGAGGCGAGACCCAGACATGCTGTGGAGCTGGAACTGTCAAGATCTACACGGACACCGGTGCAGCCACTAAGATCAATGTGCTCGTGACCCAAGGAAATCTCCTGGGGTTTGACCTGTTGCTCGGATACGATGCCATCAAGGCGCTGGGGGGAGTCGCAATTCATCGGGATGGAAAGGTGCGATTCTTAGAGGCCCCAGTGTGTGCAGCACTCCATATCGATCGGCCGGATTTTACAGTGGACTACGACTCGCGCAAGAGGGCCTGGATTGCATCTTGGAAGTGGACCGAGGGAATGGCACCGACTAAACTCAAGAATGGGGTTGCAGAGTACCCTATACCCAGTGAGGCCCGAGCAGAATACGAAAGGGAACTAAAGGCGTGGATCCAAGATGGCTGGTTAATCCCCTACCCTGAGGACAAGCTTGGGCCTCCGAAGGGTCTAATACCCTTGATGGCAGTAGTCCAGCATAACAAGTCGAAAGTACGGCCCATGCTGGACTATAGGGAGCTTAACAAGCATATTGAAGCCTACACTGCCGATGCTGACGTATGCGCCAGTAAGTTGAGGGAATGGCGTCAGAAAGGCACTAATGTCTCAATATTGGATTTGCGAAAAGCCTATTTACAGGTGCGAGTTGATGAGACGTTGTGGCCGTTCCAGACAGTTTGGTTCCAGGGGCAGAGGTACTGCCTTACACGCCTTGGCTTTGGCCTAAATGTGGCACCACAGATCATGAAGACTATTGTCAACACAGTATTGTCCCAAGAAAAGCCCATGAGGGACTCAACGTCAGCTTACATTGATGATGTATACGTCAATGAAGATGTACAGTCTGTGTCGTGTGTCAAAGAAAAGTTGGCTCAGTTTGGTCTGGAATGCAAGAATCCCGAACGTTTAAGGGAAGGAGCACGTGTATTGGGATTGGATGTTTATGAAGAAGATGGCACCCTATAATGGAGGCGTGGCAGTGAAATTCCAAGCATCCCCAACCTCGTTACAAGGCGGACCGTTTTTTCTTGGTGTGGAAAACTTGTTGGTCACTTACCGGTCTGTGGCTGGCTCCGCGCAGCTGTTGGTGTGATTAAACGCAGAGCAAATTTAACAACCACGGGTTGGGATGACATATCCGATGATGTCCTACTAACTCTGATGATTAAAGAGACACTGGAGAGAGTGAACAAGAAGGACCCTGCCTGTGGGCGGTGGTGTGTTAACGGAGACAACGTAGGTGTGTGGGTTGATGCCAGTTCTTTGGCGTTGGGAGTATCGTTGGAGCAAGGAGGAAACGTGTTCGAGGATGCGTGTTGGCTGCGGCCCATAACAGATTCTCAGCATATCAACCTGGCAGAGCTGGACGCTGTTGTAAAGGGGGTAAATCTGGCCCTGCAGTGGCAGTCTAAGAAGTTGACCTTGTACACAGATTCTCTCTGTGTCTACCACTGGGTGTCTGACACACTTTCAGGACGGACACGAATCTGTACCAAGGCAGCAAGCGAAATGTTAATACGGAGAAGGCTAGACACGCTAAAAAACCTGGTATCTGAGTATGGGCTATCACTGAGCGTCACTCTGGTGCCATCACATTGTAATCGTGCTGACCAACTGACCCGTGTACCTCACAAATGGTATGAAGCCGCGAAGATGGGAATGGAGATTACTGCTCGATCTTGTGCAGTTGCAATCGACCCATGTCAAATACAAAAAATTCATGCACAGAGCAGACATCCGGGTATCAAGAGGACCCTTTATTTTGTGAGGCGTGCATACCCAGCAGTGACCAAGATGGATGTCAGACAGATCGTCAGAAATTGTGAGGCTTGCCAGTCTATTGATCCTGCACCAGAGCGATGGCAGAAGGGTCGCTTGGAAGTTGAGAGTGTGTGGCAGCGGCTGGCCATGGATATTACCCATTACAGTGGCAAGCCCTTTCTAACTCTCATTGATTGCGGGCCAACGAGATTTGCGGTGTGGCGGCAGATGACCAGACAGGATTCAGCAAATGTTGTTCGCCACCTATCATCCATTTTTTTGAGCGAGGTGCGCCGGAAGAGCTCCTGACTGACAATGATGCAGCATTTTGTAGCCAGCAAGTCCGGCAGTTGTTAGATGAGTTGGGCGTCCGACTACGGTTGCGATGTGCGCATGTGCCGTCAGGAAATGGCATTGCTGAAAGAAGCCATCGCAGCATCAAGAGAATTGCTGCCAGGAAGCGATGTACTATTGCGGAAGCAACATATTGGTACAACATTACGCCAAAGGACGGGACGTCCCCTTCAACCGCACCTGCGAATGCTATTTACACGTACCGAGTCGGAGTGAAGGGAATCAACACTACGCAGCCAACCGACAAGGGAACATATAACAGATATGAAGTGGGAGATCCAGTGTGGGTGCGGCCTCCAGGAAATCGGTGCACCGACAAGTTTAAGCGAGGACACATATCTGGAGTGATTAGCCAGCAGTCTGTTTTGGTCGATGGAACCCCACGACATGTGCGAGATCTTCGCCCAGCTACCGAGGTGCGTCATACAACTACAGAAGAAAGCAGTGAAGCGTCTAGCGATGAGCTGCCGATGCACGGATTCAGTGAGCCCCTTCCAGAGACTGATAGCGATACTTCATCTGATGAGGCGGAACCAGATCCAGAGCCCGAATCTGAAACAGTGAATGTACCTCTTCGCAGAAGCACATGCACTAAAAGGCCCCCCCCCCCAGTGCTCTCTATGTGATCATCAGATCAGGGGGGAGTGTAACGTGCATCCAGGAGATAAGCGCCCGCGTGTTTGCGTGTTGTGTGGGTACGTGGGAGAGACGGATGAGGGGAAAAAGACTTACCTCGAGACCAGCTCAGCGTTACTGACCAAAAATAGAAAAGAAAGACCAAGATGGCGACCGCCGTCTTTTGTAAAGTATGATGTCTCACAAAGTCACACGAATTCTCGGAATATGCAAATTTAGCCGGCCTAGAACGACGATAAAAGCGGGTGAGGGGAAAGACGTGGGAGAGTGACGATTGAGTTGGCTGGGGAATCGTGTGGCTGTTGCTTCTTGTGATGTGTTGAGGATATCTTACCGTGTTAAAGAGAGAGTCGGGCGCCATCTTGAATTTTTTCCTTACAGTAAGAAAGCAGAGTGAGCAATGTCATGGCTACTCACTCAATGATTTGATTTAAGTGGTAATGGCTTGTGTAGACCCATTCACACTTTTTGAAACAGCCGATAACATCAGCTGGTGCAAAATATGCCACGGAAATAATGAACAGCTGCATCTCAGGCTTTGTAATAGAGTTTTCCATCACTTAGGTAGACTGTCAACCAGACTTAAGAGCCACTACCTGCCCATGAAATGAGATATTGCGTGCCAGACACCAACCTGGGATTTCAAAGTCCACGCTATATATATATATATATACACACATACACATACACACACATACACATATATACACATGCATATAAGTGCATGTGGAGCTTGTTGGCCGTTCATCCACCCTTTGTAAGGTCTTGTTTTTGATCCTTCTGGGAGATTAGCCACCCTCCTCACCAAGCAAGCTAGTGGGAGAACCAGTTTAGTCGCCAGTTACCCGACCATGCAGCAGGTAGTATTGGGTTACATGGTACCAGTAGCACATTATGTGACCTGACAAATATATATATATATATATATATATATATATATATATATAAACAAATTTATATGGTCACAACACTGAACATGCTAAATGTTTCGGATAAATAATCGGTTAAAACCAGAAGTCCTTATTAAGCGACTTAATAAACGGTTGCTTTTAACAGACAATTTGTGCAAAACATTAGACTGCCCAGTATCGCGACAATGTAAATTTATATTAATAAAAATATATCTTGATTTTGGTTTATCGAACACTCTTAATATCCTCGTAAAATTCATTACTCTTGAATACTTTTAGCTTGTTTTATATATATATATATATATATATATATATAAATGTTTATTTTTTAAATAGTGTTAATTTCAATGTATACCGTTTTCGTTTAACGGGGTGAGACTGTAATGATAAAAACTGAATCACCATTAATTTTGAGTGAAGCTTAATGTATCTATTTTATAGGTGCAGAGCATATATATAAAAAAAACTTGTTGAAATTAAAAAAATTACATTTTTCGTTTTTGTAACTTTTGTTTATTTCATCTTGAATTTCTTCATTACAGCCGTTTCGTTAATGGGATGGCAATTTTATGATTTTATGTTTTCATAAAAATTTCCGGTTCTCACCAACTCATTAAATATTGTTTCCATTCGATGTTACCAACAAAATGTTGATTTTTTACATGATAAACCTGGTGTTTGGGGAAAAGAAATTCCATCCCCACGTTGTTACTAGTTGGCCGACTTGTAACAACATGGAATGGAATTTCTTTTCCTCAAACACCAGGTTTATCATAAAGTGTTATGAAGTTTATTTGAGGATGTCGCACATCTTTTCCTTGCTGATAGTTTTATTTGCCATGGTTTAGGAACGGCTCAATCCTCAAGTACTTTACCATGGGCATTGTGAAGATCTTACGCAAAAGCAAGGATGGTGGAGATGGGTTAAATAATCATCAGCCCTTAACGATGCTTAACGCAGAGTAAAAGTATTGGCCAAGATTATTGCTAATCGTCTGCAGTTTCTCCTGGATAATCTGATTAGGAACCTTGTGTCGTTAAGGACAGGATAATTCAGGATAATTTCATTCAATACGCTTGATAATAGAAAAAGTCGACACTGAGGTCGCACTGATCAATTTAAACCTGTTCAGGGCCCTTGATAGCATGGACTATTCATATTTGGGGGTTGTTTTAATGACGGCCAGTTTTGATCCGCAATTTCGTTCATGTGTTAAACTCCTTTATGCAAATCCCGTGGTGATGGTAGAAGTAAATAGGATGAGATCGTGACCCTTCAGCTTACCCTATCTTACAGCTTACTTATCTATTTGTTAAGGTAGTCCTTTATCACCGATACTCTATGTCCTTGTGTTATAACCTCCCTTCGCAGGCTAAGGGTGAATTCGGTTCTATGTGCTATCGCTTTCTGGACGTTTCCTTCAAGGTAAAATACTCTGCCTATGCCAACGATATTAACAGTGCTTGTAATGAGCAATGTCGAGATTAGTGTCGTTGGCACAGAAATCAGATTGTATGAGATGGTAGCAGGGGCTAAAATTAATTGTGACATATCTTTTGGCTTGCGCATTAGAACCTGGAGGGGAGTCTACCTTCAGGGACCCTTTGACTGGAGTGATGGATCTTGCAAGATACTCAGTGTCTGGTTTGGTCCTGACCTTCAACTGGAGAAAAATTGGTCCAAGGTTTTGAAAGCAGTACTATCTGCAGTTAGTCTGTGGATAAGCAGAAACATTTCATAAAAGGAGAGGGTGAACATGTGCGTTTCGCATATATATCCGATCCTTTTAATTCTTCCCCTCCCATCAGATACACTGCTACGTTTACAGTGGACTCTTTTTCAGTTCTTGTAGGTTGGAAGGACTCCGATGGTCTGTCGCAATATCTGCTATTTCCTTCTTCTGAGGGCAAGATGGATATGCCAAATGTGAAGCTTCGTCAACACACGCTTAGGATCTATTACCTAGATCGTATGTGTACACAAATAGAGGGAAACGATAGCTTCTGGAAAGAAGACACTAAGAAAACCTTCCCGGCTTTGAGAAATATGCACTCGTCCAGGGAGAGGGGGGCACACAAGTTGTCCCAAAATGAGTGCTTTTTCTTTCCAGAGTGTTGTCGCGCAATGAGGTTCCTTTTTAGGGTGAAAGAAAGCCTCTCCGATGTTCTGTTGTGGTCCTGAAAGGCATTATATCGGGTGTTATTGAGGGGATCCATTAGGGATTATATGAATTAGGGGCTTGCTTTAACAAAGGGGCATCTTTGCTTAATCTGGCCTTGGGCGCCTGAATCGTTTTTTTTTTTTTTTTTTTTTTTTTTTTACTAATGAAGAGACATTTCTGGCCTTGCTCGTGGTTTGAAATGCACTCTGGATCGGTTATTTTTTGTCAACGGTGTGGCAATGAAGATGGCACTTCTCAAAGCCGGGAAGGTTTTTTACCTTTTGTTGCATCATTGTGCCGCTGATTGAGTTTGTTGCAGGCCTCATGGTTCGCATACTGAACGTGTCATCTTTTACCCTGGTACTCATCAATGTTTGTAGCAGCTGGACTCCGACAACGGACAGGCTTAGAAAATAATTTTTTTTTACCTTGCTAGCAGTGATGAGAAAAGTGATCTACGGATCTGAGGATTTCACTCCTCTCGACCTTACACGAATCTTCCATTATCATTTGAAGGATGAGAAGGCTTGACTCTCTTTCTCAGACTTTTCTGAAAGGTGGATGTCTGTCGTGTAAATTTGACAAGTCTTAGGTGGTACTTGGACGTACCTTAGGCAAGAGAAATTTGAGTTTCACAAATATCAACATTGACACACTTTTTAGTCAAATGCAGGTCTAGTCCAAGTTAAGTTTAAAGATTAATTTTTAGGCATTTAAATTCACAACTTAGTGTGTGAAAGTGATCATCAGGTCCTGTTTTAGTTTGTCCCGTTTTTTTTTTTTACCTCATTTCCGCTCTCATTAAGGTGACAGATCGCCTAATTTGCCTGAGATGTGACTTCCCTTTCGAGGTTTACGAAAGAAGTCTGAGTAATTAAGCGTTAGGGCCCATATCACCCTTTTTACTAGCAAATAGGCGTATCTACCACAATTTAGTAATGGGTTAGTTCTTTTTACTACAATTGCAAATATTAGTAAAATGCGGTAATTAAAATTTTTATGCCCTTAACTCCTCGTTAATATGGATTTTGTAGGGAAAATTGTGGAACCAAGAAAATGGCTTACCGTTAAAGCATCCACGCATGTGTGCGTCATATGGAATCAAGCTGTCGGGGAGAGAGAAGAAAGAATCAAGATGGCGGTGCCCACAACTTTTATCACTAAGCGGTTTTGTAAAGTTACTTAAAATCTCGCTGCTGTGTGTAAAATCTCACTGCCTGACTGCATAAAAGGAGGCCGCAGGGATAACACAGGGATAACGCAGGCAGATGATTATGAACATCTTTGGAGGCAGCCTGAAGTATTGTAGGAGAATTCTTGGGGACTATTGTAGCGTGTTACTGAATCACTTTGCTTTCCTTTTTCCCCTTTTTGCATTACAAGCCATTTCGGTGTTATGGACAAATTTGACCTGAACTTGATCCTGAATTCGACGGCTTCTCCACTGGTCCATCCACCGTTGAATGGTTTGAAAAGGCCGAACGTTCTTACAGGCTGTCTAAAATAAAAGAGCCCCCGCTAGTCATCCTACTAAATCTCACATATCAGCCTATGCCATATACCAGCAACTCGGGGTGATGTGGACCTAGAAGAAATTAAAAAGGCACTGTATGCAGCCTTTGATATAGATCCCTTCTTTGCCTGGAAACAATTTATTGAACGACGGCTCGAACCGGATGAAATGGTAAACGTCACCCTGTCCGACTTGAGGAGGCTGGCTGTACCATTTGCCTTTTTGGCGGGTCTTCCAGACAACACCAGTCGGCTATTGCGAACGTCTCCGAAACTTACTGAGCTTGGATTGTACGAATTACTTGCCAGAGCCCGAAACATTTTGAAAGACTCAAGACTGGTCACGGCAGCTATAAAAGCACCTGAACCACCAACAGAGGGTTCAAGATGCTACAGATGTGGGAGACCAAACAATTTCTTCAGTGACTGCCAAAGCCAAAGCAATACAGGGAACACAAATGATGAAAAGAGTATGAGGACGAATATCATTATAACAAGCTAAGCAACATAGCACAGAATTGTTTGGGAAACAAGTGCGGGAACAAAGTACTGTTGCTACCCTTGCTCAAGGTCAGTCAGTATATGCGGCGTTGCCTGTAGTTGACATAGTAGTCGACGGCGTATGCTGACTGGCGCTTGTCAACACCGGGTGATTGTGAAACACTACCTATGGAACAGACTGGTGGCAATAACGGTGGTAATGAGGAAGATGGCAATGAGGAAGTGCTGCCCCCGGTTCTTTGAAGAAGTACCTGATAAAGACGACTGCTCCCCTGCCCTGTTTGTGATCATGAGATCAGGGAGAAGTGTAGCAGAAATAGCAATAACCGAAATTACGAAATTACCTCGGATATGTCTGTTGTGTTGCAGGCTGAGCGGAAGAGAGAGGTCCAAGATGGCGTCCATGGGTTTTTATTGGCGTTGACTCCATACAATTCTCGCAGAATCATATCTGCTCTCCCGCGATTATGCAAATATATAATTCTCGGACGCTATAAAGGCAGGTCGCTGGGAAGCTGTCAGGCAGTGTTCTGCAGCTTGTGTGTAGGTGGTTCTGGTGGTTGGATTGTTCTTTGTGACGAACCACGTGTCGGGGAGAAACTAGTTTTCTTCTGCCTTTTTTTTTTCTTCTTCTTTCTCTATGGTTATTACAGCCAAGAAATCCCTCTCTTCTAAAGGTGGGCGGTGTAGGGCGAAACTGACAAGAGGCATTGTGAGATGAAACTGAGCACAAAATACAACTGGAACGGACTGGCGATGGATATAACTCATCACAAGATTTATCGATTGCGGTCCATCTAGGTTTTCAGTATGGTGGCCACTGCGTCGGCAAGATGCTACTACCATCATCTGACAGTTAGAGAGTGTCTTCCTTGAGTGAAGCCCACCGATAAAGATACTGACCGACAATGAAACTGTGTTTACTAGTGAGGATTCAAAAATTTGTGGATAGTTGAGATGTGCATCTGCGGTTTCGATGTGCTTACTAGCCGAGTGGGAACAAGATCATCTAACAAAATCATAGAACCGTCAAGACCATCGCAGCCAGAAAGGTCTGTACAGTATCTGAGGCAGTCTATTTGTACAATGTTAACCCAAAAGATGACGTTTAACATAACACAGCACCAGCCGATGCATTGTATATGCACCATGTCAGGGTGAAGGTCATTGAACAGACTGCACGATGAAAGCACACATGAATGTTAGAGCTGTGTTGTTCCTTTTTGAAGGAGAGCCCAGCAAAGAGGCTTCATACCCTGATTGTGATCATGAAATCAGGGGGAATGTAGGGAAAATTGTGGAAACCAAACCAAGGAAATGGTGTAACGTTAAAGCGTCTGCACGCGTGTGCTTCATGAAAAATCAAAGTGTCAGGGGAGGGAAGAAACAATCAAGATGGCGGCACGTACAACTTTTATCACTAAGCGGTTTTGTAAAATGACACAAAATTTCGCTGCTAGACTGCATAAAAGGATGCTGTGGGGAGAACGCATACAGAATCCTTGGAGATGATTACGAGAATCCTTGGAGAGGGTTGTAGGAGACTGCCTTTTATATAGTTCTTTTGTGGTCCTAATCTAGGTCTCCAAAGATTGGCGAACAATAACTCACACAAAAAGAAATTCAGTTGATTCATACACCAACAGGCGTCAAAGATTTTAGACCATAAAACTCATGCAAATAGCCCAGTGAATTCACATCAACAGACTAAGAAACTATGTGAAAAGGTTAAGTGGATTTATACATCAACTGTCGAATTAGACACATGAGGATTTCAAATCTCGAAAAACTTAGTTGATCTTAAATTAACGGTCGATCAGGAATTTTATGCATAAACATACCCCTTCTTGAAATTGCCGAACGTGATTTTCAGAAATATAACCAGTTTCTGCTAAGCAGAATTTCAACAATGCTGAAAATAAGGTTATTTTTTGCTAAACATAAATTTCAATGAATTGGAAAAGTCTGAGTTGCACGACGATCTTCACTTTACATAAGTCTGAACGTTTCTTTCTTATAATTGCCCGCTTATGGAACACTGTTCTGCTGGCTTGCTTCTTGACTGACTACAAATCCAATGTAAATAAGTTCGGAAAAGTCTGATGATGTTCACTCTTCACAGGTCTGGACGCTTCTGCCCAGACACCCCAGCAACCTGTTTTTATGGTGCCTGGGTGTACCTCAAAATCACCTGTGAGATGCGATTTTTCGAGAACTGTTCGAGACCCTGGGCATTAAAAGACTGAAGTATAATGGGGGGGGGGGTTCACCTCAAATACACAAACGGAATGTTCAAGAAAGAAATTACTGCTACAGTCCTCTGTCTCTACTCTCGTTGCCTTCTCTCCTGCCTGATCGGGAATAATCTCCCAGTACTGAGAAATGAACATCGTTTTATAGTTTCCATCTTCACGCACACCTTTTCTTCGCCTGAACTCACTCACTGAGCACCCACGGTAAGACTTGTCTTTCTTGCTTCTAACCACATGCCTCCCTGATCTCAAGATCACATTTCGTAGTCTCTCATCCACTGTGGCGGTCGCCTCTCTCTACTTGGCCTCTGAGGTGTCTCGTCCTCCTCCTGTAGCTGCACACTCCCCTCCACTGCTTCGCCCTCCACTGGTCTGACGTCGAGAATGTACCTCGGGACTCCTTCCACCACAATGTTGTTACTAGTGTTCCTCCCAGTCACGTGACCTCTACTCCATTGTGTGGTGCAGCGCGCCCCCGGTGGCTTCACCCATACCTCGTCCCCGAGTTTAATTGTCCCTGTGGCCTCTACTTCTCGGCTTGCTGGCTCCACCCTGGGATGTCTCCAGGAATATGCAAACGTTGACAGTTGCGGGACTGTCTCTGGTACTTGTCCCAGTTTAGGCGACATGTTATACCAGAAGACGGCTTGCTCAGGTGAGGTGCCTCCTCTTTCCGCAACTGCCTTTATGGTGCGGTGGTTTCTCTCCACGATCCCGTTGCCACTGAGTCTGTAGGCAGCTCTGAAAAATTGTTGGATATTCCATTTCTTCATTACTTCCGTCACTGCTACTGACTTGAATGCGGTCCCGTTGTTGGTTAACAACTCTTCCATGGGACCTCGCTCCAAAAACACCTCATCGAGGATTGCCGCTATTTCATTGCCTGTTCCTCCATGTAGCTTCTTCCATAGGGCAAATCGTCGGGGCCTGCAGTCAATCATGGTCAAGTAAAGTCCACCCCTGTAATGGGTGACATCGCATGCCAGTCTGTAGGGAAACGTGCGACTTACCTAATTAGCACGTGTGCATAATTCAACAGGTTGGTCGTGGAATGAAGTGAATGAAGAAGAAAGAAACAAAAATGGCTGCCTTATCTCTTTATATGCCTGCAATGTGACCACCCGATATGCAAATGAGATGCTTTTAGTTGGAGATAAAAGAGGGTTGATTTTTGAGAGGGTCGTTCATTTTGAAGTTGGATTTCAAAGCAATAAGTTGAATTAGCAGAAGTACGTTGGGAGTTGAGAGAAGGTGCATTACGTGTACAGAAGTTGGAAGTTTGGACAAAAGTGTTAACCTTACACAGGAAATTATTGGTGTGACGGGCGGAAGAAATAAAACTCAAGTTATTGAGTTATAAGCTATTTCGGCTCTCGGTGTGCGGTGACTCGAAAGGCAGAAAATGGACAGATTCGACTTTTGCTTGATACCTGAGTTTGATGGATCTACCACTGGACCATCTGTCGTCGAATGGGTGGAAAAGGCTAAAAAGATCTGTACACTGTGCAGAATTAAAGAACCAGCCACAGTCATTCCTTTGAGGTTAACCGGAGGGGCCTATGCAGTCTACCAGCAACTCGGAGATGAACCAGACTGGGATACAATCAAACACAGCCTGTATACAGCGTTTGGTACAGATCCGTTTGTTGCATGGCAACAGTTCAGGAGCCGGCGACTCTACCCTAAGGAAACCGTTGATGTGTACCTAGCCGACCTACGAAAGTTGTCGGTACCATTTGGTGGGGTTAATGATAAGATATTAAGATGTACCTTTTTGTAGGTTTGCCTGAGGAGGTCAGCAAACTGTTGCGGGCATCGTCACGAATTGATGAAGTGACAACAGACGAGTTATTAGCCCAAGCTTGAAACATCTGTAATGAACAGAAGCAAATTGCAGCAGCAACTAGTATTCAACATGCAACAGTCGAACCGCATGAAGCAATGTAGATTCTCTCCCAGGTAGTAATAAGCATGTAGGCCCAGTGTGCTATAAATTTGGGGAGGCCAATCATTTTGCTAAGGATTGCCGGAGTGATAGGAGGTGTGTATATCCACGAGTACAGAGAACAGTATAATGCTATCGCTGCAATAAGTATGGGCACATATCTCGCAACTGTTTGGGAAACGACGTTAGGGGCAAGGGACTATCACCACCCTTGCCCCTTGCCAACAAATAAACACAGGATTCCCGTCATTGGCGTTAAAATTGACGATATGCAGTGTTCAGCACTCATAGATCCCATTGCCACTGGGTCTGTAGGCAGCTCTGAAAAATTGTTGGATCTTCCATTTCTTCAGTACTTCTGTCACTGCTACTGACTTGAATGCAGTTCCGTTGTCGGTTAACAACTCTTCCACGGGGCCTCGTTCCAAAAAGACCTCATCAAGGATTGCCACTATTTCATTGCCTGTTCCTCCACGTAGCTTCTTCCATAGGGCAAATCGCCCAGGCCCACAGTCAATCATGGTCAGGTAAAGTCCACTCCTGTAATGGGTGACATCGCATGCCAGTCTCTCCCAGGTCCCACTCACCTCCAATTGGCCAGCTTCATGCATGCTTGGAGCAGGATCAATCGACTGACATCTGTCGCATGTCCTGACCACTTGCCTCACTTGCTCCTTGGTGATCCTCGGGTCGACTTTTTTCACTAAGTACCAAGTCCTTTCTACCCCCATATGGTGCAAATTGTGCAGTTGTCGCATGCCAACATCATCTAGATCCGATGGAGCAACAACATCTTTCTTTGGCAACAGCCGACTCTTCTTCACTCTCGTGAGAGTATCTGCTCGGTTCTTTTCAGAAGCCACCATGTCTACGCGAAGCTTCAAACAAAACTCTTGCATCAGCTCAGCCAGCACCCCAAGCCTGCGCTTCACTAACATCTCCGTAGCCCGTTTCGTTTTTATCCTTTTTTTGCTTGAAATGAGAGACTTTAGCCAAGCAAACACCGTGGCAGAGTCTGTTTTGATGCAGATGTCACGTAGTCCCCATTTCAAGGCCAGATTGACTCCCTTTATTGTCGCGTGTAATTCCGCCACATTGATGTGGCTGACGTCATTCTTTTTCCTCAACCAGGCTGCATCTTCTGCAACTACTCCTCCAATTTCCAAAACGAGCCCTGTTGCAATGCTGCTCGCATCGCACCACACGACTCCATCCAATGTTCGCGGTACGTTCCAGGTTCCCCGGACTGGGTCTTGCCATTCTGCTTCTTTCAGGAGCTCTTCCATCATGGCAACCGTTCTTTCTCCCACCTTATCATTCCATCCTCGTCCTTCGGCGTGTCTCTTTATGTAGCTGCATGCTGGTCTAAGCCAGCTAGCAACGGGGTAATGTCCGATCAACTTTCCGCATATGGAAAAAAGTTCACGTCTGTTGAGCTCCTGCTTCAGTTGTGGGATCTCGTTTCCCCTGCGAAACTCTAGGCTGCCTGACGCACCTCGTTTCAGTTTTAGGCCCAAAGCAGCCCCTCCGTCTAATTTTTCCGGCTCTTTGGCGACCAAACCGAACCTCTTCAAATGAGCCACCACCTCCTTGGCAGTTACCACAGTTTCATTCACCAGAATGTCGTCTATGTATGAGCTCACTACCCCATCTCCCTTTCCCATTGTCTCCAGAATCTTCCTGAGGATAGTTGACATAATCTTGGGTGCCGAATTTAACCCGAACCCCACTCGCGTAAGGCAGTAGGTTTTGCCTTTGTACTTGACTAACTGATATTTCCAGAGCTTCTTGGCAACATGGAGTTGCAAATAGGCAGATTTTAGATCTACCAACGTAGATGCGCCATTCATCTGCCTCCATTCCCTAATGGTCTCACTACACACATCTACGGTGTCGCCTCCCGTATGGCACTTAACACGGCCGTTCAGCTCTCGGAAATCCAGGACCGGTCTTACTTTCCCTTTAGTTGTTTGCAGAACGGCCATCAACGGCAAAATGCCCAACTCCACGTCATCCATCCAAGGCATCAGTATCCCCTCCTCAATCCATCGGTCGACTTATTGCTCAAATTCCTTTCTCACCCCTCCTTTAAGCGAATTTGTGTAGCACGCCACCCTGTTTGTCAGTGATGGCGCTTGATGTTTCCATGCCCACTCCACCGTCCACCACTCTCCATCGAATTCAGCTCGGAAGTCCTGATCTTTGATCGACAATTTTCTTTCTTCCCCGATCTTGTTGATCCCTCTGGGGGCTTGCTTCGTCACCGCACACTCTGCTAGTCCGAACCTCACGTTGTTACATGTGATGGTAACACCTCCAAGGCGGCATATAACATCCATTCCAATGATGGCTTGGACGGCTGGCACCAGGCGATCAGTGACAATTGCATGGACCCTCATCCAGCGTTCAGCAATATCAATAGTGACGGTCTTCCTCACTCGACACTTCACTCGCGACCCATCGAATGCCACTACTTCACCCTTCCCTTTCCATCTTCCGACCAGGGTAGTATGCACCATGGTAGTGGTGCAGCCAGTGTCAATCAGGGCCATAACTTCCCGTCCTTCCACTGCAATCTTCTGTTTGGGCATCTGCTGCGGGTGCGCCACTATTCTCGAATCGGGGCGGCCGCTGGCACGTCGGCCTCCCCTCGCCAGTTTCCCGAACTTGTGCATTTTACCACTAAATGGCCTCTCCGATTGCATTTGTAACACACTGTCCATTGCAAGATCTTCCTGCAGTCTCTTCTCATGTGTGGTGCCCCGCATTCAAAGCATGCCATCCCCGGGTTCGGCAGATTCCTGCCCACATCCTGCTGTACCGTTGCTGTCGTTCCTCCAGGCTCCGTGGGCTGGGTGCTCACCAAGATTTTTGCAGTTTTAAGCAGCTCACTCACATCCAGCATCTCCACTCCCGGGAGCTGCTGCAACCTTTTCGATATCTCTTCCGGGAACACGGTAACGAAAGTCATCTTGACTACGTGACTCGTGGCGTGTCCCCTGATGCCCAACAACTCAACCAATCTCCTTATCTCATTCGCGTAGACATCAACAGATTCACCAGTCCACCTCTTCTCTTTCAACTTATTAAAGGCCTCGAAAGGCCCCTCGCAAAAGCTTCGATCAGTCGACCCTTGATGGCATCCGCGTCACCCTGTTCCCGCTCGCTGAGCTCCAAATAGAGGGCCAGTGCGTCCCCTTCCAGAAACAGTGGTATTACTGCGGCCACATCATCCAGCCTCTGAATCCTTGCTTACAAGGTCCACTTTTTTAAGCCACGCCACCGCATCACCGTCGCCATTAAAAGGCTTAATCATGTTGCTTAAGCCTGCGTTGGCCATCGCCGAAATAGCTTGAAGTATAATGGGGGGGGGGTTCACCTCAAATACACAAACGGAATGTTCAAGAAAAAATTACTGCTACAGACCTCTGTCTCCACTCTCGTTGCCTTCTCTCCTGCCTGATCGGGAATAATCTCCCACTACCGAGAAATGAACATCGTTTTATAGTTTCCATCTTCACGCACACATGAGATTACGCGAGAACGGACGAAATAAAAATGCGTGCCGCCATGTTTGTTCTTCCTTTTCTTCACCTGAACTCACTCGCTGAGCACCCACGGTAAGACTTGTCTCTCTTGCTTCTAACCACAAAGACCGCACTCGCCATCTTGGATCTTTTCGTTTTTCCTTCTCAGCCAGCACAACAGACGGACACAAGCACGTTTTTGCATCAATCCTTCTCTATTTTCCCCACATTCAACAATTTTGAAAATGTAATCAGTTTCTGCAAAGCAGAAATTTCAACAATTTCAAAGATATAACCCATTTCTGCTATACAGAAAAAGTAAATCATTCAGTGTTTATTTCAACATTTTCGAAAATAAAACCTGTTTTGGCTAAACAGATAAAGTAAGTCTTGACGACGTAAACATTGAAACCAGTTGATTCACTTGCAATGATAATTACTTCCACACTGCAAAGTTTGCCAACAAATTTCATACTACCCCAGTTAAAAAAATAGAAAAACAATTGAAATAATAACTCCAAACGAATTTATCGCCACACCAGGAAATAGTTTTTTTTTATTCATGTTAAATTTTCTTAGGCAACCGCACAAAAAATGTGAAATAACTTTCAATTGGAGCATGAATATTTCGGAACGACTGTTCTTTTAAGAGTAAAAATATTTATATAGCTTCTTTTACTGTCTCTTCTACTGCTGGTAAAGTGGAGGTCAAGAGCTAGAATTTCTGAAGCACCTTCATTGTATAAAAAAAAATCTAAACAGAACAAAATGAAAGAGTTATTATTTAAATAGTTAAAATGATACTTTTTCTCAGGATATTATTTACTGAAGTGTTCCTGGTTTAGGACAACAAAATTAAAGAAATAATAAAAAAAAGAATTCGTCTTTGCAAGCCAACAACCGCCGAGTTTGAGATCACCACTGACACCAACCTTCGTCTGTCTGCCTCTCACCGACCTAACCTGTGAACTCCTTTTATACATGTCTCCCGTTCGATTTTGTGTGATTTTGCTTGACTTCCACCAGAACAGACCTTTTAAAACTATGGGCGCCATCTTGATTTCTCTCTCTCATTTGCCCAACCTCGCCCAACACACACGTGGTAATACTTCTGTTCATTTGATCTGTTTTCCCCTTTCTTTTTCTCTTTTCCTTCTGCTAACTTTAAACAACATGTCTTCTTGATCTCTGGATCATATTTCATAATCCCTCATCCACTGTAGTGGTCGTCTTTCCTTACTTGATCTCTGAAGTGTCTCGCCATCATTTCGCTGCACATTGCTTTCCACCGTTTCATTTTCCACGAGATCAAGAATATGTCTCAGTACTCCATCTACCGCAATGTTGTTGCTAGTATTATTCCCGATTATGTGTCCTCTGCTCCACTGTGTGGTACATCGCGCCCCTGGGAGCTTCACCCATACTTTGTCACTGAGTTTGATGGTCCCTGTTGTCTCCGTCTCACTGCTTGCCGGCTCAACCCTAGGATGCCTCCAGAAGTATTTGAATATTGACAGGTGTGGAACTGTCCCTTGCTATTGCCCGATCTAGGCGACATGTTGTACCAATTGACCGCTTGCTCAGGCAAGGTGTTCCCTCTCTCTGCCACTGCCTTTATTGTCCGGTGGTTTCTTTCTACAATCCCGTTGCCACTGGGTCTATAAGTCAGCTCTAAACAATTGATGGACATTCCATTTCTTTAGCACATCCGCAACTGCTGCTGATTTAAATGTAGTACTGTTGTCGTACTGTAGTACTCTTCCACTGGACCATGCTCCAGAAACACCACATCAAGAGCTGCTGCTATTTCACTGCCCATTTCACCTGGCAGCCATTTCCATAGGGCAAAGCGCCCGGGGCCACAATCGATCATGATCACGTAAAGCCCACCCCTGTAATGGGTGACATCAACTGCAAGTCTTTTCCAGGTCCCAGTCACACCTACTTCTCCTAGTTCTCCAGCTTCGTGCGCCCTTGGAGCAGGGTCAGTTGACTGACACTTGTCACAAGTCCTGACCACTTGCTTCACTTGTTCCATTGAGAAACTCGGATCAACTTTTCTCACTAGGTACAATGCTCTCTCTACTCCCATACGGTGCAGATTGTGCAACTCTCGCACTCCAGAGTTATCCAGATGAGTCACTGCAGCAATATGCTCTTTTGTTGGCACAAGCCAGCTTTTTCTCACTCTTGTGAGAGCATCTGCTTTGTTCTTCTCAGAGGCAACCATGATTACGCTCAGCTTCAAAGAAATCTCCTGCATCAGCTTAGTCAGCATCCCGAGCCTGCATTTCACTAGCATCTCTGCTGCTCCTTTCATTCTTATCCTTTTGTCACCTGAAATCATTGAATTCAGCCAAGCAAACACAGTGGCAGAGTCTGTTTTCACACAGATGTTGCATAGTTTTAAGGCCAAATTAACTCCCTTGGTAACTGCATCCAATTCTGCTACCTTGATGTGGCTAGCATTATCCTTCTTCTGTAGCCAGGCCGCATCCTCTGCAACCACTCCATCCACTTCCAAGACAATCCCTGTTGCAATACTGCTTGCAGCACACCACGCGACTCCATCCAGTGTTTGAGGCATTTTCCATGTTCCCTGAACTGGGTCTTGTTTTTACACTTCTTTCAGGACCTCTTCAATCAAGGCGATCGTTTTTCCCCCCACTATCATCCCATCCTCTACCTTCGGCATGCCTCTTGATGTAGCTGCATGCAGGTCTAAGCCAGCCGGCAATAGGGTAATGCCCAATCAGTCTGCCACATATCGAAAAAGTTCCCACTTCTTTTATTTGTGAGATCTCGTTTCCCGTTCGAAATTCCAGGCCACCCGACGCATTTCGTTTCAGCTTTAGTACCAAAGCCACTCCCCCATCCAATTCTTCCAGTGCCTTGGCGACCAACACAAACTTCTTTAAGTGACCCCCCCCCCTAACGTCACCAGAGTTTCAGTAACGAGGATGTCGTCGATATATGAGCTCACGGTGCCATCTCTTGTCCCCATTTTTCCTAGAATTTTCCTTAGAATGGTTGACATGATCTTGGGTGCCGAGTTCAGCCCGAACCCCACCCTCGTAAGGCAGTAGGTTCTGCCTTTATATCTGAGCAACTGGTACTTCCAGAGTTTCTTAGCAACACAGAGTTGCAAATAGGCAGATTTTAGATCGACCAACTTAGAGGCACCGTTCATTTGCCTCCATTTTCTGATGGTCTCACTGTATATATCTAAAGCGTCAACCCTTTTTTTTTTTTTTCTTCCTTTGAAGATTGTAATGCTGGGTATGGGGCAGCCAAACCAGCTGCCAACATTACTCCACTTTTTTATTGAAACCAACCGAGAGCTCTTTTTAGTATCCTCGCTGTTCCCTTAAGTGCAATTGTCTGAATCTCTTTTGCACTTGGTTCACCAGGAATATTAGTTAGGTAGGACTTCAGGTTCTTCTTCATAAGTCCTGTTGCACCTATGATAACTGGTATGATTGATATCCCCTTAAGATTCCAGTTTCTTTTCATATCATACATGAGACCTTGGTATTTGGTTTGTTTCTCTCTTTCAGCTCTGTTCAGACCGTCATCATTAGGAACACTCACTTCAATCAAGGTTGCAACTCTCTCTGACTTATTCCATATAACTATGTCAGGTTTCACAGCAGCATTTTCAAGGTAGGTGGCTGCCCCAGTATGGCACTCAATGTGTCAGTTCAATTCTCGCATATCTAGTACTGGTCTGACCTTCTCGTTCAAAATACTTTCTTGCTCCTCCTTTAAGCGAGTTATCATAACATGTCACCCTGTTGTTCATTCTTCCATACCCACTCCACTGTCCACTGATTCCCGTTTGATTCTTCCATGCCCACTCCACTGTCCACTGATTCCCGTTTGATTCTTCCATGCCCACTCCACTGTCCACTGATTCCCGTTTGATTCTTCCATACCCACTCCACTGTCCACTGATTCCCGTTTGATTCTTCCATGCCCACTCCACTGTCCACTGATTCCCGTTTGATTCTTCCATGCCCACTCCACTGTCCACTGATTCCCGTTTGATTCTTCCATGCCCACTCCACTGTCCACTGATTCCCGTTTGATTCTTCCATACCCACTCCACTGTCCACTGATTCCCGTTTGATTCTTCCATACCCACTCCACTGTCCACTGATTCCCGTTTGATTCTTCCATGCCCACTCCACTGTCCACTGATTCCCGTTTGATTCTTCCATACCCACTCCACTGTCCACTGATTCCCGTTTGATTCTTCCATGCCCACTCCACTGTCCACTGATTCCCGTTTGATTCTCCCATGCCCACTCCACTGTCCACTGATTCCCGTTTGATTCTTCCATGCCCACTCCACTGTCCACTGATTCCCGTTTGATTCTTCCATACCCACTCCACTGTCCACTGATTCCCGTTTGATTCTTCCATGCCCACTCCACTGTCCACTGATTCCCGTTTGATTCTCCCATGCCCACTCCACTGTCCACTGATTCCCGTTTGATTCTTCCATGCCCACTCCACTGTCCACTGATTCCCGTTTGATTCTTCCATACCCACTCCACTGTCCACTGATTCCCGTTTGATTCTCCCATGCCCACTCCACTGTCCACTGATTCCCGTTTGATTCTTCCATGCCCACTCCACTGTCCACTGATTCCTGTTTGATTCTTCCATACCCACTCCACTGTCCACTGATTCCCGTTTGATTCTTCCATGCCCACTCCACTGTCCACTGATTCCCGTTTGATTCTTCCATACCCACTCCACTGTCCACTGATTCCCGTTTGATTCTTCCATGCCCACTCCACTGTCCACTGATTCCCGTTTGATTCTTCCATGCCCACTCCACTGTCCACTGATTCCCGTTTGATTCTTCCATACCCACTCCACTGTCCACTGATTCCCGTTTGATTCTTCCATGCCCACTCCATTGTCCACTGATTCCCGTTTGATTCTTCCATACCCACTCCACTGTCCACTGATTCCCGTTTGATTCTTCCATGCCCACTCCACTGTCCACTGATTCCCGTTTGATTCTCCCATGCCCACTCCACTGTCCACTGATTTCCATCGAATTCCGCTCTAAAATCCAGATCACTGATTGATATCCATTTCTTTTCTCTAACCTGTTTGATTCCTTCGTTAACCTGCTCTGTTACTGCACATCCAGTGTGTCCGAACCTCACAACATTGCTGCCGACTGTAACACCTCCAAGTCAGCATATTATGTCCAGTCCGACAATTGTTTGGACGCCAGGCATTAGGTGATCAGTGACAACCGCATGGACTCTCATCTGGTGATCCTCGATTTCAATTGTGACAGTCCTCCTCTCTCGACATTTCACTTGTGACCCATCGAATGCCACTACTTCGCCCCTCCCTTTCTATCCTCTGACAAAAAGATATAAAGAGCTTAACAAGGCTTACAAAGTTGTTCCTCCTACCATATTAGATAAGATCAATGCTGATGCAAAAAACTTCTACAAAAGATGAACCTTCATAACTATATGGAAATATTAACTCCAGGTACACCGAGATTCACGTTCAAGGACCACAAACCTAACTTCCAAGATAACCCTACTATTAGCTTAATCTGCCCGTCTAGCTCTGATAGCTACATGAAGCTCTGATATTTGTGCTGTCAGCGAAACAATTCTAGATAGAATCATCCCATCAGTAATGAAAAAATTAAGCTTACCTCTTTGGCAAAATTCTCAATCAGTAATCAATTGATTCACTAATCTCAAAGATAGAAATAATATAAGTTTCATTTTATTTGACATAAACAATTATTACCAATCAATTTCCCCTATACTTTTAAACAAGGCCCTTATTTTTGCAAAAAAAAACCCAAAAAAAACACACACTCAGATTTAACAGATTTAGAAATTAAACTGATTCTTCTGGCCAGACGTTCTCTCATTTACTTTGACAATAAACATTGGACCAGGAAGGACACCCCTGATAGTTTTGATATCCTCATGGGTTTTTCAGACTCGGCATTGTGACGGATTTGGTCGGGATCTTCCTATTAAAGGAGCTTAAGATATATTTCAAGCAGATCCAAGGAGATCTTTATGGAGACGATGCCTTCCTCGCTACAAGAGCCAGGCCTAGAGAGTATAATAAAACTGTCAAAAATCTTCATAGTTTTTTTTTCATAATGTTATATCCTTACTTTAAATAAGAATACAGCAAGAAACACAGGGTTATGGGTGAAAGACAAAAGGGTTTATTTACAAGGGAAAACAGGTGACATAAGAGTTACTCGACATCTTGTCTTATTCTCTTCCTGTCTATTTCCTTCTCTCTCAGTCACGTGAGAGGGTATAGTTCATTTCATCTATGAAGGGATGTTAGGTCATTCCATTACATCACCTTCCTCCCAAGCTAAATTCTTCCATAGAATTTTGCTTCTTTTCCTTTTTAGACTTTGTCCAAAAAATTCGGTCCTTTTCCTTTTCCTTCTCCTCACCATTTGTGTTTGCCGATTTTTTACTTTTGGAGAGTGACTGGATTTCTAAGTTACCGGTACTTCCTTGTTTGGAGGTTGTATATGGAATGTGTCATATAGCACTTCCATTGGTAACTCTTGGTTTCTGACTGTTTCTATGTATTGGGGTCTCAGTTGGTTAATATGTTTTTTTGTGGAAAAAAGTCTGCCCTTTTATAATGTAAACCATTCTCTCAATTCTTCTTGAGATTATGGCTTCTTCCCAAAAACTCTTCCCTGCCCGATAATTTTTGAAGAAAACTTTATCCCCGTCATTGTAAGTCTTGTACTTTACATTATCCTTGATACTTTTTTTTACTTTTTCTCTTGGGATTAACCGGTCGAACACCAAACGTACTTTCCTGGCAAACATAATTTCAGCTGGGGATAATTTAGCATTTGGATTTGGATTTGGTGTTATCCTATATATTGCTAAGAATTAAAAATTTTTTTTTTTTTTGCTGTGTCGATGTTATTATTCTTTTATAAAGCTCATATCGACAAATCTTTTCGCTTGTCCGTTTGATCGAGGGTTAAAAGTTGGTGTTGTAATGTGTTCAATGGCCAGTGCCTCACAGTAGTGCTTGAATTCTTGACCTGTGAACATAGTGCCATTATCACTAACAATTGTTTTCGGAACTCTGAACCGACTAAATACCTCGTCCAGCGCTTTTATTGTGTTTGCCACTGTAGGGTGCTTGTATTTAAAAATTTCTGGCCATTTTGACATACTATCTACGATTACTAGGTAATAATATCCCTTCAGAGGTCCTGCGTAATCGATATGGATGCGTGTCCAGGGTACATCTGTTTCAGGCCAAGGTTGCGTCCATATGGGGGAGATCTTGCAGCTAGTTGGCAACCTTTACATAGTTTCACCATTTTCTCAATATCCTGATCCATTCTAGGCCAGTATGTGAATCCTCTCATTAGGGCCTTCATTCTGGAGATTCCAGGATGTCCCATGTGGAATTCCTTTAGGATTTTCTTTTGTAATACTTGCGGTATCACCACTCTGTCTGCGTACATCAAAGTTTCATCACACATAGAAAATGGAAACACTTTTAATCCTTTTCTATTCTTTTCGTCTTGTCCCACTTGTTTTTTTATCTTATTAATATATTTATCTGTTTTTGCTGCTTTCTTTATTTCCTCAAGTGTAACAGGAAGTTCCCTAACAGTATTTATTAATATATCTGTTGGTTCATTTTCTTCTTTTAGTGCTGCTATAACAGTTTCTTCAAATTCAGTTTTACTGGGAATCAATCTTGACATACCTCTGCATGTGCAATTTTACTAGATGCTAGGTGTTTCATTTTGAAATCGTAATTGAGCAAAATAATACTCCATCTCTGTAATCTATTTGTATGATTAGAAACCCCTTTTTTTCGAACCAAAAATCGGTAGTAATGGTTTATGGTTCGTTTTGAAGATGAAAGATCTTCCATGAATGAATCTATGAAACTTTCTCACGGCATACACATTCGCCAAACCCTCTTTTTCGATCTGACTGTACTTTCTTTCAGCAGGTAATAAAACACTCAAGGCGTGAGAAATTGGTTTAGCACATCCATCTTCTATTCTGTGTAGAAGCACCGCTCCTAAACCATATTCGCTTGCATCTCCGCTACAATTAGACCCTTTTTCGAATCGTAATGTGCTAACGCTAGATCCAATAACAAACATATTTTAATTTTTTGGAATGCTTCCTCACCTTCTTTTGTCCAGAGCCATTTTTTTTATTCTTCTTCAATAATTCATTTAATGGTGCTCTTAGTTCATGCATATTTGGAATATAAGAATTATAGTAGTTTGCTAGACCCAAGAATGACTGTAACTTCACTACATTGTCTGGTCTAGGCATGTCTCTAATTGCTTATTTCCTATTTAGGTTAGGTCTTCTACCTTTCCAATCAATTATTTGTCCCAAATATTCAATCTTGTCCATACCAAAATTACATTTTTCGAGAGCCACTTTAAATCCGCAGTTTTCTATTTTCTCGAATACCTTTCGGATATGGTTTTTATGTTCTTCAACATTTTTGTTTATCAAAATGTCGTCTAAATAAGCCATTGCAAAATTCAAGCCTGCTAGCATGGAATCCATAATTTGTTGGAATAAATTTGGTGCTACTTTCAACCCAAACGGTAATCATTTTAGTGAAAATAATCCTTTTTGAGTATTCATTGTCAGGTATTTAGAACAATCTTCGTGGACTTTGACCTGCAAATATGCTTCTGACAAGTCAATTTTTGTGAAAATTTTTCTTCCATTTAACTTAAAAAATATTTCTTCAGGGGTAGGGAGTGGATAGTTATGATCCTTTAAGGAATCATTCAGTCCTGTCGAAAAATCTCCACATACTCTGATTTTTTTTCTTTTTCTTTTTCACATAAACTGTGGGTGATGCCATTCAGAGTAGTCCACTTTTTTATTACTCCGATTTCTTTGAGTCTATTTAATTCTTTCTTGATTGTTTCTAATGCTGAATACGGACCGGTATGAAGCTGAGTCGGGGTGGATGTCTCTGGTAAGAATCTTATGACTCTAGGTCAGCGCTTCACCCTACGTTGTCCGTAACACAATATAAACATAAAAATAAAATAATGACAAGTAAAGTTTCAGCCACGATTTGTGACCTATTTGACACGTTGTCTGGGTTTCTCATTAGCACATTTTGTCCCGAACGATTCAAACTCAAAGCCAGAATGACACAATGCTAGAATCTTAAAAAACGAATTTTATTCAACATCCTTAAATTTAATATCACACCGCAATAGGTTGAGGTGAGGTCGGATGATAAAAAAGAAACATCATAAAAGAAAAAAAAGAAAACAAGGTGACAAACAAAAAAAAATAATATAAGAGAAAATGTATATACCATTTCCATTATGGTATGACAGTTCGGCCAAGGACAAGGAGTGGGGATATCGGGATGGGGAAATCATAATAGTCACTTACCTTTATCCAATTGGACTTTCGTGTTTCATAATGTCTCTGCAAAGTTCATCATTCGCGAGATTTTTCCTGTTTGGTTTCTTCTTGGATGGGGACGTCCGTTGACATGACGATATTTTTGTTCGTTGCAACCCTATTCTTATTCATCTTGAATATCTTTGCCGTGAACTTTCCATTATGTCCATTCTCGGCCGAAAAAATTCAACTCGCGTTTATTTCAGGGAAATCTGTTTGCGCTGCTCTTTGGGCATTCCTGAGCACCACTGGCTCATAGTGAGTTTTTTTTTTATTCATTATTCGCTCAAACGTAAACAAAACAACCAGTCCATTTGACACCGTTCACTGCTCTCCCCAGTCTCTTTTTCTTTTCTTATCTTTTTATCTTGCCTCTCAATTTTTTTTATATGAACGCTATCGTTTTTCATCATTGACAAAACGCTCAGTTCAAAAACTGCTTTCTTTATTCGTTTGTGACGATTTCACTTTTTCTTTCTCTCCCTTTCCCTTTTCATCAGCTTCACTGACAGTGGGCTCTCTCGCGCATTGCATTTTCAGAGGGAGGGAGGGGTGTGTGTGTACGCCTCGAACGCTAGTGCGTTTATTTATTTGTTATTATTATCATTATTTATTTATTTTTTACTGAATTTAAATTCACGCTCGCCGAAGGCGAGTGGGGAGGGTGCATTCATATTTGAATTTAAATTCGCCGTTCGCCGTAGGTGTTCCCTAAGAGATAAAAAAAAACTATTTCTTATTCCGTTATGATTATTTCTTAATTTATCAACCGATATCAACCAGCCTCTCTACCAATATAACACCTCCAAGCATAACAGAAAAAAAATTCCTTATTCTCTTTTTTTTTATCTGATTCGTGCTTTTGTTTATTTATTTATTTGTTTATTTATTTAATTATTTCTTAATCATGTTTTTTTGATAGGGCATCTGCTACCACATTGTTCTTGCCGCTAATGTGCATGATATCTAAATTAAATTCCTGCAGCATAAGGCTCCAAGACATTAATCTTCTATACTTGTTCTTCATCCTATTCACGTAGACCAACGGATTATGGTCAGTAAATACTGAGATTGGAGTAGGCGCTGAGGTCACGTAGATCTCAAAGTGAAGAAGGCTTGATATTAGCGCTAATGCTTCCTTCTCTATCGTTGAATAGGATTTCTGGAATTCATTAAACTTTTTTGAATAGAAACTAACTGGATGAAGCTGCTCGTCTTCCCCCGGTTGCGATAGCACTGCTCCGATGCCTTTGTCACTAGCATCTACGGCTAAGTGTGTCAGCAAGACACGCATTCATTAATCTTACAAACGTGGCCTGTGAGTTCCTCATGCCAAAGGGCATCACTCAGTATTGATATGCCGATATTTGTTTGGCTCGTTCTGTTAGGGGTACCGCCCAATACCCCTTCAAGAGATCGCATTTGGTGATATATTTTGCTCGCCCTATTTTATCTATACAGTCGTCTATTCTGGGAATAGGATATGAGTTGGCCTTGGTGAGTGCGTTTACTTTTCGATAGTCAGTGCAAAATCGCACTATCACATCGGGCTTGTCTACATTCGTGCACCTGGGCGCATCTGAGAATAAGTCTATGTACTCTGAGAGTATTGTTTTTAAACTCTGCCCTTCCTTCGAAGGCAGGTGGGCAAATTTGGCATCTAAATTTCCCAAGACAGCTGAGTTGTTTAACTTCCTAGGTGGGTCCTTGGCCACACCGGTTTCCCCTTCAGTGCTGGTCAGTTCCAGTTCTACTTGGATACGCGGTGCTATCAGCACCGCTTTCTCTTCCGTCCTTCTAAAATACTTTTGCATCATATTAACATGACATACTTGCGTCTTCTTTCTACATTCTGGGGTATCTATTAGGTAGTTAAGGGAGCTAATCTTTTTGGCTACTGTATAGGGTCCCTGGTATCTGGCCTTAAATGGCTGACCGGTTAGGGGTAACAGTAGTAGGACTTCCTCCCCTTCTTTGAATTCTCTTTCTATCGTTTTCTTGTCATATGCGGCTTTCATGGTTTTCTGACTATTCTCTAGGTGATTTCTGGCTACCTCTCCCACTTCTGGCAGGGTTTTTCGCATTTTAGCCACATATTCCGACATATTGTTCGGCATGGGCTCATCGTTTACTCATCGTTCTTTTATTAGTTTTAGTGGCCCACGTACTGGGTGGCCAAAAACAAGCTCGAATGGGATGAACCCTAGTGATTCCTGTACTGCTTCATGCGCCGCAAACAACATGTAGAGAATACCTCTGTCCCACTCGTCATCATGTTCCACACAATATGCTTTTAGCATAGTTTTGAGTGTGGCGTGAAAACGTTCCAGCACTCCTTGGGACTGCGGGTGATATGCGCTGGATCTGACGTGCGTGACTCCCAATTGTGCCGCTGTCTGCCTGAAGATCTTTGACATGAAATTAGACCCTTGGTCTGTCTGGATTGTTTTTGGTAATCCCACCTTTGTAAAGAAAGTTATCAGGGTGTCTACTATCTTTTTCGCCGATATATTCCGCAATGGGATCGCTTCAGGGGATCTGGTGGACGCACACATTATAGTCATTAGATATTTATGGCCAGCTTTAGTTTTAGGCAACAGTCCCACACAGTCGACAATCACTCAAACGAAAGGTTCCTCCACTGCTGGTATTGGTTGGAGTGGCGCCAGAGGAATCTTCTGGTTGGGTTTTCCTGTCACTTGACATATCTTGCATGTTTGACAGAACATTTCCACGTCCTCCATAATTCCTGGCCAATAGATGTGTCTCGTGAGCTTTTTGTGCGTCTTAGTGACACCCAGGTGACCCGCTAATGGTATCTTGTGTGCAACTTTTAGCACTTCCTCCTGGTACGCTTTCGGCACTATCACTTGCTCGTGTACGCTCTGGTCTATCCGCTCCGTCACACTGGGAGGATTCCACCTTCTCATTAATATGCCGGTATTGAGGAAGTATTGTCCTGCCCTGCCATCGGATTCTTCATTTCCGATCCGCCCAAACAGGGGTTTCAAATCGACATCATTTCGTTGTTCCTTAATTAGTTCTTGTCGCGGTATTAATAGATTGGATCGCAGCCCTATATCTTCTTTTGCTTGTTCCTTCCTTTCTGATGACCTAGTTGTAGACTTCTCCCTCTCTTCTCCCCCCTCGTCGTTACAATTGCCGATGCCTTATCTTCTGATGCCTTGAGTTCCCCCATGGATTCAGGCTTCATTTGGCTCGAGGGTTTGATTCGGCTTTTGGCAATGCCGTTACCTACTATCATCGCCACGCCGGTCATAGGTAAGCTACTAATGACTCCCACGATGATCTCGTCTGATATCCAATCTGATTCTAGGTAAATTTTAACTAGAGGAATTTTCATAGATTTATCTTCTATGCCTCTAATAGTGACTGTCCTAATGGAGGTTGTTTTTATTCCCGTGGGCATGTGGTTCCTTAGCACTATGGATTGGGAAGCATCCGTGTCTCTTAGGATATTGATGGGCCTTCCCTGGCTCTTTTTATTTCTGGAAATGTATCCTCTCGATGTGAAGGGTTTATACTCCATTTCTACATTTGCGTGTACCATCAACTGTGGTTTAGCTGGAGGATTTCGAATTTGTTCCGGGCGTCGCTTCACCCAACAGTTTGCAGCTATGTGACCCAGCTTCTTACAGTTGAAACATGTGATAGGACTGGCTTCCTGTTTGAATGGCGATTGTTTGGCTGAGAATGCGGACCGCTTCGTTTTTTATGGAGTGGATAGACCTCTCTATTACGTGGATGTGTAGGCTTATGCAATCCTCGTCTACCCTTGTGGGTGATGACATACTCGTCCGCTAATTTAGCCACGTCGAGTACTGTTGCTACTTGTTTCTCGGCCAGGTGTAGCCTCATGTCTTGGGGGATGCAGTTTAGAAATTCTTCTATTAATAGGAGCTGTTTCAATTTTTCAAAATCTCCCTCCACACCTTTAGAGCTACACCAACGATTGATGAGTGCTTCTTTTCGATTTGCAAACTCTATATAGGCCTGATCTTCGCTTACCCTAAACCCCCTGAATTTTTGTTGGTATGCTCTTGGGACTAGTTCGTATGCCTTTAAAATCGCTGCCTTGATGGTTTCATAATCTGCGCAGTCCTCTGCTGGGAGCGCCGTGTACGACCTTTGTGCTTTCCCATACAGCGTGCATTCCTTCAGCCAGAGCTGTCCTTTCAAAGTGTGCGAAGTACTCGTCCACTTCAGTTTCAACAAATTTAGTGATCAGCCGTACATGTTTCATCACGTCGAAGCTATTCAGTCTATTCTCGTTTGTTTGGTGCCTTATGGTTAGCTCACCTATATACCATTTCCATTATGGTATGACAGTTCGGCTAAGGACAAGGAGCGGGGATATCGGGATGGGGAAATCATAATAAATTGGACTTTCGTGTTTCATAATGTCTCCGCAAAGTTCATCAATCGCGAGATTTTTCCTGTTTGGTTTCTTCTTGGATGGGGACGCCCTTCGACATGACGATATTTTTGTTCGTTGCAACCCTGTTCTTATTCATCTTGAATATCTTCACTGTGAACTTTCCATGATATCTATTCTCGGTCGAAAGTATTCAACTCTTGTTTATTTCAAGGAAATCTGTTTGCGCTGCGCTTTGAGCATTCCTGAGCACCACCGGCTCATAGTAATTTTTTTTTTATTCATTATTCGCTCAAACGTAAACAAAACAACCAGTCCATTTGACACCGTTCACTGCTCTCCCCAGTCTCTTTTTCTTTTCTTATCTTTTTATCTTGCCTCTCAATTTTTTTTATATGAACGCTATCGTTTTTCATCATTGACAAAACGCTCAGTTCAAAACTGCTTTCTTTATTCGTTTGTGACGATTTCACTTTTTCTTTCTCTCCCTTTCCCTTTTCATCAGCTTCGCTGACAGTGGGCTCTCTCGCGCATTGCATTTTCAGAGGGAGGGAGGGGTGTGTGTACGCCTCGAATGCTAGTGCATTTATTTATTTGTTATTATTATTTTTTTTTTTATTGAATTTAAATTCGCACTCGCTGAAGGGGTGCATGCTTTCATATTTGTACTTGAATTTAAATTCGCCGTTCGCCGTAGGCGTGTCCTAAGAGATTAAAAAAACTATTTCTTATTCCGTTATGATTATTTCTTAATTTATCAACCGATATCAATCAGCCTCTCTACCAATATAACATCTCCAAGCATAACAGAAAAAAAAAAAATTCCTTATTCTTTCTTTTTTTTTAAATTTGATTCGTGTTTTTGTTTATTTATTTATTTGTTTATTTATTTATTTCTTAATCATGTTTTCTCGATAGGGCATCTGCTACCACATTGTTCTTGCCGCTAATGTGCATGATATCTAAATTAAATTCCTGCAGCATAAGGCTCCAAGACATTAATCTTCTATACTTGTTCTTCATCTTATTCACGTAGACCAACGAATTATGGTCAGTAAGATTGGAGTAGGCGCTGAGGTCACGCATATCTCAAAGTGAAGAAGGCTTGATATTAGCGCTAATGCTTCCTTCTCTATCGTTGAATAGGATTTCTGGAATCCATTAAATATTTTTGGGTAGAAACTAACTGGATGAAACTGCTCGTCTTCCCCCGGTTGCAATAGCACTGCTCCGATGCCTTTGTCACTGGCATCTATGACTAAGCTAAAGGGTTGACTGAATGAAGGAGTTTTCAGTATTGGTTCTGTACTCAACGCTCGTTTTATGGTTTCGAATGCTTCCTGGCATTCCACTGACCATCTTAATTTACTGTGCTTTTTCAATAGTTCCGTCAGGGGCGTGACGATGCTCGCAAAATCCCTACAAAACTTCCTATAGTATCCGGCCATACCCAAGAATCGCCTTAGGCTCCAAACATTTTTCAGTGCTGGGTATGTTTCGATCTCTTGGAAAAACAATAGCGTCTGTATAAAAAAAAATTGAGAGGCAAGAAAAAATGATAGAAAAGAAAAAGAGACTGGAAAGAGCAGTGAATGTTGTCAAATGGACCGGTTGTTTTGTGCGAATAATGAATAAAAAAAAAAAACTCGCTATGAGCCAGTGGTGCTCAGGAATGCCCAAAGCGCAATGTTAACAGATTTCCCTGAAATAAACAAGAGTTTAATTCTTTCGGCTGAAAATAGATATCATGGAAAGTTCACGGCGAAGATATTCAAGATGAATAAGAATAGGGTTGCAACGAACAAAAATATCGTCATGTCGATGGGCGTCCCCATCCAAGAAGAAACCAAACAGGAAAAATCTCGCGAATGATGAACTTTGCGGAGACATTATGAAACACGAAAGTCCAATTGGATAAAGTTAAGTGACTATTATGATTTCCCCATCCCGATATCCCCACTCCTTGTCCTTGGCCGAACTGTCATACCATAATGGAAATCGTATATACATTGTCTCTTATATTATTATTTTCTTTTTATTGAATTTAAATTCACGCTCGCCAAAGGCGAGGGGGGTGCATGCTTTCATATTTATATTGGAAGTTTAATTCACCGTTCGCCATAAGCGTTTCCTAAGAGATAAAAAAAAAACTATTTCTTATTCCGTTATGATTATTTCTTAATTTATCAACCGATATCAACCAGCCTCTCTACCAATATAACACAGTTCAAATTTCACTTCCGTTTTAGTGCAGCAACCCAGACCTTCAGAAAATACATTTTTAAATCCTTCTTCATATCCACAACAAATCTTCCTGGCAGTTTTGGACTTTCAGATCCTGTCACATTTACTCTTTTGCAAAATGAGTTTATTGGTTTCTCCCATAAATTGAAAAGTATCATCAAATAGAATCTTTTCCAGGTGTCACATACATTTTAGTTTTTAACGTCTTTTCATTCAGGGTCACATTAGTATAAAATTCACCCTTAAATTTTATATCTATTTCCAGACATTCCTCTGGCAATTTTCTATGTGTTTTGCAGCTTTGGAGAACCAATTTTCTTCCATGTTGTTTCATCAATTAAGGATATGTCACTTCCAGTATCCAAAAGATAGTTTACTTTCCGGCCATTGATTCTAACTTCAATATATTTCCTTTTTTTACCATACATGGACTCTTTTTTAGAATCAATGGTCTTTATTTCAGGCTTACAATATTCCTCCCTTTTGCATACTGCTGTGTCCTTTACGCCCGCACTTATAGCATATTTTGCTTTTGAAGTAGCACTCTTTTGTGAAGTGATTCTTTCCTCCACACGTCTGACAGTAATTTTTTTACATAGTGGTTACCTTGCTTTACCCTTTGTATTTTGTCAACATTTTTCTCTTCGATACTAGTATTATCCTGTTTTAAATTTAACAGTTTCTGGCATTCCTTAGTAACTTTCTGTAATGTTATTTCTATGTCTTGGTTCATAATGAATAATATCCTAGAGCGAATCTCTTGTGGGAATTGAAAATTCCCAGGCTAATTCGATTGTCACCTTTTAACTCAGGAGAGCGACCTAGCTACGTCACTTCCTTTTTCTCATATTTCTTTCTCTTTTCCGCTGAACGCTCGACCAGTCAAGATGTGAGAGAAATCACTCCTGATGGGGGCATCGGCCACCCAACCAGCTTCTGACTAACTCGTCAGCCTATCATCAGTCACAAGTAACGAACTCTTATTTCTCAACGAACTTTTATTCTTTCTTAATATTTCTCATGTCTATTTATGTAAATAAATTGCATTCCTTAGCTGATTTATACCGGTATGTTTTCGTCATCATTATGCGACCTTTTGCTTTTTCAATCCTTCTATCATACAATACATTCACCATACACAATGGGGATGGGATCGTCTATCACGCAAGCAACCCCCCCCCAACACTCTTTATCCTTCGAGAATGTTTACCCTTGCACAAATATCAAGCATTTAAACATGTCCTCTTTTAGGTCTTACAACTTAAATAACTTGCATTGGGCATTTACTCTCCCAGCATAGGCAATAAAGTCTTCATCATCTTGTTTCAAAATATTTAAACACCTATAACGAGTATAAAATAAGCTATCCCGTTCCCCGAAAATGTTCAATAAAATTTCTATAGTCTCTTTAAAAGAAATATCTTCGGGTTTCTTTGAGAGTATAAAATTGGTATACTTGGTATTTTCATGGGAACCCAGTTTTTGCAGCAGTAAAATATTTTTTCTTTGTCCGTTTCTTCATCGTTTGGAAAAAATATTTTCGTATCTACGATAATATGCTGGAAACGTTAAGCCATTAGTTGGTTCATATAAAAATTCAGTCAGCGAATTTGCAATTCCTTCCGGAGTGAACCGACAATCCTTTTTTTCTTCTTGTTTCATTAATATTGTTTTTAATCCGTAATTTTGTTTTAACTGTTCTTTTTGTAAAAATTCCATCTGACTTTGCTGAGCTGCCAGTGCTAATTGTATCGTTTTTGTAACCTCGGCTAATTGTTCCATGCTGTAGAGTTTTTTTTTTAACACAGTAATAAAACAAAAGGTTAACAGTACCTGCAAAAAGTATTAAATAAATTCACTGAATAGTTTTTTTTAACCACAAAAAAAACATTCATTTGTAGACAAACGTTTTTGCAACACCCACAAAATTGACACTGAAACACAGCCTACACGTGTTTTTTTGCCGCCGTATTTTTTTCTTCTTATGAAACAAAAGAAGTTTGAAATGGACACTTTCAAAAATTGTTCCTTTCGCTTCATGAAATGTCAATTTCTCTTTTTTTCAGTAGGACCGTAACAGACTGAATTAAAAAAAAATAATTTATTTTTGTGTGTCTTAGCTTTTTTTTTCAGTAGTTGAATTTATCCGTGCAGTATTTTCTTTTCTTCGTTTTCCAATATTTTTGGCTTAAAGTTCCCTTTTTGTGAGTTCGAATCCTGTCGCCATTTGTTATATCCTTACTTTATTTACAGTAATAAGAAACACGGGGTTATGAGTGAAAGACAAAAGGGTTTATTTACAAGGGAATACAGGTGACATAAGAGTTACTCGACATCTTTTCTTATTCTTTTCCTGTCTTTTTTTCGTCTCTCTCAGTCACGTGAGAGGGTATAGTTCTTTTCGTCTATGAAGGGATGTTAGGTTATTCCATTACATAAAATAACTTTGGACTCTCCATAACAGTTGAAGCTAACAAGAAAACGGTTAACTTCTAAGATATCTCACTAAACCTCAATTCTGAAACATGTCATAAGCCAACCCTCACACTATTATGTGTACAAAAGTTTTCAAAACACCCTAATTCAATAATCAAATCCATAATATCTTCAATCTCTACCAGAATCTCTAGGCTATGTGCATAAGTTTTCAAATCACTTAAATTCAATAATCAAATCCATAATATCTTCAATCTCTACCAGAATCTCTAGGCTATGTGCATAAGTTTTCAAATCACTTAAATTCAATAATCAAATCGATAATATCTTCAATCTCTACCAGAATCTCTAGGCTATGTGCATAAGTTGTCAAATCACTTAAATTCAATAATCAAATCCATAATATCTTCAATCTCTACCAGAATCTCTAGGCTATGTGCATAAGTTTTCAAATCACTTAAATTCAATAATCAAATCGATAATATCTTCAATCTCTACCAGAATCTCTAGGCTATGTGCATAGGTTTTCAAATCACTTACATTCAATAATCAAATCCATAATATCTTCAATCTCTACCAGAATCTCTAGGCTATGTGCATAAGATTTCAAAACACCCTAATTCAATAATCAAATCCATAATATCTTCAATCTCTACCAGAATCTCTAGGCTATGTGCATAAGTTTTCAAATCACTTAAATTCAATAATCAAATCCATAATATCTTCAATCTCTACCAGAATCTCTAGGCTATGTGCATAAGTTTTCAAAACACCCTAATTCAATAATCAAATCCATAATATCTTCAATCTCTAGCAGAATCTCAAGGCTATGTGCATAAGTTTTCAAAACACCCTAATTCAATAATCAAATCCATAATATCTTCAATCTCTACCAGAATCTCTAGGCTATGTGCATAAGTTTTCAAAACACCCTAATTCAATAATCAAATCCATAATATCTTCAATCCCTACCAGAATCTCTAGGCTATGTGCATAAGTTTTCAAAACACCCTAATTCAATAATCAAATCCATAATATCTTCAATCTCTAGCAGAATCTCAAGGCTATGTGCATAAGTTTTCAAAACACCCTAATTCAATAATCAAATCCATAATATCTTCAATTTCTACCAGAATCTCTAGGCTATGTGCATAAGTTTTCAAAACACCCTAATTCAATAATCAAATCCATATTATCTTCAATATCTACCAGAATCTCTAGGCTATGTGCATAAGTTTTCAAATCACTTAAATTCAATAATCAAATCCATAATATCTTCAATCTCTACCAGAATCTCTAGGCTATGTGCATAAGTTTTCAAATCACTTAAATTCAATAATCAAATCCATAATATCTTCAATCTCTACAAGAATTTCTAGGCTATGTGCATAAGTTTTCAAATCACTTAAATTCAATAATCAAATCCATAATATCTTCAATCTCTACCAGAATCTCTAGGCTATGTGCATAGGTTTTCAAATAAATTAAATTCAATAATCAAATCCATAATATCTTCAATCTCTACCAGAATCTCTAGGCTATGTGCATAAGTTTTCAAAACACCCTAATTCAATAATCAAATCCATAATATATTCAATCTCTACCAGAATCTCTAGGCTATGTGCATAAGTTTTCAAATCACTTAAATTAAATAATAAAATCCATAATATCTTATATCTCTACCAGAATCTCTAGGCTATGTGCATAAGTTTTCAAAAAACCCTAATTCAATAATCAAATCCATAATATCTTCAATCTCTACCAGAATCTCAAGGCTATGTGCATAAGTTTTAAAAACACCCTAATTCAATAATCAAATACATAATATCTTCAATCTCTACCAGAATCTCTAGGCTATGTGCATAGGTTTTCAAATCACTTAAATTCAATAATCAAATCCATAATATCTTCAATCTCTACCAGAATCTCTAGGCTATGTGCATAAGTTTTCAAAACACCCTAATTCAATAATCACATCCATAATATCTTCAATCTCTACCAGAATCTCTAGGCTATGTGCATAAGTTTTCAAATCACTTAAATTCAATAATCAAATCCATAATATCTTCAATCTCTACCAGAATCTCTAGGCTATGTGCATAAGTTTTCAAAACACCCTAATTCAATAATCAAATCCATAATATCTTCAATCTCTAGCAGAATCTCAAGGCTATGTGCATAAGTTTTCAAATCACTTAAATTCAATAATCAAATCCATAATATCTTCAATCTCTACCAGAATCTCTAGGCTATGTGCATAAGTTTTCAAAACACCCTAATTCAATAATCAAATCCATAATATCTTCAATCTCTACCAGAATCTCTAGGCTATGTGCATAAGTTTTCAAAACACCCTAATTCCATAATCAAATCCATAATATCTTCAATCTCTACCAGAATCTCTAGGCTATGTGCATAAGTTTTCAAAAGACCCTAATTCAATAATCAAATTTATAATATCTTCAATCTCTACCAGAATCTCTAGGCTATGTGCATAAGTTTTCAAATCACTTAAATTCAATAATCAAATCCATAATATCTTCAATCTCTACCAGAATCTCTAGGCTATGTGCATAAGTTTTCAAATCACTTAAATTAAATAATCAAATCCATAATATCTTCAATCTCTACCAGAATCTCTAGGCTATGTGCATAAGTTTTAAAAACACCCTAATAAAATAATCAAATCCATAATATCTTCAATCTCTACCAGAATCTCTAGGCTATGTTCATAAGTTTTCAAATCACTTAAATTCAATAATCAAATCCATAATATCTTCAATCTCTACCAGAATCTCTAGGCTATGTGCATAAGTTTCAAATCACTTAAATTCAATAATCAAATCCATAATATCTTCAATCTCTAGCAGACTCTCTAGGCTATGTGCATAAGTTTTCAAAACACCCTAATTCAATAATCAAATCCATAATATCTTCAATCTCTACCAGAATCTCTAGGCTATGTGCATAAGTTTTAAAAACACCCTAATTCAATAATCAAATCCATAATATCTTCAATCTCTGCCAGAATCTCTAGGCTATGTGCATAAGTTTTCAAATCACTTAAATTATATAACAAAATCCATAATATCTTATATCTCTACACGAATCTCTAGGCTATGTGCATAAGTTTCCAAAACACCCTAATTCAATAATAAAATCTATAATATCTTCAATCTCTACCAGAATCTCTAGGCTATGTCCATAAGTTTTCAAAACACCCTAATTGAATAATCAAATCCATAATATCTTCAATCTCTACCAGAATCTCAAGGCTATGTGCATAAGTTTTCAAAACACCCTAATTCAATAATCAAATCCATATTATCTTCAATATCTACCAGAATCTCTAGGCTATGTGCATAAGTTTTCAAATCACTTAAATTCAATAATCAAATCCATAATATCTTCAATCTCTACCAGAATCTCTAGGCTATGTGCATAAGTTTTCAAATCACTTAAATTCAATAATCAAATCCATAATATCTTCAATCTCTACAAGAATTTCTAGGCTATGTGCATAAGTTTTCAAATCACTTAAATTCAATAATCAAATCCATAATATCTTCAATCTCTACCAGAATCTCTAGGCTATGTGCATAGGTTTTCAAATAAATTAAATTCAATAATCAAATCCATAATATCTTCAATCTCTACCAGAATCTCTAGGCTATGTGCATAAGTTTTCAAAACACCCTAATTCAATAATCAAATCCATAATATATTCAATCTCTACCAGAATCTCTAGGCTATGTGCATAAGTTTTCAAATCACTTAAATTAAATAATAAAATCCATAATATCTTATATCTCTACCAGAATCTCTAGGCTATGTGCATAAGTTTTCAAAAAACCCTAATTCAATAATCAAATCCATAATATCTTCAATCTCTACCAGAATCTCAAGGCTATGTGCATAAGTTTTAAAAACACCCTAATTCAATAATCAAATACATAATATCTTCAATCTCTACCAGAATCTCTAGGCTATGTGCATAGGTTTTCAAATCACTTAAATTCAATAATCAAATCCATAATATCTTCAATCTCTACCAGAATCTCTAGGCTATGTGCATAAGTTTTCAAAACACCCTAATTCAATAATCACATCCATAATATCTTCAATCTCTACCAGAATCTCTAGGCTATGTGCATAAGTTTTCAAATCACTTAAATTCAATAATCAAATCCATAATATCTTCAATCTCTACCAGAATCTCTAGGCTATGTGCATAAGTTTTCAAAACACCCTAATTCAATAATCAAATCCATAATATCTTCAATCTCTAGCAGAATCTCAAGGCTATGTGCATAAGTTTTCAAATCACTTAAATTCAATAATCAAATCCATAATATCTTCAATCTCTACCAGAATCTCTAGGCTATGTGCATAAGTTTTCAAAACACCCTAATTCAATAATCAAATCCATAATATCTTCAATCTCTACCAGAATCTCTAGGCTATGTGCATAAGTTTTCAAAACACCCTAATTCCATAATCAAATCCATAATATCTTCAATCTCTAGCAGAATCTCAAGGCTATGTGCATAAGTTTTCAAAAGACCCTAATTCAATAATCAAATTTATAATATCTTCAATCTCTACCAGAATCTCTAGGCTATGTGCATAAGTTTTCAAATCACTTAAATTCAATAATCAAATCCATAATATCTTCAATCTCTACCAGAATCTCTAGGCTATGTGCATAAGTTTTCAAATCACTTAAATTAAATAATCAAATCCATAATATCTTCAATCTCTACCAGAATCTCTAGGCTATGTGCATAAGTTTTAAAAACACCCTAATAAAATAATCAAATCCATAATATCTTCAATCTCTACCAGAATCTCTAGGCTATGTTCATAAGTTTTCAAATCACTTAAATTCAATAATCAAATCCATAATATCTTCAATCTCTACCAGAATCTCTAGGCTATGTGCATAAGTTTCAAATCACTTAAATTCAATAATCAAATCCATAATATCTTCAATCTCTAGCAGACTCTCTAGGCTATGTGCATAAGTTTTCAAAACACCCTAATTCAATAATCAAATCCATAATATCTTCAATCTCTACCAGAATCTCTAGGCTATGTGCATAAGTTTTAAAAACACCCTAATTCAATAATCAAATCCATAATATCTTCAATCTCTGCCAGAATCTCTAGGCTATGTGCATAAGTTTTCAAATCACTTAAATTATATAACAAAATCCATAATATCTTATATCTCTACACGAATCTCTAGGCTATGTGCATAAGTTTCCAAAACACCCTAATTCAATAATAAAATCTATAATATCTTCAATCTCTACCAGAATCTCTAGGCTATGTCCATAAGTTTTCAAAACACCCTAATTGAATAATCAAATCCATAATATCTTCAATCTCTACCAGAATCTCAAGGCTATGTGCATAAGTTTTAAAAACACCCTAATTCAATAATCAAATCCATAATATCTTCAATCTCTACCAGAATCTCTAGGCTATGTGCATAAGTTTTCAAAACACCCTAATTCAATAATCAAATCCATAATATCTTCAATCCCTACCAGAATCTCTAGGCTATGTGCATAAGTTTTCAAAACACCCTAATTCAATAATCAAATCCATAATATCTTCAATCTCTACCAGAATCTCTAGGCTATGTGCATAAGTTTTCAAAACACCCTAATTCAATAATCAAATCCATAATATCTTCAATATCTACCAGAATCTCTAGGCTATGTGCATAAGTTTTCAAATTACTTAAATTCAATAATCAAATCCATAATATCTTCAATCTCTACCAGAATCTCAAGGCTATGTGCATAAGTTTTCAAATCACTTAAATTCAATAATCAAATCCATAATATCTTCAATCTCTACAAGAATTTCTAGGCTATGTGCATAAGTTTTCAAATCACTTAAATTCAATAATCAAATCCATAATATCTTCAATCTCTACCAGAATCTCTAGGCTATGTGCATAGGTTTTCAAATCAATTAAATTCAATAATCAAATCCATAATATCTTCAATCTCTACCAGAATCTCTAGGCTATGTGCATAAGCTTTCAAAACACCCTAATAAAATAATCAAATCCATAATATCTTCAATCTCTACCAGAATCTCTAGGCTATGTGCATAAGTTTTCAAAAAACCCTAATTCAATAATCAAATCCATAATATCTTCAATCTCTACCAGAATCTCAAGGCTATGTGCATAAGTTTTAAAAACACCCTAATTCAATAATCAAATCCATAATATCTTCAATCTCTACCAGAATCTCTAGGCTATGTGCATAGGTTTTCAAATCACTTACATTCAATAATCAAATCCATAATATCTTCAATCTCTACCAGAATCTCTAGGCTATGTGCATAAGCTTTCAAAACACCCTAATAAAATAATCAAATCCATAATATCTTCAATCTCTACCAGAATCTCTAGGCTATGTGCATAAGTTTTCAAATCACTTAAATTCAATAATCAAATCCATAATATCTTCAATATCTACCAGAATCTCTAGGCTATGTGCATAAGTTTTCAAATCACTTAAATTAAATAATAAAATCCATAATATCTTATATCTCTACCAGAATCTCTAGGCTATGTGCATAAGTTTTCAAAACACCCTAATTCAATAATCAAATCAATAATATCTTCAATCTCTACCAGAATCTCTAGGCTATGTGCATAAGTTTTCAAAACACCCTAATTCAATAATCAAATCCATAATATCTTCAATATCTACCAGAATCTCTAGGCTATGTGCATAAGTTTTCAAATCACTTAAATTAAATAATAAAATCCATAATATCTTATATCTCTACCAGAATCTCAAGGCTATGTGCATAAGTTTTCAAAAAACCCTAATTCAATAATAAAATCAATAATATCTTCAATCTCTACCAGAATCTCTAGGCTATGTGCATAAGTTTTCAAATCACTTAAATTCAATAATCAAATCCATAATATCTTCAATATCTACCAGAATCTCTAGGCTATGTGCATAAGTTTTCAAATCACTTAAATTAAATAATAAAATCCATAATATCTTATATCTCTACCAGAATCTCTAGGCTATGTGCATAAGTTTTCAAAACACCCTAATTCAATAATCAAATCAATAATATCTTCAATCTCTACCAGAATCTCTAGGCTATGTGCATAAGTTTTCAAAAAACCCTAATTCAATAATAAAATCCATAATATCTTCAATATCTACCAGAATCTCTAGGCTATGTGCATAAGTTTTCAAATCACTTAAATTAAATAATAAAATCCATAATATCTTATATCTCTACCAGAATCTCTAGGCTATGTGCATAAGTTTTCAAAACACCCTAATTCAATAATCAAATCAATAATATCTTCAATCTCTACCAGAATCTCTAGGCTATGTGCATAAGTTTTCAAAACACCCTAATTCAATAATCAAATCCATAATATCTTCAATATCTACCAGAATCTCTAGGCTATGTGCATAAGTTTTCAAATCACTTAAATTAAATAATAAAATCCATAATATCTTATATCTCTACCAGAATCTCTAGGCTATGTGCATAAGTTTTCAAAAAACCCTAATTCAATAATAAAATCAATAATATCTTCAATCTCTACCAGAATCTCTAGGCTATGTGCATAAGTTTTCAAATCACTTAAATTCAATAATCAAATCCATAATATCTTCAATATCTACCAGAATCTCTAGGCTATGTGCATAAGTTTTCAAATCACTTAAATTAAATAATAAAATCCATAATATCTTATATCTCTACCAGAATCTCTAGGCTATGTGCATAAGTTTTCAAAACACCCTAATTCAATAATCAAATCAATAATATCTTCAATCTCTACCAGAATCTCTAGGCTATGTGCATAAGTTTTCAAAAAACCCTAATTCAATAATAAAATCCATAATATCTTCAATCTCTACCAGAATCTCTAGGCTATGTGCATAAGTTTTCAAATCACTTAAATTCAATAATCAAATCCATAATATCTTCAATATCTACCAGAATCTCTAGGCTATGTGCATAAGTTTTCAAATCACTTAAATTAAATAATAAAATCCATAATATCTTATATCTCTACCAGAATCTCTAGGCTATGTGCATAAGTTTTCAAAACACCCTAATTCAATAATCAAATCAATAATATCTTCAATCTCTACCAGAATCTCTAGGCTATGTGCATAAGTTTTCAAAAAACCCTAATTCAATAATAAAATCCATAATATCTTCAATATCTACCAGAATCTCTAGGCTATGTGCATAAGTTTTCAAATCACTTAAATTAAATAATAAAATCCATAATATCTTATATCTCTACCAGAATCTCTAGGCTATGTGCATAAGTTTTCAAAAAACCCTAATTCAATAATAAAATCCATAATATCTTCAATATCTACCAGAATCTCTAGGCTATGTGCATAAGTTTTCAAAAAACCCTAATTCAATAATAAAATCAATAATATCTTCAATCTCTACCAGAATCTCTAGGCTATGTGCATAAGTTTTCAAATCACTTAAATTAAATAATAAAATCCATAATATCTTATATCTCTACCAGAATCTCTAGGCTATGTGCATAAGTTTTCAAAAAACCCTAATTCAATAATAAAATCCATAATATCTTCAATATCTACCAGAATCTCTAGGCTATGTGCATAAGTTTTCAAATCACTTAAATTAAATAATAAAATCCATAATATCTTATATCTCTACCAGAATCTCTAGGCTATGTGCATAAGTTTTCAAAACACCCTAATTCAATAATCAAATCAATAATATCTTCTATCTCTACCAGAATCTCTAGGCTATGTGCATAAGTTTTCAAAAAACCCTAATTCAATAATAAAATCCATAATATCTTCAATATCTACCAGAATCTCTAGGCTATGTGCATAAGTTTTCAAATCACTTAAATTAAATAATAAAATCCATAATATCTTATATCTCTACCAGAATCTCTAGGCTATGTGCATAAGTTTTCAAAACACCCTAATTCAATAATCAAATCAATAATATCTTCTATCTCTACCAGAATCTCTAGGCTATGTGCATAAGTTTTCAAATCACTTAAATTCAATAATAAAATCCATAATATCTTATATCTCTACCAGAATCTCTAGGCTATGTGCATAAGTTTTCAAAAAACCCTAATTCAATAATAAAATCCATAATATCTTCAATATCTACCAGAATCTCTAGGCTATGTGCATAAGTTTTCAAAAAACCCTAATTCAATAATAAAATCAATAATATCTTCAATATCTACCAGAATCTCTAGGCTATGTGCATAAGTTTTCAAATCACTTAAATTAAATAATAAAATCCATAATATCTTATATCTCTACCAGAATCTCTAGGCTATGTGCATAAGTTTTCAAAAAACCCTAATTCAATAATAAAATCCATAATATCTTCAATATCTACCAGAATCTCTAGGCTATGTGCATAAGTTTTCAAATCACTTAAATTAAATAATAAAATCCATAATATCTTATATCTCTACCAGAATCTCTAGGCTATGTGCATAAGTTTTCAAAACACCCTAATTCAATAATCAAATCAATAATATCTTCTATCTCTACCAGAATCTCTAGGCTATGTGCATAAGTTTTCAAAAAACCCTAATTCAATAATAAAATCCATAATATCTTCAATATCTACCAGAATCTCTAGGCTATGTGCATAAGTTTTCAAATCACTTAAATTAAATAATAAAATCCATAATATCTTATATCTCTACCAGAATCTCTAGGCTATGTGCATAAGTTTTCAAAACACCCTAATTCAATAATCAAATCAATAATATCTTCTATCTCTACCAGAATCTCTAGGCTATGTGCATAAGTTTTCAAATCACTTAAATTCAATAATAAAATCCATAATATCTTATATCTCTACCAGAATCTCTAGGCTATGTGCATAAGTTTTCAAAAAACCCTAATTCAATAATAAAATCCATAATATCTTCAATATCTACCAGAATCTCTAGGCTATGTGCATAAGTTTTCAAAAAACCCTAATTCAATAATAAAATCAATAATATCTTCAATATCTACCAGAATCTCTAGGCTATGTGCATAAGTTTTCAAATCACTTAAATTAAATAATAAAATCCATAATATCTTATATCTCTACCAGAATCTCTAGGCTATGTGCATAAGTTTTCAAATCACTTAAATTAAATAATAAAATCCATAATATCTTATATCTCTACCAGAATCTCTAGGCTATGTGCATAAGTTTTCAAATCACTTAAATTAAATAATAAAATCCATAATATCTTCAATATCTACCAGAATCTCTAGGCTATGTGCATAAGTTTTCAAATCACTTAAATTAAATAATAAAATCCATAATATCTTATATCTCTACCAGAATCTCTAGGCTATGTGCATAAGTTTTCAAAAAACCCTAATTCAATAATAAAATCCATAATATCTTCAATATCTACCAGAATCTCTAGGCTATGTGCATAAGTTTTCAAATCACTTAAATTAAATAATAAAATCCATAATATCTTATATCTCTACCAGAATCTCTAGGCTATGTGCATAAGTTTTCAAAAAACCCTAATTCAATAATAAAATCCATAATATCTTCAATATCTACCAGAATCTCTAGGCTATGTGCATAAGTTTTCAAATCACTTAAATTAAATAATAAAATCCATAATATCTTATATCTCTACCAGAATCTCTAGGCTATGTGCATAAGTTTTCAAAAAACCCTAATTCAATAATAAAATCCATAATATCTTCAATATCTACCAGAATCTCTAGGCTATGTGCATAAGTTTTCAAATCACTTAAATTAAATAATAAAATCCATAATATCTTATATCTCTACCAGAATCTCTAGGCTATGTGCATAAGTTTTCAAAAAACCCTAATTCAATAATAAAATCCATAATATCTTATATCTCTACCAGAATCTCTAGGCTATGTGCATAAGTTTTCAAAAAACCCTAATTCAATAATAAAATCAATAATATCTTCAATATCTACCAGAATCTCTAGGCTATGTGCATAAGTTTTCAAATCACTTAAATTAAATAATAAAATCCATAATATCTTATATCTCTACCAGAATCTCTAGGCTATGTGCATAAGTTTTCAAAAAACCCTAATTCAATAATAAAATCCATAATATCTTCAATATCTACCAGAATCTCTAGGCTATGTGCATAAGTTTTCAAATCACTTAAATTAAATAATAAAATCCATAATATCTTATATCTCTACCAGAATCTCTAGGCTATGTGCATAAGTTTTCAAAAAACCCTAATTCAATAATAAAATCAATAATATCTTCAATATCTACCAGAATCTCTAGGCTATGTGCATAAGTTTTCAAATCACTTAAATTAAATAATAAAATCCATAATATCTTATATCTCTACCAGAATCTCTAGGCTATGTGCATAAGTTTTCAAAAAACCCTAATTCAATAATAAAATCCATAATATCTTCAATATCTACCAGAATCTCTAGGCTATGTGCATAAGTTTTCAAATCACTTAAATTAAATAATAAAATCCATAATATCTTATATCTCTACCAGAATCTCTAGGCTATGTGCATAAGTTTTCAAAAAACCCTAATTCAATAATAAAATCCATAATATCTTCAATATCTACCAGAATCTCTAGGCTATGTGCATAAGTTTTCAAATCACTTAAATTAAATAATAAAATCCATAATATCTTATATCTCTACCAGAATCTCTAGGCTATGTGCATAAGTTTTCAAAAAACCCTAATTCAATAATAAAATCCATAATATCTTCAATATCTACCAGAATCTCTAGGCTATGTGCATAAGTTTTCAAATCACTTAAATTAAATAATAAAATCCATAATATCTTATATCTCTACCAGAATCTCTAGGCTATGTGCATAAGTTTTCAAAACACCCTAATTCAATAATCAAATCAATAATATCTTCTATCTCTACCAGAATCTCTAGGCTATGTGCATAAGTTTTCAAAAAACCCTAATTCAATAATAAAATCCATAATATCTTCAATATCTACCAGAATCTCTAGGCTATGTGCATAAGTTTTCAAATCACTTAAATTAAATAATAAAATCCATAATATCTTATATCTCTACCAGAATCTCTAGGCTATGTGCATAAGTTTTCAAAACACCCTAATTCAATAATCAAATCAATAATATCTTCTATCTCTACCAGAATCTCTAGGCTATGTGCATAAGTTTTCAAATCACTTAAATTCAATAATAAAATCCATAATATCTTATATCTCTACCAGAATCTCTAGGCTATGTGCATAAGTTTTCAAAAAACCCTAATTCAATAATAAAATCCATAATATCTTCAATATCTACCAGAATCTCTAGGCTATGTGCATAAGTTTTCAAAAAACCCTAATTCAATAATAAAATCAATAATATCTTCAATATCTACCAGAATCTCTAGGCTATGTGCATAAGTTTTCAAATCACTTAAATTAAATAATAAAATCCATAATATCTTATATCTCTACCAGAATCTCTAGGCTATGTGCATAAGTTTTCAAAAAACCCTAATTCAATAATAAAATCCATAATATCTTCAATATCTACCAGAATCTCTAGGCTATGTGCATAAGTTTTCAAATCACTTAAATTAAATAATAAAATCCATAATATCTTATATCTCTACCAGAATCTCTAGGCTATGTGCATAAGTTTTCAAAACACCCTAATTCAATAATCAAATCAATAATATCTTCTATCTCTACCAGAATCTCTAGGCTATGTGCATAAGTTTTCAAAAAACCCTAATTCAATAATAAAATCCATAATATCTTCAATATCTACCAGAATCTCTAGGCTATGTGCATAAGTTTTCAAATCACTTAAATTAAATAATAAAATCCATAATATCTTATATCTCTACCAGAATCTCTAGGCTATGTGCATAAGTTTTCAAAACACCCTAATTCAATAATCAAATCAATAATATCTTCTATCTCTACCAGAATCTCTAGGCTATGTGCATAAGTTTTCAAATCACTTAAATTCAATAATAAAATCCATAATATCTTATATCTCTACCAGAATCTCTAGGCTATGTGCATAAGTTTTCAAAAAACCCTAATTCAATAATAAAATCCATAATATCTTCAATATCTACCAGAATCTCTAGGCTATGTGCATAAGTTTTCAAAAAACCCTAATTCAATAATAAAATCAATAATATCTTCAATATCTACCAGAATCTCTAGGCTATGTGCATAAGTTTTCAAATCACTTAAATTAAATAATAAAATCCATAATATCTTATATCTCTACCAGAATCTCTAGGCTATGTGCATAAGTTTTCAAATCACTTAAATTAAATAATAAAATCCATAATATCTTATATCTCTACCAGAATCTCTAGGCTATGTGCATAAGTTTTCAAATCACTTAAATTAAATAATAAAATCCATAATATCTTCAATATCTACCAGAATCTCTAGGCTATGTGCATAAGTTTTCAAATCACTTAAATTAAATAATAAAATCCATAATATCTTATATCTCTACCAGAATCTCTAGGCTATGTGCATAAGTTTTCAAAAAACCCTAATTCAATAATAAAATCCATAATATCTTCAATATCTACCAGAATCTCTAGGCTATGTGCATAAGTTTTCAAATCACTTAAATTAAATAATAAAATCCATAATATCTTATATCTCTACCAGAATCTCTAGGCTATGTGCATAAGTTTTCAAAAAACCCTAATTCAATAATAAAATCCATAATATCTTCAATATCTACCAGAATCTCTAGGCTATGTGCATAAGTTTTCAAATCACTTAAATTAAATAATAAAATCCATAATATCTTATATCTCTACCAGAATCTCTAGGCTATGTGCATAAGTTTTCAAAAAACCCTAATTCAATAATAAAATCAATAATATCTTCAATATCTACCAGAATCTCTAGGCTATGTGCATAAGTTTTCAAATCACTTAAATTAAATAAAAAAATCCATAATATCTTATATCTCTACCAGAATCTCTAGGCTATGTGCATAAGTTTTCAAAAAACCCTAATTCAATAATAAAATCAATAATATCTTCAATATCTACCAGAATCTCTAGGCTATGTGCATAAGTTTTCAAATCACTTAAATTCAATAATAAAATCCATAATATCTTATATCTCTACCAGAATCTCTAGGCTATGTGCATAAGTTTTCAAAAAACCCTAATTCAATAATAAAATCCATAATATCTTCAATCTCTACCAGAATCTCTAGGCTATGTGCATAAGTTTTCAAAAAACCCTAATTCAATAATAAAATCAATAATATCTTCAATCTCTACCAGAATCTCTAGGCTATGTGCATAAGTTTTCAAAAAACCCTAATTCAATAATAAAATCAATAATATCTTCAATATCTACCAGAATCTCTAGGCTATGTGCATAAGTTTTCAAATCACTTAAATTAAATAATCAAATCCATAATATCTTATATCTCTACCAGAATCTCTAGGCTATGTGCATAAGTTTTCAAAAAACCCTAATTCAATAATAAAATCAATAATATCTTCAATATCTACCAGAATCTCTAGGCTATGTGCATAAGTTTTCAAAAAACCCTAATTCAATAATAAAATCAATAATATCTTCAATATCTACCAGAATCTCTAGGCTATGTGCATAAGTTTTCAAAAAACCCTAATTCAATAATAAAATCAATAATATCTTCAATATCTACCAGAATCTCTAGGCTATGTGCATAAGTTTTCAAATCACTTAAATTAAATAATAAAATCCATAATATCTTATATCTCTACCAGAATCTCTAGGCTATGTGCATAAGTTTTCAAAAAACCCTAATTCAATAATAAAATCAATAATATCTTCAATATCTACCAGAATCTCTAGGCTATGTGCATAAGTTTTCAAAAAACCCTAATTCAATAATAAAATCAATAATATCTTCAATATCTACCAGAATCTCTAGGCTATGTGCATAAGTTTTCAAAAAACCCTAATTCAATAATAAAATCAATAATATCTTCAATATCTACCAGAATCTCTAGGCTATGTGCATAAGTTTTCAAAAAACCCTAATTCAATAATAAAATCAATAATATCTTCAATATCTACCAGAATCTCTAGGCTATGTGCATAAGTTTTCAAAAAACCCTAATTCAATAATAAAATCAATAATATCTTCAATATCTACCAGAATCTCTAGGCTATGTGCATAAGTTTTCAAAAAACCCTAATTCAATAATAAAATCAATAATATCTTCAATATCTACCAGAATCTCTAGGCTATGTGCATAAGTTTTCAAAAAACCCTAATTCAATAATAAAATCAATAATATCTTCAATATCTACCAGAATCTCTAGGCTATGTGCATAAGTTTTCAAAAAACCCTAATTCAATAATAAAATCAATAATATCTTCAATATCTACCAGAATCTCTAGGCTATGTGCATAAGTTTTCAAAAAACCCTAATTCAATAATAAAATCAATAATATCTTCAATATCTACCAGAATCTCTAGGCTATGTGCATAAGTTTTCAAAAAACCCTAATTCAATAATAAAATCAATAATATCTTCAATATCTACCAGAATCTCTAGGCTATGTGCATAAGTTTTCAAAAAACCCTAATTCAATAATAAAATCAATAATATCTTCAATATCTACCAGAATCTCTAGGCTATGTGCATAAGTTTTCAAAAAACCCTAATTCAATAATAAAATCAATAATATCTTCAATATCTACCAGAATCTCTAGGCTATGTGCATAAGTTTTCAAATCACTTAAATTAAATAATCAAATCCATAATATCTTATATCTCTACCAGAATCTCTAGGCTATGTGCATAAGTTTTCAAAAAACCCTAATTCAATAATAAAATCAATAATATCTTCAATATCTACCAGAATCTCTAGGCTATGTGCATAAGTTTTCAAAAAACCCTAATTCAATAATAAAATCAATAATATCTTCAATCTCTACCAGAATCTCTAGGCTATGTGCATAAGTTTTCAAAAAACCCTAATTCAATAATAAAATCAATAATATCTTCAATATCTACCAGAATCTCTAGGCTATGTGCATAAGTTTTCAAATCACTTAAATTAAATAATAAAATCCATAATATCTTATATCTCTACCAGAATCTCTAGGCTATGTGCATAAGTTTTCAAAAAACCCTAATTCAATAATAAAATCCATAATATCTTATATCTCTACCAGAATCTCTAGGCTATGTGCATAAGTTTTCAAAAAACCCTAATTCAATAATAAAATCAATAATATCTTCAATATCTACCAGAATCTCTAGGCTATGTGCATAAGTTTTCAAAAAACCCTAATTAAATAATAAAATCAATAATATCTTATATCTCTACCAGAATCTCTAGGCTATGTGCATAAGTTTTCAAAAAACCCTAATTCAATAATAAAATCAATAATATCTTCAATATCTACCAGAATCTCTAGGCTATGTGCATAAGTTTTCAAATCACTTAAATTAAATAATAAAATCCATAATATCTTATATCTCTACCAGAATCTCTAGGCTATGTGCATAAGTTTTCAAAAAACCCTAATTCAATAATAAAATCAATAATATCTTAAATATCTACCAGAATCTCTAGGCTATGTGCATAAGTTTTCAAATCACTTAAATTAAATAATAAAATCCATAATATCTTATATCTCTACCAGAATCTCTAGGCTATGTGCATAAGTTTTCAAAAAACCCTAATTCAATAATAAAATCAATAATATCTTCAATCTCTACCAGAATCTCTAGGCTATGTGCATAAGTTTTCAAATCACTTAAATTAAATAATAAAATCCATAATATCTTATATCTCTACCAGAATCTCTAGGCTATGTGCATAAGTTTTCAAAAAACCCTAATTCAATAATAAAATCAATAATATCTTCAATATCTACCAGAATCTCTAGGCTATGTGCATAAGTTTTCAAAAAACCCTAATTCAATAATAAAATCAATAATATCTTATATCTCTACCAGAATCTCTAGGCTATGTGCATAAGTTTTCAAAAAACCCTAATTCAATAATAAAATCAATAATATCTTCAATATCTACCAGAATCTCTAGGCTATGTGCATAAGTTTTCAAATCACTTAAATTAAATAATAAAATCCATAATATCTTATATCTCTACCAGAATCTCTAGGCTATGTGCATAAGTTTTCAAAAAACCCTAATTCAATAATAAAATCAATAATATCTTAAATATCTACCAGAATCTCTAGGCTATGTGCATAAGTTTTCAAATCACTTAAATTAAATAATAAAATCCATAATATCTTATATCTCTACCAGAATCTCTAGGCTATGTGCATAAGTTTTCAAAAAACCCTAATTCAATAATAAAATCAATAATATCTTCAATATCTACCAGAATCTCTAGGCTATGTGCATAAGTTTTCAAATCACTTAAATTAAATAATAAAATCCATAATATCTTATATCTCTACCAGAATCTCTAGGCTATGTGCATAAGTTTTCAAATCACTTAAATTAAATAATAAAATCCATAATATCTTATATCTCTACCAGAATCTCTAGGCTATGTGCATAAGTTTTCAAATCACTTAAATTAAATAATAAAATCAATAATATCTTCAATATCTACCAGAATCTCTAGGCTATGTGCATAAGTTTTCAAAATACCCTAATTCAATAATAAAATCAATAATATCTTCAATATCTACCAGAATCTCTAGGCTATGTGCATAAGTTTTCAAATCACTTAAATTAAATAATAAAATCCATAATATCTTCAATATCTACCAGAATCTCTAGGCTATGTGCATAAGTTTTCAAAAAACCCTAATTCAATAATAAAATCAATAATATCTTCAATATCTACCAGAATCTCTAGGCTATGTGCATAAGTTTTCAAATCACTTAAATTAAATAATAAAATCCATAATATCTTCAATCTCTACCAGAATCTCTAGGCTATGTGCATAAGTTTTCAAAAAACCCTAATTCAATAATAAAATCAATAATATCTTCAATATCTACCAGAATCTCTAGGCTATGTGCATAAGTTTTCAAAAAACCCTAATTCAATAATAAAATCAATAATATCTTCAATATCTACCAGAATCTCTAGGCTATGTGCATAAGTTTTCAAATCACTTAAATTAAATAATAAAATCCATAATATCTTATATCTCTACCAGAATCTCTAGGCTATGTGCATAAGTTTTCAAAAAACCCTAATTCAATAATAAAATCAATAATATCTTCAATATCTACCAGAATCTCTAGGCTATGTGCATAAGTTTTCAAAAAACCCTAATTCAATAATAAAATCAATAATATCTTCAATATCTACCAGAATCTCTAGGCTATGTGCATAAGTTTTCAAATCACTTAAATTAAATAATAAAATCCATAATATCTTATATCTCTACCAGAATCTCTAGGCTATGTGCATAAGTTTTCAAAAAACCCTAATTCAATAATAAAATCAATAATATCTTCAATATCTACCAGAATCTCTAGGCTATGTGCATAAGTTTTCAAAAAACCCTAATTCAATAATAAAATCAATAATATCTTCAATATCTACCAGAATCTCTAGGCTATGTGCATAAGTTTTCAAATCACTTAAATTAAATAATAAAATCCATAATATCTTATATCTCTACCAGAATCTCTAGGCTATGTGCATAAGTTTTCAAAAAACCCTAATTCAATAATAAAATCAATAATATCTTCAATATCTACCAGAATCTCTAGGCTATGTGCATAAGTTTTCAAAAAACCCTAATTCAATAATAAAATCAATAATATCTTCAATATCTACCAGAATCTCTAGGCTATGTGCATAAGTTTTCAAATCACTTAAATTAAATAATAAAATCCATAATATCTTATATCTCTACCAGAATCTCTAGGCTATGTGCATAAGTTTTCAAATCACTTAAATTAAATAATAAAATCAATAATATCTTCAATATCTACCAGAATCTCTAGGCTATGTGCATAAGTTTTCAAAAAACCCTAATTCAATAATAAAATCAATAATATCTTCAATATCTACCAGAATCTCTAGGCTATGTGCATAAGTTTTCAAAAAACCCTAATTCAATAATAAAATCAATAATATCTTCAATATCTACCAGAATCTCTAGGCTATGTGCATAAGTTTTCAAAAAACCCTAATTCAATAATAAAATCAATAATATCTTCAATATCTACCAGAATCTCTAGGCTATGTGCATAAGTTTTCAAATCACTTAAATTAAATAATAAAATCCATAATATCTTATATCTCTACCAGAATCTCTAGGCTATGTGCATAAGTTTTCAAATCACTTAAATTAAATAATAAAATCCATAATATCTTATATCTCTACCAGAATCTCTAGGCTATGTGCATAAGTTTTCAAATCACTTAAATTAAATAATAAAATCAATAATATCTTCAATATCTACCAGAATCTCTAGGCTATGTGCATAAGTTTTCAAAAAACCCTAATTCAATAATAAAATCAATAATATCTTCAATATCTACCAGAATCTCTAGGCTATGTGCATAAGTTTTCAAATCACTTAAATTAAATAATAAAATCAATAATATCTTCAATATCTACCAGAATCTCTAGGCTATGTGCATAAGTTTTCAAAAAACCCTAATTCAATAATAAAATCAATAATATCTTCAATATCTACCAGAATCTCTAGGCTATGTGCATAAGTTTTCAAATCACTTAAATTAAATAATAAAATCCATAATATCTTATATCTCTACCAGAATCTCTAGGCTATGTGCATAAGTTTTCAAATCACTTAAATTAAATAATAAAATCAATAATATCTTCAATATCTACCAGAATCTCTAGGCTATGTGCATAAGTTTTCAAAAAACCCTAATTCAATAATAAAATCAATAATATCTTCAATATCTACCAGAATCTCTAGGCTATGTGCATAAGTTTTCAAATCACTTAAATTAAATAATAAAATCCATAATATCTTATATCTCTACCAGAATCTCTAGGCTATGTGCATAAGTTTTCAAATCACTTAAATTAAATAATAAAATCAATAATATCTTCAATATCTACCAGAATCTCTAGGCTATGTGCATAAGTTTTCAAAAAACCCTAATTCAATAATAAAATCAATAATATCTTCAATATCTACCAGAATCTCTAGGCTATGTGCATAAGTTTTCAAATCACTTAAATTAAATAATAAAATCCATAATATCTTATATCTCTACCAGAATCTCTAGGCTATGTGCATAAGTTTTCAAAAAACCCTAATTCAATAATAAAATCAATAATATCTTCAATATCTACCAGAATCTCTAGGCTATGTGCATAAGTTTTCAAAAAACCCTAATTCAATAATAAAATCAATAATATCTTCAATATCTACCAGAATCTCTAGGCTATGTGCATAAGTTTTCAAATCACTTAAATTAAATAATAAAATCCATAATATCTTATATCTCTACCAGAATCTCTAGGCTATGTGCATAAGTTTTCAAAAAACCCTAATTCAATAATAAAATCAATAATATCTTCAATATCTACCAGAATCTCTAGGCTATGTGCATAAGTTTTCAAATCACTTAAATTAAATAATAAAATCCATAATATCTTATATCTCTACCAGAATCTCTAGGCTATGTGCATAAGTTTTCAAATCACTTAAATTAAATAATAAAATCCATAATATCTTATATCTCTACCAGAATCTCTAGGCTATGTGCATAAGTTTTCAAAAAACCCTAATTCAATAATAAAATCAATAATATCTTCAATCTCTACCAGAATCTCTAGGCTATGTGCATAAGTTTTCAAAAAACCCTAATTCAATAATAAAATCAATAATATCTTCAATCTCTACCAGAATCTCTAGGCTATGTGCATAAGTTTTCAAAAAACCCTAATTCAATAATAAAATCAATAATATCTTCAATATCTACCAGAATCTCTAGGCTATGTGCATAAGTTTTCAAATCACTTAAATTAAATAATAAAATCCATAATATCTTATATCTCTACCAGAATCTCTAGGCTATGTGCATAAGTTTTCAAAAAACCCTAATTCAATAATAAAATCAATAATATCTTCAATCTCTACCAGAATCTCTAGGCTATGTGCATAAGTTTTCAAAAAACCCTAATTCAATAATAAAATCAATAATATCTTCAATCTCTACCAGAATCTCTAGGCTATGTGCATAAGTTTTCAAAAAACCCTAATTCAATAATAAAATCAATAATATCTTCAATATCTACCAGAATCTCTAGGCTATGTGCATAAGTTTTCAAATCACTTAAATTAAATAATAAAATCCATAATATCTTATATCTCTACCAGAATCTCTAGGCTATGTGCATAAGTTTTCAAAAAACCCTAATTCAATAATAAAATCAATAATATCTTCAATCTCTACCAGAATCTCTAGGCTATGTGCATAAGTTTTCAAAAAACCCTAATTCAATAATAAAATCAATAATATCTTCAATCTCTACCAGAATCTCTAGGCTATGTGCATAAGTTTTCAAAAAACCCTAATTCAATAATAAAATCAATAATATCTTCAATATCTACCAGAATCTCTAGGCTATGTGCATAAGTTTTCAAATCACTTAAATTAAATAATAAAATCCATAATATCTTATATCTCTACCAGAATCTCTAGGCTATGTGCATAAGTTTTCAAAAAACCCTAATTCAATAATAAAATCAATAATATCTTCAATATCTACCAGAATCTCTAGGCTATGTGCATAAGTTTTCAAATCACTTAAATTAAATAATAAAATCCATAATATCTTATATCTCTACCAGAATCTCTAGGCTATGTGCATAAGTTTTCAAAAAACCCTAATTCAATAATAAAATCAATAATATCTTCAATCTCTACCAGAATCTCTAGGCTATGTGCATAAGTTTTCAAAAACCCTAATTCAATAATAAAATCAATAATATCTTCAATCTCTACCAGAATCTCTAGGCTATGTGCATAAGTTTTCAAAAAACCCTAATTCAATAATAAAATCAATAATATCTTCAATATCTACCAGAATCTCTAGGCTATGTGCATAAGTTTTCAAATCACTTAAATTAAATAATAAAATCCATAATATCTTATATCTCTACCAGAATCTCTAGGCTATGTGCATAAGTTTTCAAAAAACCCTAATTCAATAATAAAATCAATAATATCTTCAATCTCTACCAGAATCTCTAGGCTATGTGCATAAGTTTTCAAATCACTTAAATTAAATAACAAAATCCATAATATCTTATATCTCTACCAGAATCTCTAGGCTATGTGCATAAGTTTTCAAAAAACCCTAATTCAATAATAAAATCAATAATATCTTCAATATCTACCAGAATCTCTAGGCTATGTGCATAAGTTTTCAAATCACTTAAATTAAATAATAAAATCCATAATATCTTATATCTCTACCAGAATCTCTAGGCTATGTGCATAAGTTTTCAAAAAACCCTAATTCAATAATAAAATCAATAATATCTTCAATCTCTACCAGAATCTCTAGGCTATGTGCATAAGTTTTCAAATCACTTAAATTAAATAACAAAATCCATAATATCTTGTATCTCTACCAGAATCTCTAGGCTATGTGCATAAGTTTTCAAAAAACCGTAATTCAATAATAAAATCAATAATATCTTCAATATCTACCAGAATCTCTAGGCTATGTGCATAAGTTTTCAAATCACTTAAATTAAATAATAAAATCCATAATATCTTATATCTCTACCAGAATCTCTAGGCTATGTGCATAAGTTTTCAAATCACTTAAATTAAATAATAAAATCCATAATATCTTATATCTCTACCAGAATCTCTAGGCTATGTGCATAAGTTTTCAAAAAACCCTAATTCAATAATAAAATCAATAATATCTTCAATATCTACCAGAATCTCTAGGCTATGTGCATAAGTTTTCAAATCACTTAAATTAAATAATAAAATCCATAATATCTTATATCTCTACCAGAATCTCTAGGCTATGTGCATAAGTTTTCAAAAAACCCTAATTCAATAATAAAATCAATAATATCTTCAATATCTACCAGAATCTCTAGGCTATGTGCATAAGTTTTCAAATCACTTAAATTAAATAATAAAATCAATAATATCTTCAATATCTACCAGAATCTCTAGGCTATGTGCATAAGTTTTCAAATCACTTAAATTAAATAATAAAATCCATAATATCTTATATCTCTACCAGAATCTCTAGGCTATGTGCATAAGTTTTCAAATCACTTAAATTAAATAATAAAATCCATAATATCTTATATCTCTACCAGAATCTCTAGGCTATGTGCATAAGTTTTCAAAAAACCCTAATTCAATAATAAAATCAATAATATCTTCAATATCTACCAGAATCTCTAGGCTATGTGCATAAGTTTTCAAATCACTTAAATTAAATAATAAAATCCATAATATCTTATATCTCTACCAGAATCTCTAGGCTATGTGCATAAGTTTTCAAAAAACCCTAATTCAATAATAAAATCAATAATATCTTCAATATCTACCAGAATCTCTAGGCTATGTGCATAAGTTTTCAAAAAACCCTAATTCAATAATAAAATCAATAATATCTTCAATATCTACCAGAATCTCTAGGCTATGTGCATAAGTTTTCAAATCACTTAAATTAAATAATAAAATCCATAATATCTTATATCTCTACCAGAATCTCTAGGCTATGTGCATAAGTTTTCAAAAAACCCTAATTCAATAATAAAATCAATAATATCTTCAATATCTACCAGAATCTCTAGGCTATGTGCATAAGTTTTCAAATCACTTAAATTAAATAATAAAATCCATAATATCTTATATCTCTACCAGAATCTCTAGGCTATGTGCATAAGTTTTCAAAAAACCCTAATTCAATAATAAAATCAATAATATCTTCAATATCTACCAGAATCTCTAGGCTATGTGCATAAGTTTTCAAATCACTTAAATTAAATAATAAAATCCATAATATCTTATATCTCTACCAGAATCTCTAGGCTATGTGCATAAGTTTTCAAAAAACCCTAATTCAATAATAAAATCAATAATATCTTCAATATCTACCAGAATCTCTAGGCTATGTGCATAAGTTTTCAAATCACTTAAATTAAATAATAAAATCCATAATATCTTATATCTCTACCAGAATCTCTAGGCTATGTGCATAAGTTTTCAAAAAACCCTAATTCAATAATAAAATCAATAATATCTTCAATATCTACCAGAATCTCTAGGCTATGTGCATAAGTTTTCAAATCACTTAAATTAAATAATAAAATCCATAATATCTTATATCTCTACCAGAATCTCTAGGCTATGTGCATAAGTTTTCAAAAAACCCTAATTCAATAATAAAATCAATAATATCTTCAATATCTACCAGAATCTCTAGGCTATGTGCATAAGTTTTCAAATCACTTAAATTAAATAATAAAATCCATAATATCTTATATCTCTACCAGAATCTCTAGGCTATGTGCATAAGTTTTCAAAAAACCCTAATTCAATAATAAAATCAATAATATCTTCAATATCTACCAGAATCTCTAGGCTATGTGCATAAGTTTTCAAATCACTTAAATTAAATAATAAAATCCATAATATCTTATATCTCTACCAGAATCTCTAGGCTATGTGCATAAGTTTTCAAAAAACCCTAATTCAATAATAAAATCAATAATATCTTCAATATCTACCAGAATCTCTAGGCTATGTGCATAAGTTTTCAAAATCACTTAATTAAATAATAAAATCAATAATATCTTCAATATCTACCAGAATCTCTAGGCTATGTGCATAAGTTTTCAAAAAACCCTAATTCAATAATAAAATCAATAATATCTTCAATATCTACCAGAATCTCTAGGCTATGTGCATAAGTTTTCAAATCACTTAAATTAAATAATAAAATCCATAATATCTTATATCTCTACCAGAATCTCTAGGCTATGTGCATAAGTTTTCAAAAAACCCTAATTCAATAATAAAATCAATAATATCTTCAATATCTACCAGAATCTCTAGGCTATGTGCATAAGTTTTCAAATCACTTAAATTAAATAATAAAATCCATAATATCTTATATCTCTACCAGAATCTCTAGGCTATGTGCATAAGTTTTCAAAAAACCCTAATTCAATAATAAAATCAATAATATCTTCAATATCTACCAGAATCTCTAGGCTATGTGCATAAGTTTTCAAAAAACACTTAAATTCCAATAATAAAATCAATAATATCTTATATCTCTACCAGAATCTCTAGGCTATGTGCATAAGTTTTCAAAAAACCCTAATTCAATAATAAAATCAATAATATCTTCAATATCTACCAGAATCTCTAGGCTATGTGCATAAGTTTTCAAATCACTTAAATTAAATAATAAAATCCATAATATCTTATATCTCTACCAGAATCTCTAGGCTATGTGCATAAGTTTTCAAAAAACCCTAATTCAATAATAAAATCAATAATATCTTCAATATCTACCAGAATCTCTAGGCTATGTGCATAAGTTTTCAAATCACTTAAATTAAATAATAAAATCCATAATATCTTATATCTCTACCAGAATCTCTAGGCTATGTGCATAAGTTTTCAAAAAACCCTAATTCAATAATAAAATCAATAATATCTTCAATATCTACCAGAATCTCTAGGCTATGTGCATAAGTTTTCAAATCACTTAAATTAAATAATAAAATCCATAATATCTTATATCTCTACCAGAATCTCTAGGCTATGTGCATAAGTTTTCAAAAAACCCTAATTCAATAATAAAATCAATAATATCTTCAATATCTACCAGAATCTCTAGGCTATGTGCATAAGTTTTCAAATCACTTAAATTAAATAATAAAATCCATAATATCTTATATCTCTACCAGAATCTCTAGGCTATGTGCATAAGTTTTCAAAAAACCCTAATTCAATAATAAAATCAATAATATCTTCAATATCTACCAGAATCTCTAGGCTATGTGCATAAGTTTTCAAAAAACACCTAAATTCAATAATAAAATCAATAATATCTTCATATATCTACCAGAATCTCTAGGCTATGTGCATAAGTTTTCAAAAAACCCTAATTCAATAATAAAATCAATAATATCTTCAATATCTACCAGAATCTCTAGGCTATGTGCATAAGTTTTCAAATCACTTAAATTAAATAATAAAATCCATAATATCTTATATCTCTACCAGAATCTCTAGGCTATGTGCATAAGTTTTCAAAAAACCCTAATTCAATAATAAAATCAATAATATCTTCAATATCTACCAGAATCTCTAGGCTATGTGCATAAGTTTTCAAATCACTTAAATTAAATAATAAAATCCATAATATCTTATATCTCTACCAGAATCTCTAGGCTATGTGCATAAGTTTTCAAAAAACCCTAATTCAATAATAAAATCAATAATATCTTCAATATCTACCAGAATCTCTAGGCTATGTGCATAAGTTTTCAAATCACTTAAATTAAATAATAAAATCCATAATATCTTATATCTCTACCAGAATCTCTAGGCTATGTGCATAAGTTTTCAAAAAACCCTAATTCAATAATAAAATCAATAATATCTTCAATATCTACCAGAATCTCTAGGCTATGTGCATAAGTTTTCAAATCACTTAAATTAAATAATAAAATCCATAATATCTTATATCTCTACCAGAATCTCTAGGCTATGTGCATAAGTTTTCAAAAAACCCTAATTCAATAATAAAATCAATAATATCTTCAATATCTACCAGAATCTCTAGGCTATGTGCATAAGTTTTCAAATCACTTAAATTAAATAATAAAATCCATAATATCTTATATCTCTACCAGAATCTCTAGGCTATGTGCATAAGTTTTCAAAAAACCCTAATTCAATAATAAAATCAATAATATCTTCAATATCTACCAGAATCTCTAGGCTATGTGCATAAGTTTTCAAAAAACCCTAATTCAATAATAAAATCAATAATATCTTCAATATCTACCAGAATCTCTAGGCTATGTGCATAAGTTTTCAAATCACTTAAATTAAATAATAAAATCCATAATATCTTATATCTCTACCAGAATCTCTAGGCTATGTGCATAAGTTTTCAAAAAACCCTAATTCAATAATAAAATCAATAATATCTTCAATATCTACCAGAATCTCTAGGCTATGTGCATAAGTTTTCAAATCACTTAAATTAAATAATAAAATCCATAATATCTTATATCTCTACCAGAATCTCTAGGCTATGTGCATAAGTTTTCAAATCACTTAAATTAAATAATAAAATCCATAATATCTTATATCTCTACCAGAATCTCTAGGCTATGTGCATAAGTTTTCAAAAAACCCTAATTCAATAATAAAATCAATAATATCTTCAATATCTACCAGAATCTCTAGGCTATGTGCATAAGTTTTCAAAAAACCCTAATTCAATAATAAAATCAATAATATCTTCAATATCTACCAGAATCTCTAGGCTATGTGCATAAGTTTTCAAATCACTTAAATTAAATAATAAAATCCATAATATCTTATATCTCTACCAGAATCTCTAGGCTATGTGCATAAGTTTTCAAATCACTTAAATTAAATAATAAAATCCATAATATCTTATATCTCTACCAGAATCTCTAGGCTATGTGCATAAGTTTTCAAAAAACCCTAATTCAATAATAAAATCAATAATATCTTCAATATCTACCAGAATCTCTAGGCTATGTGCATAAGTTTTCAAATCACTTAAATTAAATAATAAAATCCATAATATCTTATATCTCTACCAGAATCTCTAGGCTATGTGCATAAGTTTTCAAATCACTTAAATTAAATAATAAAATCCATAATATCTTATATCTCTACCAGAATCTCTAGGCTATGTGCATAAGTTTTCAAAAAACCCTAATTCAATAATAAAATCAATAATATCTTCAATATCTACCAGAATCTCTAGGCTATGTGCATAAGTTTTCAAAAAACCCTAATTCAATAATAAAATCAATAATATCTTCAATATCTACCAGAATCTCTAGGCTATGTGCATAAGTTTTCAAATCACTTAAATTAAATAATAAAATCCATAATATCTTATATCTCTACCAGAATCTCTAGGCTATGTGCATAAGTTTTCAAATCACTTAAATTAAATAATAAAATCCATAATATCTTATATCTCTACCAGAATCTCTAGGCTATGTGCATAAGTTTTCAAAAAACCCTAATTCAATAATAAAATCAATAATATCTTCAATATCTACCAGAATCTCTAGGCTATGTGCATAAGTTTTCAAAAAACCCTAATTCAATAATAAAATCAATAATATCTTCAATATCTACCAGAATCTCTAGGCTATGTGCATAAGTTTTCAAAAAACCCTAATTCAATAATAAAATCAATAATATCTTCAATATCTACCAGAATCTCTAGGCTATGTGCATAAGTTTTCAAATCACTTAAATTAAATAATAAAATCCATAATATCTTATATCTCTACCAGAATCTCTAGGCTATGTGCATAAGTTTTCAAAAAACCCTAATTCAATAATAAAATCAATAATATCTTCAATATCTACCAGAATCTCTAGGCTATGTGCATAAGTTTTCAAATCACTTAAATTAAATAATAAAATCCATAATATCTTATATCTCTACCAGAATCTCTAGGCTATGTGCATAAGTTTTCAAAAAACCCTAATTCAATAATAAAATCAATAATATCTTCAATATCTACCAGAATCTCTAGGCTATGTGCATAAGTTTTCAAATCACTTAAATTAAATAATAAAATCCATAATATCTTATATCTCTACCAGAATCTCTAGGCTATGTGCATAAGTTTTCAAAAAACCCTAATTCAATAATAAAATCAATAATATCTTCAATATCTACCAGAATCTCTAGGCTATGTGCATAAGTTTTCAAATCACTTAAATTAAATAATAAAATCAATAATATCTTATATCTCTACCAGAATCTCTAGGCTATGTGCATAAGTTTTCAAAAAACCCTAATTCAATAATAAAATCAATAATATCTTCAATATCTACCAGAATCTCTAGGCTATGTGCATAAGTTTTCAAAAAACCCTAATTCAATAATAAAATCAATAATATCTTCAATCTCTACCAGAATCTCTAGGCTATGTGCATAAGTTTTCAAAAAACCCTAATTCAATAATAAAATCAATAATATCTTCAATATCTACCAGAATCTCTAGGCTATGTGCATAAGTTTTCAAATCACTTAAATTAAATAATAAAATCCATAATATCTTATATCTCTACCAGAATCTCTAGGCTATGTGCATAAGTTTTCAAAAAACCCTAATTCAATAATAAAATCAATAATATCTTCAATATCTACCAGAATCTCTAGGCTATGTGCATAAGTTTTCAAATCACTTAAATTAAATAATAAAATCCATAATATCTTATATCTCTACCAGAATCTCTAGGCTATGTGCATAAGTTTTCAAATCACTTAAATTAAATAATAAAATCCATAATATCTTATATCTCTACCAGAATCTCTAGGCTATGTGCATAAGTTTTCAAAAAACCCTAATTCAATAATAAAATCAATAATATCTTCAATATCTACCAGAATCTCTAGGCTATGTGCATAAGTTTTCAAATCACTTAAATTAAATAATAAAATCCATAATATCTTATATCTCTACCAGAATCTCTAGGCTATGTGCATAAGTTTTCAAAAAACCCTAATTCAATAATAAAATCAATAATATCTTCAATATCTACCAGAATCTCTAGGCTATGTGCATAAGTTTTCAAATCACTTAAATTAAATAATAAAATCCATAATATCTTATATCTCTACCAGAATCTCTAGGCTATGTGCATAAGTTTTCAAAAAACCCTAATTCAATAATAAAATCAATAATATCTTCAATATCTACCAGAATCTCTAGGCTATGTGCATAAGTTTTCAAAAAACCCTAATTCAATAATAAAATCAATAATATCTTCAATATCTACCAGAATCTCTAGGCTATGTGCATAAGTTTTCAAAAAACCCTAATTCAATAATAAAATCAATAATATCTTCAATATCTACCAGAATCTCTAGGCTATGTGCATAAGTTTTCAAATCACTTAAATTAAATAATAAAATCCATAATATCTTATATCTCTACCAGAATCTCTAGGCTATGTGCATAAGTTTTCAAAAAACCCTAATTCAATAATAAAATCAATAATATCTTCAATATCTACCAGAATCTCTAGGCTATGTGCATAAGTTTTCAAAAAACCCTAATTCAATAATAAAATCAATAATATCTTCAATATCTACCAGAATCTCTAGGCTATGTGCATAAGTTTTCAAATCACTTAAATTAAATAATAAAATCCATAATATCTTATATCTCTACCAGAATCTCTAGGCTATGTGCATAAGTTTTCAAAAAACCCTAATTCAATAATAAAATCAATAATATCTTCAATATCTACCAGAATCTCTAGGCTATGTGCATAAGTTTTCAAAAAACCCTAATTCAATAATAAAATCAATAATATCTTCAATATCTACCAGAATCTCTAGGCTATGTGCATAAGTTTTCAAATCACTTAAATTAAATAATAAAATCCATAATATCTTATATCTCTACCAGAATCTCTAGGCTATGTGCATAAGTTTTCAAAAAACCCTAATTCAATAATAAAATCAATAATATCTTCAATATCTACCAGAATCTCTAGGCTATGTGCATAAGTTTTCAAATCACTTAAATTAAATAATAAAATCCATAATATCTTATATCTCTACCAGAATCTCTAGGCTATGTGCATAAGTTTTCAAAAAACCCTAATTCAATAATAAAATCAATAATATCTTCAATATCTACCAGAATCTCTAGGCTATGTGCATAAGTTTTCAAATCACTTAAATTAAATAATAAAATCCATAATATCTTATATCTCTACCAGAATCTCTAGGCTATGTGCATAAGTTTTCAAATCACTTAAATTAAATAATAAAATCCATAATATCTTATATCTCTACCAGAATCTCTAGGCTATGTGCATAAGTTTTCAAAAAACCCTAATTCAATAATAAAATCAATAATATCTTCAATATCTACCAGAATCTCTAGGCTATGTGCATAAGTTTTCAAAAAACCCTAATTCAATAATAAAATCAATAATATCTTCAATATCTACCAGAATCTCTAGGCTATGTGCATAAGTTTTCAAATCACTTAAATTAAATAATAAAATCCATAATATCTTATATCTCTACCAGAATCTCTAGGCTATGTGCATAAGTTTTCAAATCACTTAAATTAAATAATAAAATCCATAATATCTTATATCTCTACCAGAATCTCTAGGCTATGTGCATAAGTTTTCAAAAAACCCTAATTCAATAATAAAATCAATAATATCTTCAATATCTACCAGAATCTCTAGGCTATGTGCATAAGTTTTCAAAAAACCCTAATTCAATAATAAAATCAATAATATCTTCAATATCTACCAGAATCTCTAGGCTATGTGCATAAGTTTTCAAAAAACCCTAATTCAATAATAAAATCAATAATATCTTCAATATCTACCAGAATCTCTAGGCTATGTGCATAAGTTTTCAAATCACTTAAATTAAATAATAAAATCCATAATATCTTATATCTCTACCAGAATCTCTAGGCTATGTGCATAAGTTTTCAAAAAACCCTAATTCAATAATAAAATCAATAATATCTTCAATATCTACCAGAATCTCTAGGCTATGTGCATAAGTTTTCAAATCACTTAAATTAAATAATAAAATCCATAATATCTTATATCTCTACCAGAATCTCTAGGCTATGTGCATAAGTTTTCAAAAAACCCTAATTCAATAATAAAATCAATAATATCTTCAATATCTACCAGAATCTCTAGGCTATGTGCATAAGTTTTCAAATCACTTAAATTAAATAATAAAATCCATAATATCTTATATCTCTACCAGAATCTCTAGGCTATGTGCATAAGTTTTCAAAAAACCCTAATTCAATAATAAAATCAATAATATCTTCAATATCTACCAGAATCTCTAGGCTATGTGCATAAGTTTTCAAATCACTTAAATTAAATAATAAAATCAATAATATCTTATATCTCTACCAGAATCTCTAGGCTATGTGCATAAGTTTTCAAAAAACCCTAATTCAATAATAAAATCAATAATATCTTCAATATCTACCAGAATCTCTAGGCTATGTGCATAAGTTTTCAAAAAACCCTAATTCAATAATAAAATCAATAATATCTTCAATCTCTACCAGAATCTCTAGGCTATGTGCATAAGTTTTCAAAAAACCCTAATTCAATAATAAAATCAATAATATCTTCAATATCTACCAGAATCTCTAGGCTATGTGCATAAGTTTTCAAATCACTTAAATTAAATAATAAAATCCATAATATCTTATATCTCTACCAGAATCTCTAGGCTATGTGCATAAGTTTTCAAAAAACCCTAATTCAATAATAAAATCAATAATATCTTCAATATCTACCAGAATCTCTAGGCTATGTGCATAAGTTTTCAAATCACTTAAATTAAATAATAAAATCCATAATATCTTATATCTCTACCAGAATCTCTAGGCTATGTGCATAAGTTTTCAAATCACTTAAATTAAATAATAAAATCCATAATATCTTATATCTCTACCAGAATCTCTAGGCTATGTGCATAAGTTTTCAAAAAACCCTAATTCAATAATAAAATCAATAATATCTTCAATATCTACCAGAATCTCTAGGCTATGTGCATAAGTTTTCAAATCACTTAAATTAAATAATAAAATCCATAATATCTTATATCTCTACCAGAATCTCTAGGCTATGTGCATAAGTTTTCAAAAAACCCTAATTCAATAATAAAATCAATAATATCTTCAATATCTACCAGAATCTCTAGGCTATGTGCATAAGTTTTTAAATCACTTAAATTAAATAATAAAATCAATAATATCTTCAATATCTACCAGAATCTCTAGGCTATGTGCATAAGTTTTCAAATCACTTAAATTAAATAATAAAATCCATAATATCTTATATCTCTACCAGAATCTCTAGGCTATGTGCATAAGTTTTCAAATCACTTAAATTAAATAATAAAATCCATAATATCTTATATCTCTACCAGAATCTCTAGGCTATGTGCATAAGTTTTCAAAAAACCCTAATTCAATAATAAAATCAATAATATCTTCAATATCTACCAGAATCTCTAGGCTATGTGCATAAGTTTTCAAATCACTTAAATTAAATAATAAAATCCATAATATCTTATATCTCTACCAGAATCTCTAGGCTATGTGCATAAGTTTTCAAAAAACCCTAATTCAATAATAAAATCAATAATATCTTCAATATCTACCAGAATCTCTAGGCTATGTGCATAAGTTTTCAAATCACTTAAATTAAATAATAAAATCCATAATATCTTATATCTCTACCAGAATCTCTAGGCTATGTGCATAAGTTTTCAAATCACTTAAATTAAATAATAAAATCCATAATATCTTATATCTCTACCAGAATCTCTAGGCTATGTGCATAAGTTTTCAAAAAACCGTAATTCAATAATAAAATCAATAATATTTTCAATATCTACCAGAATCTCTAGGCTATGTGCATAAGTTTTCAAATCACTTAAATTAAATAATAAAATCCATAATATCTTATATCTCTACCAGAATCTCTAGGCTATGTGCATAAGTTTTCAAAAAACCCTAATTCAATAATAAAATCAATAATATCTTCAATATCTACCAGAATCTCTAGGCTATGTGCATAAGTTTTCAAATCACTTAAATTAAATAATAAAATCCATAATATCTTATATCTCTACCAGAATCTCTAGGCTATGTGCATAAGTTTTCAAAAAACCCTAATTCAATAATAAAATCAATAATATCTTCAATATCTACCAGAATCTCTAGGCTATGTGCATAAGTTTTCAAATCACTTAAATTAAATAATAAAATCAATAATATCTTCAATATCTACCAGAATCTCTAGGCTATGTGCATAAGTTTTCAAATCACTTAAATTAAATAATAAAATCCATAATATCTTATATCTCTACCAGAATCTCTAGGCTATGTGCATAAGTTTTCAAATCACTTAAATTAAATAATAAAATCCATAATATCTTATATCTCTACCAGAATCTCTAGGCTATGTGCATAAGTTTTCAAAAAACCCTAATTCAATAATAAAATCAATAATATCTTCAATATCTACCAGAATCTCTAGGCTATGTGCATAAGTTTTCAAATCACTTAAATTAAATAATAAAATCCATAATATCTTATATCTCTACCAGAATCTCTAGGCTATGTGCATAAGTTTTCAAATCACTTAAATTAAATAATAAAATCCATAATATCTTATATCTCTACCAGAATCTCTAGGCTATGTGCATAAGTTTTCAAAAAACCCTAATTCAATAATAAAATCAATAATATCTTCAATATCTACCAGAATCTCTAGGCTATGTGCATAAGTTTTCAAATCACTTAAATTAAATAATAAAATCCATAATATCTTATATCTCTACCAGAATCTCTAGGCTATGTGCATAAGTTTTCAAATCACTTAAATTAAATAATAAAATCCATAATATCTTATATCTCTACCAGAATCTCTAGGCTATGTGCATAAGTTTTCAAAAAACCCTAATTCAATAATAAAATCAATAATATCTTCAATATCTACCAGAATCTCTAGGCTATGTGCATAAGTTTTCAAATCACTTAAATTAAATAATAAAATCCATAATATCTTATATCTCTACCAGAATCTCTAGGCTATGTGCATAAGTTTTCAAAAAACCCTAATTCAATAATAAAATCAATAATATCTTCAATATCTACCAGAATCTCTAGGCTATGTGCATAAGTTTTCAAAAAACCCTAATTCAATAATAAAATCAATAATATCTTCAATATCTACCAGAATCTCTAGGCTATGTGCATAAGTTTTCAAATCACTTAAATTAAATAATAAAATCCATAATATCTTATATCTCTACCAGAATCTCTAGGCTATGTGCATAAGTTTTCAAAAAACCCTAATTCAATAATAAAATCAATAATATCTTCAATATCTACCAGAATCTCTAGGCTATGTGCATAAGTTTTCAAATCACTTAAATTAAATAATAAAATCCATAATATCTTATATCTCTACCAGAATCTCTAGGCTATGTGCATAAGTTTTCAAAAAACCCTAATTCAATAATAAAATCAATAATATCTTCAATATCTACCAGAATCTCTAGGCTATGTGCATAAGTTTTCAAATCACTTAAATTAAATAATAAAATCCATAATATCTTATATCTCTACCAGAATCTCTAGGCTATGTGCATAAGTTTTCAAATCACTTAAATTAAATAATAAAATCCATAATATCTTATATCTCTACCAGAATCTCTAGGCTATGTGCATAAGTTTTCAAATCACTTAAATTAAATAATAAAATCCATAATATCTTATATCTCTACCAGAATCTCTAGGCTATGTGCATAAGTTTTCAAAAAACCCTAATTCAATAATAAAATCAATAATATCTTCAATATCTACCAGAATCTCTAGGCTATGTGCATAAGTTTTCAAATCACTTAAATTAAATAATAAAATCCATAATATCTTATATCTCTACCAGAATCTCTAGGCTATGTGCATAAGTTTTCAAAAAACCCTAATTCAATAATAAAATCAATAATATCTTCAATATCTACCAGAATCTCTAGGCTATGTGCATAAGTTTTCAAATCACTTAAATTAAATAATAAAATCAATAATATCTTCAATATCTACCAGAATCTCTAGGCTATGTGCATAAGTTTTCAAATCACTTAAATTAAATAATAAAATCCATAATATCTTATATCTCTACCAGAATCTCTAGGCTATGTGCATAAGTTTTCAAATCACTTAAATTAAATAATAAAATCCATAATATCTTATATCTCTACCAGAATCTCTAGGCTATGTGCATAAGTTTTCAAAAAACCCTAATTCAATAATAAAATCAATAATATCTTCAATATCTACCAGAATCTCTAGGCTATGTGCATAAGTTTTCAAATCACTTAAATTAAATAATAAAATCCATAATATCTTATATCTCTACCAGAATCTCTAGGCTATGTGCATAAGTTTTCAAAAAACCCTAATTCAATAATAAAATCAATAATATCTTCAATATCTACCAGAATCTCTAGGCTATGTGCATAAGTTTTCAAAAAACCCTAATTCAATAATAAAATCAATAATATCTTCAATATCTACCAGAATCTCTAGGCTATGTGCATAAGTTTTCAAATCACTTAAATTAAATAATAAAATCCATAATATCTTATATCTCTACCAGAATCTCTAGGCTATGTGCATAAGTTTTCAAAAAACCCTAATTCAATAATAAAATCAATAATATCTTCAATATCTACCAGAATCTCTAGGCTATGTGCATAAGTTTTCAAATCACTTAAATTAAATAATAAAATCCATAATATCTTATATCTCTACCAGAATCTCTAGGCTATGTGCATAAGTTTTCAAAAAACCCTAATTCAATAATAAAATCAATAATATCTTCAATATCTACCAGAATCTCTAGGCTATGTGCATAAGTTTTCAAATCACTTAAATTAAATAATAAAATCCATAATATCTTATATCTCTACCAGAATCTCTAGGCTATGTGCATAAGTTTTCAAAAAACCCTAATTCAATAATAAAATCAATAATATCTTCAATATCTACCAGAATCTCTAGGCTATGTGCATAAGTTTTCAAATCACTTAAATTAAATAATAAAATCCATAATATCTTATATCTCTACCAGAATCTCTAGGCTATGTGCATAAGTTTTCAAATCACTAAAATTAAATAATAAAATCCATAATATCTTATATCTCTACCAGAATCTCTAGGCTATGTGCATAAGTTTTCAAATCACTTAAATTAAATAATAAAATCCATAATATCTTCAATATCTACCAGAATCTCTAGGCTATGTGCATAAGTTTTCAAAAAACCCTAATTCAATAATAAAATCAATAATATCTTCAATATCTACCAGAATCTCTAGGCTATGTGCATAAGTTTTCAAATCACTTAAATTAAATAATAAAATCCATAATATCTTATATCTCTACCAGAATCTCTAGGCTATGTGCATAAGTTTTCAAAAAACCCTAATTCAATAATAAAATCAATAATATCTTCAATATCTACCAGAATCTCTAGGCTATGTGCATAAGTTTTCAAATCACTTAAATTAAATAATAAAATCCATAATATCTTATATCTCTACCAGAATCTCTAGGCTATGTGCATAAGTTTTCAAAAAACCCTAATTCAATAATAAAATCAATAATATCTTCAATATCTACCAGAATCTCTAGGCTATGTGCATAAGTTTTCAAAAAACCCTAATTCAATAATAAAATCAATAATATCTTCAATATCTACCAGAATCTCTAGGCTATGTGCATAAGTTTTCAAATCACTTAAATTAAATAATAAAATCCATAATATCTTATATCTCTACCAGAATCTCTAGGCTATGTGCATAAGTTTTCAAAAAACCCTAATTCAATAATAAAATCAATAATATCTTCAATATCTACCAGAATCTCTAGGCTATGTGCATAAGTTTTCAAATCACTTAAATTAAATAATAAAATCCATAATATCTTATATCTCTACCAGAATCTCTAGGCTATGTGCATAAGTTTTCAAAAAACCCTAATTCAATAATAAAATCAATAATATCTTCAATATCTACCAGAATCTCTAGGCTATGTGCATAAGTTTTCAAATCACTTAAATTAAATAATAAAATCCATAATATCTTATATCTCTACCAGAATCTCTAGGCTATGTGCATAAGTTTTCAAAAAACCCTAATTCAATAATAAAATCAATAATATCTTCAATATCTACCAGAATCTCTAGGCTATGTGCATAAGTTTTCAAATCACTTAAATTAAATAATAAAATCCATAATATCTTATATCTCTACCAGAATCTCTAGGCTATGTGCATAAGTTTTCAAAAAACCGTAATTCAATAATAAAATCAATAATATCTTCAATATCTACCAGAATCTCTAGGCTATGTGCATAAGTTTTCAAATCACTTAAATTAAATAATAAAATCCATAATATCTTATATCTCTACCAGAATCTCTAGGCTATGTGCATAAGTTTTCAAAAAACCCTAATTCAATAATAAAATCAATAATATCTTCAATATCTACCAGAATCTCTAGGCTATGTGCATAAGTTTTCAAATCACTTAAATTAAATAATAAAATCCATAATATCTTATATCTCTACCAGAATCTCTAGGCTATGTGCATAAGTTTTCAAAAAACCCTAATTCAATAATAAAATCAATAATATCTTCAATATCTACCAGAATCTCTAGGCTATGTGCATAAGTTTTCAAATCACTTAAATTAAATAATAAAATCCATAATATCTTATATCTCTACCAGAATCTCTAGGCTATGTGCATAAGTTTTCAAATCACTAAAATTAAATAATAAAATCCATAATATCTTATATCTCTACCAGAATCTCTAGGCTATGTGCATAAGTTTTCAAAAAACCCTAATTCAATAATAAAATCAATAATATCTTCAATATCTACCAGAATCTCTAGGCTATGTGCATAAGTTTTCAAAAAACCCTAATTCAATAATAAAATCAATAATATCTTCAATATCTACCAGAATCTCTAGGCTATGTGCATAAGTTTTCAAAAAACCCTAATTCAATAATAAAATCAATAATATCTTCAATATCTACCAGAATCTCTAGGCTATGTGCATAAGTTTTCAAATCACTTAAATTAAATAATAAAATCCATAATATCTTATATCTCTACCAGAATCTCTAGGCTATGTGCATAAGTTTTCAAAAAACCCTAATTCAATAATAAAATCAATAATATCTTCAATATCTACCAGAATCTCTAGGCTATGTGCATAAGTTTTCAAATCACTTAAATTAAATAATAAAATCCATAATATCTTATATCTCTACCAGAATCTCTAGGCTATGTGCATAAGTTTTCAAAAAACCCTAATTCAATAATAAAATCAATAATATCTTCAATATCTACCAGAATCTCTAGGCTATGTGCATAAGTTTTCAAATCACTTAAATTAAATAATAAAATCCATAATATCTTATATCTCTACCAGAATCTCTAGGCTATGTGCATAAGTTTTCAAAAAACCCTAATTCAATAATAAAATCAATAATATCTTCAATATCTACCAGAATCTCTAGGCTATGTGCATAAGTTTTCAAATCACTTAAATTAAATAATAAAATCCATAATATCTTATATCTCTACCAGAATCTCTAGGCTATGTGCATAAGTTTTCAAAAAACCCTAATTCAATAATAAAATCAATAATATCTTCAATATCTACCAGAATCTCTAGGCTATGTGCATAAGTTTTCAAATCACTTAAATTAAATAATAAAATCCATAATATCTTATATCTCTACCAGAATCTCTAGGCTATGTGCATAAGTTTTCAAAAAACCCTAATTCAATAATAAAATCAATAATATCTTCAATATCTACCAGAATCTCTAGGCTATGTGCATAAGTTTTCAAATCACTTAAATTAAATAATAAAATCCATAATATCTTATATCTCTACCAGAATCTCTAGGCTATGTGCATAAGTTTTCAAAAAACCCTAATTCAATAATAAAATCAATAATATCTTCAATATCTACCAGAATCTCTAGGCTATGTGCATAAGTTTTCAAATCACTTAAATTAAATAATAAAATCCATAATATCTTATATCTCTACCAGAATCTCTAGGCTATGTGCATAAGTTTTCAAAAAACCCTAATTCAATAATAAAATCAATAATATCTTCAATATCTACCAGAATCTCTAGGCTATGTGCATAAGTTTTCAAAAAACCCTAATTCAATAATAAAATCAATAATATCTTCAATATCTACCAGAATCTCTAGGCTATGTGCATAAGTTTTCAAATCACTTAAATTAAATAATAAAATCCATAATATCTTATATCTCTACCAGAATCTCTAGGCTATGTGCATAAGTTTTCAAAAAACCCTAATTCAATAATAAAATCAATAATATCTTCAATATCTACCAGAATCTCTAGGCTATGTGCATAAGTTTTCAAATCACTTAAATTAAATAATAAAATCCATAATATCTTATATCTCTACCAGAATCTCTAGGCTATGTGCATAAGTTTTCAAAAAACCCTAATTCAATAATAAAATCAATAATATCTTCAATATCTACCAGAATCTCTAGGCTATGTGCATAAGTTTTCAAATCACTTAAATTAAATAATAAAATCCATAATATCTTATATCTCTACCAGAATCTCTAGGCTATGTGCATAAGTTTTCAAAAAACCCTAATTCAATAATAAAATCAATAATATCTTCAATATCTACCAGAATCTCTAGGCTATGTGCATAAGTTTTCAAATCACTTAAATTAAATAATAAAATCCATAATATCTTATATCTCTACCAGAATCTCTAGGCTATGTGCATAAGTTTTCAAAAAACCGTAATTCAATAATAAAATCAATAATATCTTCAATATCTACCAGAATCTCTAGGCTATGTGCATAAGTTTTCAAATCACTTAAATTAAATAATAAAATCCATAATATCTTATATCTCTACCAGAATCTCTAGGCTATGTGCATAAGTTTTCAAAAAACCCTAATTCAATAATAAAATCAATAATATCTTCAATATCTACCAGAATCTCTAGGCTATGTGCATAAGTTTTCAAATCACTTAAATTAAATAATAAAATCCATAATATCTTATATCTCTACCAGAATCTCTAGGCTATGTGCATAAGTTTTCAAAAAACCCTAATTCAATAATAAAATCAATAATATCTTCAATATCTACCAGAATCTCTAGGCTATGTGCATAAGTTTTCAAATCACTTAAATTAAATAATAAAATCCATAATATCTTATATCTCTACCAGAATCTCTAGGCTATGTGCATAAGTTTTCAAATCACTAAAATTAAATAATAAAATCCATAATATCTTATATCTCTACCAGAATCTCTAGGCTATGTGCATAAGTTTTCAAAAAACCCTAATTCAATAATAAAATCAATAATATCTTCAATATCTACCAGAATCTCTAGGCTATGTGCATAAGTTTTCAAAAAACCCTAATTCAATAATAAAATCAATAATATCTTCAATATCTACCAGAATCTCTAGGCTATGTGCATAAGTTTTCAAAAAACCCTAATTCAATAATAAAATCAATAATATCTTCAATATCTACCAGAATCTCTAGGCTATGTGCATAAGTTTTCAAATCACTTAAATTAAATAATAAAATCCATAATATCTTATATCTCTACCAGAATCTCTAGGCTATGTGCATAAGTTTTCAAAAAACCCTAATTCAATAATAAAATCAATAATATCTTCAATATCTACCAGAATCTCTAGGCTATGTGCATAAGTTTTCAAATCACTTAAATTAAATAATAAAATCCATAATATCTTATATCTCTACCAGAATCTCTAGGCTATGTGCATAAGTTTTCAAAAAACCCTAATTCAATAATAAAATCAATAATATCTTCAATATCTACCAGAATCTCTAGGCTATGTGCATAAGTTTTCAAATCACTTAAATTAAATAATAAAATCCATAATATCTTATATCTCTACCAGAATCTCTAGGCTATGTGCATAAGTTTTCAAAAAACCCTAATTCAATAATAAAATCAATAATATCTTCAATATCTACCAGAATCTCTAGGCTATGTGCATAAGTTTTCAAATCACTTAAATTAAATAATAAAATCCATAATATCTTATATCTCTACCAGAATCTCTAGGCTATGTGCATAAGTTTTCAAAAAACCCTAATTCAATAATAAAATCAATAATATCTTCAATATCTACCAGAATCTCTAGGCTATGTGCATAAGTTTTCAAATCACTTAAATTAAATAATAAAATCCATAATATCTTATATCTCTACCAGAATCTCTAGGCTATGTGCATAAGTTTTCAAAAAACCCTAATTCAATAATAAAATCAATAATATCTTCAATATCTACCAGAATCTCTAGGCTATGTGCATAAGTTTTCAAATCACTTAAATTAAATAATAAAATCCATAATATCTTATATCTCTACCAGAATCTCTAGGCTATGTGCATAAGTTTTCAAAAAACCCTAATTCAATAATAAAATCAATAATATCTTCAATATCTACCAGAATCTCTAGGCTATGTGCATAAGTTTTCAAAAAACCCTAATTCAATAATAAAATCAATAATATCTTCAATATCTACCAGAATCTCTAGGCTATGTGCATAAGTTTTCAAATCACTTAAATTAAATAATAAAATCCATAATATCTTATATCTCTACCAGAATCTCTAGGCTATGTGCATAAGTTTTCAAAAAACCCTAATTCAATAATAAAATCAATAATATCTTCAATATCTACCAGAATCTCTAGGCTATGTGCATAAGTTTTCAAATCACTTAAATTAAATAATAAAATCCATAATATCTTATATCTCTACCAGAATCTCTAGGCTATGTGCATAAGTTTTCAAAAAACCGTAATTCAATAATAAAATCAATAATATCTTCAATATCTACCAGAATCTCTAGGCTATGTGCATAAGTTTTCAAATCACTTAAATTAAATAATAAAATCCATAATATCTTATATCTCTACCAGAATCTCTAGGCTATGTGCATAAGTTTTCAAAAAACCCTAATTCAATAATAAAATCAATAATATCTTCAATATCTACCAGAATCTCTAGGCTATGTGCATAAGTTTTCAAATCACTTAAATTAAATAATAAAATCCATAATATCTTATATCTCTACCAGAATCTCTAGGCTATGTGCATAAGTTTTCAAAAAACCCTAATTCAATAATAAAATCAATAATATCTTCAATATCTACCAGAATCTCTAGGCTATGTGCATAAGTTTTCAAATCACTTAAATTCAATAATAAAATCCATAATATCTTATATCTCTACCAGAATCTCTAGGCTATGTGCATAAGTTTTCAAATCACTAAAATTAAATAATAAAATCCATAATATCTTATATCTCTACCAGAATCTCTAGGCTATGTGCATAAGTTTTCAAAAAACCCTAATTCAATAATAAAATCAATAATATCTTCAATATCTACCAGAATCTCTAGGCTATGTGCATAAGTTTTCAAAAAACCCTAATTCAATAATAAAATCAATAATATCTTCAATATCTACCAGAATCTCTAGGCTATGTGCATAAGTTTTCAAATCACTTAAATTAAATAATAAAATCCATAATATCTTATATCTCTACCAGAATCTCTAGGCTATGTGCATAAGTTTTCAAAAAACCCTAATTCAATAATAAAATCAATAATACCTTCAATATCTACCAGAATCTCTAGGCTATGTGCATAAGTTTTCAAAAAACCCTAATTCAATAATAAAATCAATAATATCTTCAATATCTACCAGAATCTCTAGGCTATGTGCATAAGTTTTCAAAAAACCCTAATTCAATAATAAAATCAATAATATCTTCAATATCTACCAGAATCTCTAGGCTATGTGCATAAGTTTTCAAATCACTTAAATTAAATAATAAAATCCATAATATCTTATATCTCTACCAGAATCTCTAGGCTATGTGCATAAGTTTTCAAAAAACCCTAATTCAATAATAAAATCAATAATATCTTCAATATCTACCAGAATCTCTAGGCTATGTGCATAAGTTTTCAAATCACTTAAATTAAATAATAAAATCCATAATATCTTATATCTCTACCAGAATCTCTAGGCTATGTGCATAAGTTTTCAAAAAACCCTAATTCAATAATAAAATCAATAATATCTTCAATATCTACCAGAATCTCTAGGCTATGTGCATAAGTTTTCAAATCACTTAAATTAAATAATAAAATCCATAATATCTTATATCTCTACCAGAATCTCTAGGCTATGTGCATAAGTTTTCAAAAAACCCTAATTCAATAATAAAATCAATAATATCTTCAATATCTACCAGAATCTCTAGGCTATGTGCATAAGTTTTCAAATCACTTAAATTAAATAATAAAATCAATAATATCTTATATCTCTACCAGAATCTCTAGGCTATGTGCATAAGTTTTCAAAAAACCCTAATTCAATAATCAAATCAATAATATCTTCAATATCTACCAGAATCTCTAGGCTATGTGCATAAGTTTTCAAAAAACCCTAATTCAATAATAAAATCAATAATATCTTCAATATCTACCAGAATCTCTAGGCTATGTGCATAAGTTTTCAAATCACTTAAATTAAATAATAAAATCAATAATATCTTATATCTCTACCAGAATCTCTAGGCTATGTGCATAAGTTTTCAAAAAACCCTAATTCAATAATAAAATCAATAATATCTTCAATCTCTACCAGAATCTCTAGACTATGTGCATAAGGTTTCAAATCACTTAAATTAAATAATAAAATCCATAATATCTTATATCTCTACCAGAATCTCTAGGCTATGTGCATAAGTTTTCAAAAAACCCTAATTCAATAATAAAATCAATAATATCTTCAATATCTACCAGAATCTCTAGGCTATGTGCATAAGTTTTCAAATCACTTAAATTAAATAATAAAATCCATAATATCTTATATCTCTACCAGAATCTCTAGGCTATGTGCATAAGTTTTCAAAAAACCCTAATTCAATAATAAAATCAATAATATCTTCAATATCTACCAGAATCTCTAGGCTATGTGCATAAGTTTTCAAATCACTTGAATTAAATAATAAAATCCATAATATCTTATATCTCTACCAGAATCTCTAGGCTATGTGCATAAGTTTTCAAAAAACCCTAATTCAATAATAAAATCAATAATATCTTCAATATCTACCAGAATCTCTAGGCTATGTGCATAAGTTTTCAAATCACTTAAATTAAATAATAAAATCCATAATATCTTATATCTCTACCAGAATCTCTAGGCTATGTGCATAAGTTTTCAAAAAACCCTAATTCAATAATAAAATCAATAATATCTTCAATATCTACCAGAATCTCTAGGCTATGTGCATAAGTTTTCAAAAAACCCTAATTCAATAATAAAATCAATAATATCTTCAATATCTACCAGAATCTCTAGGCTATGTGCATAAGTTTTCAAATCACTTAAATTAAATAATAAAATCCATAATATCTTATATCTCTACCAGAATCTCTAGGCTATGTGCATAAGTTTTCAAAAAACCCTAATTCAATAATAAAATCAATAATATCTTCAATATCTACCAGAATCTCTAGGCTATGTGCATAAGTTTTCAAATCACTTAAATTAAATAATAAAATCCATAATATCTTATATCTCTACCAGAATCTCTAGGCTATGTGCATAAGTTTTCAAAAAACCGTAATTCAATAATAAAATCAATAATATCTTCAATATCTACCAGAATCTCTAGGCTATGTGCATAAGTTTTCAAATCACTTAAATTAAATAATAAAATCCATAATATCTTATATCTCTACCAGAATCTCTAGGCTATGTGCATAAGTTTTCAAAAAACCCTAATTCAATAATAAAATCAATAATATCTTCAATATCTACCAGAATCTCTAGGCTATGTGCATAAGTTTTCAAATCACTTAAATTAAATAATAAAATCCATAATATCTTATATCTCTACCAGAATCTCTAGGCTATGTGCATAAGTTTTCAAAAAACCCTAATTCAATAAAAAAACCAATAATATCTTCAATATCTACCAGAATCTCTAGGCTATGTGCATAAGTTTTCAAATCACTTAAATTCAATAATAAAATCCATAATATCTTATATCTCTACCAGAATCTCTAGGCTATGTGCATAAGTTTTCAAATCACTAAAATTAAATAATAAAATCCATAATATCTTATATCTCTACCAGAATCTCTAGGCTATGTGCATAAGTTTTCAAAAAACCCTAATTCAATAATAAAATCAATAATATCTTCAATATCTACCAGAATCTCTAGGCTATGTGCATAAGTTTTCAAAAAACCCTAATTCAATAATAAAATCAATAATATCTTCAATATCTACCAGAATCTCTAGGCTATGTGCATAAGTTTTCAAATCACTTAAATTAAATAATAAAATCCATAATATCTTATATCTCTACCAGAATCTCTAGGCTATGTGCATAAGTTTTCAAAAAACCCTAATTCAATAATAAAATCAATAATACCTTCAATATCTACCAGAATCTCTAGGCTATGTGCATAAGTTTTCAAAAAACCCTAATTCAATAATAAAATCAATAATATCTTCAATATCTACCAGAATCTCTAGGCTATGTGCATAAGTTTTCAAAAAACCCTAATTCAATAATAAAATCAATAATATCTTCAATATCTACCAGAATCTCTAGGCTATGTGCATAAGTTTTCAAATCACTTAAATTAAATAATAAAATCCATAATATCTTATATCTCTACCAGAATCTCTAGGCTATGTGCATAAGTTTTCAAAAAACCCTAATTCAATAATAAAATCAATAATATCTTCAATATCTACCAGAATCTCTAGGCTATGTGCATAAGTTTTCAAATCACTTAAATTAAATAATAAAATCCATAATATCTTATATCTCTACCAGAATCTCTAGGCTATGTGCATAAGTTTTCAAAAAACCCTAATTCAATAATAAAATCAATAATATCTTCAATATCTACCAGAATCTCTAGGCTATGTGCATAAGTTTTCAAATCACTTAAATTAAATAATAAAATCCATAATATCTTATATCTCTACCAGAATCTCTAGGCTATGTGCATAAGTTTTCAAAAAACCCTAATTCAATAATAAAATCAATAATATCTTCAATATCTACCAGAATCTCTAGGCTATGTGCATAAGTTTTCAAATCACTTAAATTAAATAATAAAATCAATAATATCTTATATCTCTACCAGAATCTCTAGGCTATGTGCATAAGTTTTCAAAAAACCCTAATTCAATAATCAAATCAATAATATCTTCAATATCTACCAGAATCTCTAGGCTATGTGCATAAGTTTTCAAAAAACCCTAATTCAATAATAAAATCAATAATATCTTCAATATCTACCAGAATCTCTAGGCTATGTGCATAAGTTTTCAAATCACTTAAATTAAATAATAAAATCAATAATATCTTATATCTCTACCAGAATCTCTAGGCTATGTGCATAAGTTTTCAAAAAACCCTAATTCAATAATAAAATCAATAATATCTTCAATCTCTACCAGAATCTCTAGACTATGTGCATAAGGTTTCAAATCACTTAAATTACATAATAAAATCCATAATATCTTATATCTCTACCAGAATCTCTAGGCTATGTGCATAAGTTTTCAAAAAACCCTAATTGCATAATAAAATCAATAATATCTTCAATATCTACCAGAATCTCTAGGCTATGTGCATAAGTTTTCAAATCACTTAAATTAAATAATAAAATCAATAATATCTTATATCTCTACCAGAATCTCTAGGCTATGTGCATAAGTTTTCAAAAAACCCTAATTCAATAATCAAATCAATAATATCTTCAATATCTACCAGAATCTCTAGGCTATGTGCATAAGTTTTCAAAAAACCCTAATTCAATAATCAAATCAATAATATCTTCAATATCTACCAGAATCTCTAGGCTATGTGCATAAGTTTTCAAAAAACCCTAATTCAATAATAAAATCAATAATATCTTCAATATCTACCAGAATCTCTAGGCTATGTGCATAAGTTTTCAAAAAACCCTAATTCAATAATAAAATCAATAATATCTTCAATCTCTACCAGAATCTCTAGGCTATGTGCATAAGTTTTCAAAAAACCCTAATTCAATAATAAAATCAATAATATCTTCAATATCTACCAGAATCTCTAGGCTATGTGCATAAGTTTTCAAAAAACCCTAATTCAATAATAAAATCAATAATATCTTCAATATCTACCAGAATCTCTAGGCTATGTGCATAAGTTTTCAAAAAACCCTAATTCAATAATAAAATCAATAATATCTTCAATCTCTACCAGAATCTCTAGGCTATGTGCATAAGGTTTCAAATCACTTAAATTAAATAATAAAATCCATAATATCTTATATCTCTACCAGAATCTCTAGGCTATGTGCATAAGTTTTAAAAAAACCCTAATTCAATAATAAAATCAATAATATCTTCAATATCTACCAGAATCTCTAGGCTATGTGCATAAGTTTTCAAATCACTTAAATTAAATAATAAAATCAATAATATCTTATATCTCTACCAGAATCTCTAGGCTATGTGCATAAGTTTTCAAAAAACCCTAATTCAATAATCAAATCAATAATATCTTCAATATCTACCAGAATCTCTAGGCTATGTGCATAAGTTTTCAAAAAACCCTAATTCAATAATAAAATCAATAATATCTTCAATATCTACCAGAATCTCTAGGCTATGTGCATAAGTTTTCAAAAAACCCTAATTCAATAATAAAATCAATAATATCTTCAATATCTACCAGAATCTCTAGGCTATGTGCATAAGTTTTCAAAAAACCCTAATTCAATAATAAAATCAATAATATCTTCAATCTCTACCAGAATCTCTAGGCTATGTGCATAAGGTTTCAAATCACTTAAATTAAATAATAAAATCCATAATATCTTATATCTCTACCAGAATCTCTAGGCTATGTGCATAAGTTTTAAAAAAACCCTAATTCAATAATAAAATCAATAATATCTTCAATATCTACCAGAATCTCTAGGCTATGTGCATAAGTTTTCAAATCACTTAAATTAAATAATAAAATCAATAATATCTTATATCTCTACCAGAATCTCTAGGCTATGTGCATAAGTTTTCAAAAAACCCTAATTCAATAATAAAATCAATAATATCTTCAATATCTACCAGAATCTCTAGGCTATGTGCATAAGTTTTCAAAAAACCCTAATTCAATAATAAAATCAATAATATCTTCAATATCTACCAGAATCTCTAGGCTATGTGCATAAGTTTTCAAAAAACCCTAATTCAATAATAAAATCCATAATATCTTATATCTCTACCAGAATCTCTAGGCTATGTGCATAAGTTTTCAAAAAACCCTAATTCAATAATCAAATCAATAATATCTTCAATATCTACCAGAATCTCTAGGCTATGTGCATAAGTTTTCAAAAAACCCTAATTCAATAATAAAATCAATAATATCTTCAATATCTACCAGAATCTCTAGGCTATGTGCATAAGTTTTCAAAAAACCCTAATTCAATAATCAAATCAATAATATCTTCAATATCTACCAGAATCTCTAGGCTATGTGCATAAGTTTTCAAAAAACCCTAATTCAATAATAAAATCAATAATATCTTCAATATCTACCAGAATCTCTAGGCTATGTGCATAAGTTTTCAAAAAACCCTAATTCAATAATAAAATCAATAATATCTTCAATATCTACCAGAATCTCTAGGCTATGTGCATAAGTTTTCAAAAAACCCTAATTCAATAATAAAATCCATAATATCTTATATCTCTACCAGAATCTCTAGGCTATGTGCATAAGTTTTCAAAAAACCCTAATTCAATAATCAAATCAATAATATCTTCAATATCTACCAGAATCTCTAGGCTATGTGCATAAGTTTTCAAAAAACCCTAATTCAATAATAAAATCAATAATATCTTCAATATCTACCAGAATCTCTAGGCTATGTGCATAAGTTTTCAAAAAACCCTAATTCAATAATAAAATCAATAATATCTTCAATATCTACCAGAATCTCTAGGCTATGTGCATAAGTTTTCAAAAAACCCTAATTCAATAATAAAATCAATAATATCTTCAATCTCTACCAGAATCTCTAGGCTATGTGCATAAGGTTTCAAATCACTTAAATTAAATAATAAAATCCATAATATCTTATATCTCTACCAGAATCTCTAGGCTATGTGCATAAGTTTTAAAAAAACCCTAATTCAATAATAAAATCAATAATATCTTCAATATCTACCAGAATCTCTAGGCTATGTGCATAAGTTTTCAAAAAACCCTAATTCAATAATAAAATCAATAATATCTTCAATATCTACCAGAATCTCTAGGCTATGTGCATAAGTTTTAAAAAAACCCTAATTCAATAATAAAATCAATAATATCTTCAATATCTACCAGAATCTCTAGGCTATGTGCATAAGTTTTCAAATCACTTAAATTAAATAATAAAATCAATAATATCTTATATCTCTACCAGAATCTCTAGGCTATGTGCATAAGTTTTCAAAAAACCCTAATTCAATAATCAAATCAATAATATCTTCAATATCTACCAGAATCTCTAGGCTATGTGCATAAGTTTTCAAAAAACCCTAATTCAATAATAAAATCAATAATATCTTCAATATCTACCAGAATCTCTAGGCTATGTGCATAAGGTTTCAAATCACTTAAATTAAATAATAAAATCAATAATATCTTCAATATCTACCAGAATCTCTAGGCTATGTGCATAAGTTTTCAAAAAACCCTAATTCAATAATAAAATCAATAATATCTTCAATCTCTACCAGAATCTCTAGGCTATGTGCATAAGGTTTCAAATCACTTAAATTAAATAATAAAATCCATAATATCTTATATCTCTACCAGAATCTCTTGGCTATGTGCATAAGTTTTAAAAAAACCCTAATTCAATAATAAAATCAATAATATCTTCAATATCTACCAGAATCTCTAGGCTATGTGCATAAGTTTTCAAATCACTTAAATTAAATAATAAAATCAATAATATCTTATATCTCTACCAGAATCTCTAGGCTATGTGCATAAGTTTTCAAAAAACCCTAATTCAATAATAAAATCAATAATATCTTCAATCTCTACCAGAATCTCTAGGCTATGTGCATAAGGTTTCAAATCACTTAAATTAAATAATAAAATCCATAATATCTTATATCTCTACCAGAATCTCTAGGCTATGTGCATAAGTTTTAAAAAAACCCTAATTCAATAATAAAATCAATAATATCTTCAATATCTACCAGAATCTCTAGGCTATGTGCATAAGTTTTCAAATCACTTAAATTAAATAATAAAATCAATAATATCTTATATCTCTACCAGAATCTCTAGGCTATGTGCATAAGTTTTCAAAAAACCCTAATTCAATAATAAAATCAATAATATCTTCAATATCAACCAGAATCTCTAGGCTATGTGCATAAGTTTTCAAATCACTTAAATTAAATAATAAAATCAATAATATCTTATATCTCTACCAGAATCTCTAGGCTATGTGCATAAGTTTTCAAAAAACCCTAATTCAATAATAAAATCAATAATATCTTCAATATCTACCAGAATCTCTAGGCTATGTGCATAAGTTTTCAAATCACTTAAATTAAATAATAAAATCAATAATATCTTATATCTCTACCAGAATCTCTAGGCTATGTGCATAAGTTTTCAAAAAACCCTAATTCAATAATAAAATCAATAATATCTTCAATATCTACCAGAATCTCTAGGCTATGTGCATAAGTTTTCAAATCACTTAAATTAAATAATAAAATCAATAATATCTTATATCTCTACCAGAATCTCTAGGCTATGTGCATAAGTTTTCAAAAAACCCTAATTCAATAATAAAATCAATAATATCTTCAATATCTACCAGAATCTCTAGGCTAAATGCATAAGTTTTCAAATCACTTAAATTAAATAATAAAATCAATAATATCTTATATCTCTACCAGAATCTCTAGGCTATGTGCATAAGTTTTCAAAAAACCCTAATTCAATAATAAAATCAATAATATCTTCAATATCTACCAGAATCTCTAGGCTATGTGCATAAGTTTTCAAATCACTTAAATTAAATAATAAAATCAATAATATCTTATATCTCTACCAGAATCTCTAGGCTATGTGCATAAGTTTTCAAAAAACCCTAATTCAATAATAAAATCAATAATATCTTCAATCTCTACCAGAATCTCTAGGCTATGTGCATAAGTTTTCAAATCACTTAAATTAAATAATAAAATCCATAATATCTTATATCTCTACCAGAATCTCTAGGCTATGTGCATAAGTTTTCAAAAAACCCTAATTCAATAATAAAATCAATAATATCTTCAATATCTACCAGAATCTCTAGGCTATGTGCATAAGTTTTCAAATCACTTAAATTAAATAATAAAATCAATAATATCTTATATCTCTACCAGAATCTCTAGGCTATGTGCATAAGTTTTCAAAAAACCCTAATTCAATAATAAAATCAATAATATCTTCAATATCTACCAGAATCTCTAGGCTATGTGCATAAGTTTTCAAATCACTTAAATTAAATAATAAAATCTATAATATCTTATATCTCTACCAGAATCTCTAGGCTATGTGCATAAGTTTTCAAAAAACTCTAATTCAATAATAAAATCAATAATATCTTCAATATCTACCAGAATCTCTAGGCTATGTGCATAAGTTTTCAAATCACTTAAATTAAATAATAAAATCAATAATATCTTATATCTCTACCAGAATCTCTAGGCTATGTGCATAAGTTTTCAAAAAACCCTAATTCAATAATAAAATCAATAATATCTTCAATCTCTACCAGAATCTCTAGGCTATGTGCATAAGTTTTCAAATCACTTAAATTAAATAATAAAATCCATAATATCTTATATCTCTACCAGAATCTCTAGGCTATGTGCATAAGTTTTCAAAAAACCCTAATTCAATAATAAAATCAATAATATCTTCAATATCTACCAGAATCTCTAGGCTATGTGCATAAGTTTTCAAATCACTTAAATTAAATAATAAAATCAATAATATCTTATATCTCTACCAGAATCTCTAGGCTATGTGCATAAGTTTTCAAAAAACCCTAATTCAATAATAAAATCAATAATATCTTCAATATCTACCAGAATCTCTAGGCTATGTGCATAAGTTTTCAAATCACTTAAATTAAATAATAAAATCAATAATATCTTCAATATCTACCAGAATCTCTAGGCTATGTGCATAAGTTTTCAAATCACTTAAATTAAATAATAAAATCAATAATATCTTATATCTCTACCAGAATCTCTAGGCTATGTGCATAAGTTTTCAAAAAACCCTAATTCAATAATAAAATCAATAATATCTTCAATCTCTACCAGAATCTCTAGGCTATGTGCATAAGTTTTCAAATCACTTAAATTAAATAATAAAATCCATAATATCTTATATCTCTACCAGAATCTCTAGGCTATGTGCATAAGTTTTCAAAAAACCCTAATTCAATAATAAAATCAATAATATCTTCAATATCTACCAGAATCTCTAGGCTATGTGCATAAGTTTTCAAATCACTTAAATTCAATAATAAAATCAATAATATCTTATATCTCTACCAGAATCTCTAGGCTATGTGCATAAGTTTTCAAAAAACCCTAATTCAATAATAAAATCAATAATATCTTCAATATCTACCAGAATCTCTAGGCTATGTGCATAAGTTTTCAAATCACTTAAATTAAATGATAAAATCAATAATATCTTCAATATCTACCAGAATCTCTAGGCTATGTGCATAAGTTTTCAAATCACTTAAATTAAATAATAAAATCAATAATATCTTCAATATCTACCAGAATCTCTAGGCTATGTGCATAAGTTTTCAAATCACTTAAATTAAATAATAAAATCAATAATATCTTATATCTCTACCAGAATCTCTAGGCTATGTGCATAAGTTTTCAAAAAACCCTAATTCAATAATAAAATCAATAATATCTTCAATATCTACCAGAATCTCTAGGCTATGTGCATAAGTTTTCAAATCACTTAAATTAAATAATAAAATCCATAATATCTTATATCTCTACCAGAATCTCTAGGCTATGTGCATAAGTTTTCAAATCACTTAAATTAAATAATAAAATCAATAATATCTTCAATATCTACCAGAATCTCTAGGCTATGTGCATAAGTTTTCAAAAAACCCTAATTCAATAATAAAATCAATAATATCTTCAATATCTACCAGAATCTCTAGGCTATGTGCATAAGTTTTCAAATCACTTAAATTAAATAATAAAATCCATAATATCTTCAATATCTACCAGAATCTCTAGGCTATGTGCATAAGTTTTCAAAAAACCCTAATTCAATAATAAAATCAATAATATCTTCAATATCTACCAGAATCTCTAGGCTATGTGCATAAGTTTTCAAAAAACCCTAATTCAATAATAAAATCAATAATATCTTCAATATCTACCAGAATCTCTAGGCTATGTGCATAAGTTTTCAAATCACTTAAATTCAATAATAAAATCAATAATATCTTATATCTCTACCAGAATCTCTAGGCTATGTGCATAAGTTTTCAAAAAACCCTAATTCAATAATAAAATCAATAATATCTTCAATATCTACCAGAATCTCTAGGCTATGTGCATAAGTTTTCAAAAAACCCTAATTCAATAATAAAATCAATAATATCTTCAATATCTACCAGAATCTCTAGGCTATGTGCATAAGTTTTCAAAAAACCCTAATTCAATAATAAAATCAATAATATCTTCAATATCTACCAGAATCTCTAGGCTATGTGCATAAGTTTTCAAAAAACCCTAATTCAATAATAAAATCAATAATATCTTCAATATCTACCAGAATCTCTAGGCTATGTGCATAAGTTTTCAAATCACTTAAATTCAATAATAAAATCAATAATATCTTATATCTCTACCAGAATCTCTAGGCTATGTGCATAAGTTTTCAAAAAACCCTAATTCAATAATAAAATCAATAATATCTTCAATATCTACCAGAATCTCTAGGCTATGTGCATAAGTTTTCAAAAAACCCTAATTCAATAATAAAATCAATAATATCTTCAATATCTACCAGAATCTCTAGGCTATGTGCATAAGTTTTCAAAAAACCCTAATTCAATAATAAAATCAATAATATCTTCAATATCTACCAGAATCTCTAGGCTATGTGCATAAGTTTTCAAAAAACCCTAATTCAATAATAAAATCAATAATATCTTCAATATCTACCAGAATCTCTAGGCTATGTGCATAAGTTTTCAAATCACTTAAATTCAATAATAAAATCAATAATATCTTATATCTCTACCAGAATCTCTAGGCTATGTGCATAAGTTTTCAAAAAACCCTAATTAAATAATAAAATCCATAATATCTTATATCTCTACCAGAATCTCTAGGCTATGTGCATAAGTTTTCAAAAAACCCTAATTCAATAATAAAATCAATAATATCTTCAATATCTACCAGAATCTCTAGGCTATGTGCATAAGTTTTCAAAAAACCCTAATTCAATAATAAAATCAATAATATCTTCAATATCTACCAGAATCTCTAGGCTATGTGCATAAGTTTTCAAATCACTTAAATTAAATAATAAAATCCATAATATCTTCAATATCTACCAGAATCTCTAGGCTATGTGCATAAGTTTTCAAAAAACCCTAATTCAATAATAAAATCAATAATATCTTCAATATCTACCAGAATCTCTAGGCTATGTGCATAAGTTTTCAAATCACTTAAATTAAATAATAAAATCAATAATATCTTCAATATCTACCAGAATCTCTAGGCTATGTGCATAAGTTTTCAAATCACTTAAATTAAATAATAAAATCAATAATATCTTCAATATCTACCAGAATCTCTAGGCTATGTGCATAAGTTTTCAAATCACTTAAATTAAATAATAAAATCCATAATATCTTCAATATCTACCAGAATCTCTAGGCTATGTGCATAAGTTTTCAAAAAACCCTAATTCAATAATAAAATCAATAATATCTTCAATATCTACCAGAATCTCTAGGCTATGTGCATAAGTTTTCAAATCACTTAAATTCAATAATAAAATCAATAATATCTTATATCTCTACCAGAATCTCTAGGCTATGTGCATAAGTTTTCAAAAAACCCTAATTCAATAATAAAATCAATAATATCTTCAATATCTACCAGAATCTCTAGGCTATGTGCATAAGTTTTCAAATCACTTAAATTAAATAATAAAATCAATAATATCTTCAATATCTACCAGAATCTCTAGGCTATGTGCATAAGTTTTCAAATCACTTAAATTAAATAATAAAATCAATAATATCTTCAATATCTACCAGAATCTCTAGGCTATGTGCATAAGTTTTCAAATCACTTAAATTAAATAATAAAATCAATAATATCTTATATCTCTACCAGAATCTCTAGGCTATGTGCATAAGTTTTCAAAAAACCCTAATTCAATAATAAAATCAATAATATCTTCAATATCTACCAGAATCTCTAGGCTATGTGCATAAGTTTTCAAATCACTTAAATTAAATAATAAAATCCATAATATCTTATATCTCTACCAGAATCTCTAGGCTATGTGCATAAGTTTTCAAAAAACCCTAATTCAATAATAAAATCAATAATATCTTCAATATCTACCAGAATCTCTAGGCTATGTGCATAAGTTTTCAAATCACTTAAATTAAATAATAAAATCCATAATATCTTATATCTCTACCAGAATCTCTAGGCTATGTGCATAAGTTTTCAAAAAACCCTAATTCAATAATAAAATCAATAATATCTTCAATATCTACCAGAATCTCTAGGCTATGTGCATAAGTTTTCAAAACACCCTAATTCAATAATCAAATCAATAATATCTTCAATATCTACCAGAATCTCTAGGCTATGTGCATAAGTTTTCAAAAAACCCTAATTCAATAATAAAATCAATAATATCTTCAATATCTACCAGAATCTCTAGGCTATGTGCATAAGTTTTCAAATCACTTAAATTAAATAATAAAATCCATAATATCTTCAATATCTACCAGAATCTCTAGGCTATGTGCATAAGTTTTCAAATCACTTAAATTAAATAATAAAATCCATAATATCTTATATCTCTACCAGAATCTCTAGGCTATGTGCATAAGTTTTCAAAAAACCCTAATTCAATAATAAAATCAATAATATCTTCAATATCTACCAGAATCTCTAGGCTATGTGCATAAGTTTTCAAATCACTTAAATTAAATAATAAAATCAATAATATCTTCAATATCTACCAGAATCTCTAGGCTATGTGCATAAGTTTTCAAATCACTTAAATTAAATAATAAAATCCATAATATCTTATATCTCTACCAGAATCTCTAGGCTATGTGCATAAGTTTTCAAAAAACCCTAATTCAATAATAAAATCAATAATATCTTCAATATCTACCAGAATCTCTAGGCTATGTGCATAAGTTTTCAAAACACCCTAATTCAATAATCAAATCAATAATATCTTCAATATCTACCAGAATCTCTAGGCTATGTGCATAAGTTTTCAAAAAACCCTAATTCAATAATAAAATCAATAATATCTTCAATATCTACCAGAATCTCTAGGCTATGATCATAAGTTTTCAAAAAACCCTAATTCAATAATAAAATCAATAATATCTTCAATCTCTACCAGAATCTCTAGGCTATGTGCATAAGTTTTCAAAAAACCCTAATTCAATAATAAAATCAATAATATCTTCAATATCTACCAGAATCTCTAGGCTATGATCATAAGTTTTCAAAAAACCCTAATTCAATAATAAAATCAATAATATCTTCAATATCTACCAGAATCTCTAGGCTATGTGCATAAGTTTTCAAAAAACCCTAATTCAATAATAAAATCAATAATATCTTCAATATCTACCAGAATCTCTAGGCTATGATCATAAGTTTTCAAAAAACCCTAATTCAATAATAAAATCAATAATATCTTCAATATCTACCAGAATCTCTAGGCTATGATCATAAGTTTTCAAAAAACCCTAATTCAATAATAAAATCAATAATATCTTCAATATCTACCAGAATCTCTAGGCTATGATCATAAGTTTTCAAAAAACCCTAATTCAATAATAAAATCAATAATATCTTCAATATCTACCAGAATCTCTAGGCTATGTTCATAAGTTTTCAAAAAACCCTGATTCAATAATAAAATCAATAATATCTTCAATATCTACCAGAATCTCTAGGCTATGATCATAAGTTTTCAAAAAACCCTAATTCAATAATAAAATCAATAATATCTTCAATATCTACCAGAATCTCTAGGCTATGATCATAAGTTTTCAAAAAACCCTAATTCAATAATAAAATCAATAATATCTTCAATATCTACCAGAATCTCTAGGCTATGTGCATAAGTTTTCAAAAAACCCTAATTCAATAATAAAATCAATAATATCTTCAATATCTACCAGAATCTCTAGGCTATGATCATAAGTTTTCAAAAAACCCTAATTCAATAATAAAATCAATAATATCTTCAATATCTACCAGAATCTCTAGGCTATGTGCATAAGTTTTCAAATCACTTAAATTAAATAATAAAATCCATAATATCTTATATCTCTACCAGAATCTCTAGGCTATGTGCATAAGTTTTCAAAAAACCCTAATTCAATAATAAAATCAATAATATCTTCAATATCTACCAGAATCTCTAGGCTATGTGCATAAGTTTTCAAATCACTTAAATTAAATAATAAAATCAATAATATCTTCAATATCTACCAGAATCTCTAGGCTATGTGCATAAGTTTTCAAATCACTTAAATTAAATAATAAAATCAATAATATCTTCAATATCTACCAGAATCTCTAGGCTATGTGCATAAGTTTTCAAATCACTTAAATTAAATAATAAAATCAATAATATCTTCAATATCTACCAGAATCTCTAGGCTATGTGCATAAGTTTTCAAATCACTTAAATTAAATAATAAAATCAATAATATCTTATATCTCTACCAGAATCTCTAGGCTATGTGCATAAGTTTTCAAAAAACCCTAATTCAATAATAAAATCAATAATATCTTCAATATCTACCAGAATCTCTAGGCTATGTGCATAAGTTTTCAAATCACTTAAATTAAATAATAAAATCCATAATATATTATATCTCTACCAGAATCTCTAGGCTATGTGCATAAGTTTTCAAAAAACCCTAATTCAATAATAAAATCAATAATATCTTCAATATCTACCAGAATCTCTAGGCTATGTGCATAAGTTTTCAAATCACTTAAATTAAATAATAAAATCCATAATATCTTATATCTCTACCAGAATCTCTAGGCTATGTGCATAAGTTTTCAAAAAACCCTAATTCAATAATAAAATCAATAATATCTTCAATATCTACCAGAATCTCTAGGCTATGTGCATAAGTTTTCAAATCACTTAAATTAAATAATAAAATCCATAATATCTTCAATATCTACCAGAATCTCTAGGCTATGTGCATAAGTTTTCAAATCACTTAAATTCAATAATAAAATCAATAATATCTTCAATATCTACCAGAATCTCTAGGCTATGTGCATAAGTTTTCAAATCACTTAAATTCAATAATAAAATCAATAATATCTTCAATATCTACCAGAATCTCTAGGCTATGTGCATAAGTTTTCAAATCACTTAAATTAAATAATAAAATCCATAATATCTTATATCTCTACCAGAATCTCTAGGCTATGTGCATAAGTTTTCAAAAAACCCTAATTCAATAATAAAATCAATAATATCTTCAATATCTACCAGAATCTCTAGGCTATGTGCATAAGTTTTCAAATCACTTAAATTAAATAATAAAATCCATAATATCTTATATCTCTACCAGAATCTCTAGGCTATGTGCATAAGTTTTCAAAAAACCCTAATTCAATAATAAAATCAATAATATCTTCAATATCTACCAGAATCTCTAGGCTATGTGCATAAGTTTTCAAATCACTTAAATTAAATAATAAAATCCATAATATCTTCAATATCTACCAGAATCTCTAGGCTATGTGCATAAGTTTTCGAATCACTTAAATTCAATAATAAAATCAATAATATCTTCAATATCTACCAGAATCTCTAGGCTATGTGCATAAGTTTTCAAATCACTTAAATTCAATAATAAAATCAATAATATCTTCAATATCTACCAGAATCTCTAGGCTATGTGCATAAGTTTTCAAATCACTTAAATTAAATAATAAAATCCATAATATCTTATATCTCTACCAGAATCTCTAGGCTATGTGCATAAGTTTTCAAAAAACCCTAATTCAATAATAAAATCAATAATATCTTCAATATCTACCAGAATCTCTAGGCTATGTGCATAAGTTTTCAAATCACTTAAATTAAATAATAAAATCCATAATATCTTATATCTCTACCAGAATCTCTAGGCTATGTGCATAAGTTTTCAAAAAACCCTAATTCAATAATAAAATCAATAATATCTTCAATATCTACCAGAATCTCTAGGCTATGTGCATAAGTTTTCAAATCACTTAAATTAAATAATAAAATCCATAATATCTTCAATATCTACCAGAATCTCTAGGCTATGTGCATAAGTTTTCAAATCACTTAAATTCAATAATAAAATCAATAATATCTTCAATATCTACCAGAATCTCTAGGCTATGTGCATAAGTTTTCAAATCACTTAAATTCAATAATAAAATCAATAATATCTTCAATATCTACCAGAATCTCTAGGCTATGTGCATAAGTTTTCAAATCACTTAAATTAAATAATAAAATCAATAATATCTTCAATATCTACCAGAATCTCTAGGCTATGTGCATAAGTTTTCAAAAAACCCTAATTCAATAATAAAATCAATAATATCTTCAATATCTACCAGAATCTCTAGGCTATGTGCATAAGTTTTCAAATCACTTAAATTAAATAATAAAATCCATAATATCTTATATCTCTACCAGAATCTCTAGGCTATGTGCATAAGTTTTCAAAAAACCCTAATTCAATAATAAAATCAATAATATCTTCAATCTCTACCAGAATCTCTAGGCTATGTGCATAAGGTTTCAAATCACTTAAATTAAATAATAAAATCCATAATATCTTCAATATCTACCAGAATCTCTAGGCTATGTGCATAAGTTTTCAAATCACTTAAATTCAATAATAAAATCAATAATATCTTCAATATCTACCAGAATCTCTAGGCTATGTGCATAAGTTTTCAAATCACTTAAATTCAATAATAAAATCAATAATATCTTCAATATCCACCAGAATCTCTAGGCTATGTGCATAAGTTTTCAAATCACTTAAATTAAATAATAAAATCCATAATATCTTATATCTCTACCAGAATCTCTAGGCTATGTGCATAAGTTTTCAAAAAACCCTAATTCAATAATAAAATCAATAATATCTTCAATATCTACCAGAATCTCTAGGCTATGTGCATAAGTTTTCAAATCACTTAAATTAAATAATAAAATCCATAATATCTTCAATATCTACCAGAATCTCTAGGCTATGTGCATAAGTTTTCAAATCACTTAAATTCAATAATAAAATCAATAATATCTTCAATATCTACCAGAATCTCTAGGCTATGTGCATAAGTTTTCAAATCACTTAAATTCAATAATAAAATCAATAATATCTTCAATATCCACCAGAATCTCTAGGCTATGTGCATAAGTTTTCAAATCACTTAAATTAAATAATAAAATCCATAATATCTTATATCTCTACCAGAATCTCTAGGCTATGTGCATAAGTTTTCAAAAAACCCTAATTCAATAATAAAATCAATAATATCTTCAATATCTACCAGAATCTCTAGGCTATGTGCATAAGTTTTCAAATCACTTAAATTAAATAATAAAATCCATAATATCTTCAATATCTACCAGAATCTCTAGGCTATGTGCATAAGTTTTCAAATCACTTAAATTCAATAATAAAATCAATAATATCTTCAATATCTACCAGAATCTCTAGGCTATGTGCATAAGTTTTCAAATCACTTAAATTCAATAATAAAATCAATAATATCTTCAATATCTACCAGAATCTCTAGGCTATGTGCATAAGTTTTCAAATCACTTAAATTAAATAATAAAATCAATAATATCTTCAATATCTACCAGAATCTCTAGGCTATGTGCATAAGTTTTCAAAAAACCCTAATTCAATAATAAAATCAATAATATCTTCAATATCTACCAGAATCTCTAGGCTATGTGCATAAGTTTTCAAATCACTTAAATTAAATAATAAAATCAATAATATCTTCAATATCTACCAGAATCTCTAGGCTATGTGCATAAGTTTTCAAAAAACCCTAATTCAATAATAAAATCAATAATATCTTCAATATCTACCAGAATCTCTAGGCTATGTGCATAAGTTTTCAAATCACTTAAATTCAATAATAAAATCCATAATATCTTCAATCTCTACCAGAATCTCTAGGCTATGTGCATAAGTTTTCAAATCACTTAAATTAAATAATAAAATCAATAATATCTTCAATATCTACCAGAATCTCTAGGCTATGTGCATAAGTTTTCAAAAAACCCTAATTCAATAATAAAATCAATAATATCTTCAATATCTACCAGAATCTCTAGGCTATGTGCATAAGTTTTCAAATCACTTAAATTAAATAATAAAATCAATAATATCTTCAATATCTACCAGAATCTCTAGGCTATGTGCATAAGTTTTCAAAAAAACCCTAATTCAATAATAAAATCAATAATATCTTCAATATCTACCAGAATCTCTAGGCTATGTGCATAAGTTTTCAAAAAACCCTAATTCAATAATAAAATCAATAATATCTTCAATATCTACCAGAATCTCTAGGCTATGTGCATAAGTTTTCAAAAAACCCTAATTCAATAATAAAATCAATAATATCTTCAATATCTACCAGAATCTCTAGGCTATGTGCATAAGTTTTCAAATCACTTAAATTCAATAATAAAATCCATAATATCTTCAATCTCTACCAGAATCTCTAGGCTATGTGCATAAGTTTTCAAATCACTTAAATTAAATAATAAAATCAATAATATCTTCAATATCTACCAGAATCTCTAGGCTATGTGCATAAGTTTTCAAAAAACCCTAATTCAATAATAAAATCAATAATATCTTCAATATCTACCAGAATCTCTAGGCTATGTGCATAAGTTTTCAAAAAACCCTAATTCAATAATAAAATCAATAATATCTTCAATATCTACCAGAATCTCTAGGCTATGTGCATAAGTTTTCAAATCACTTAAATTCAATAATAAAATCAATAATATCTTCAATATCTACCAGAATCTCTAGGCTATGTGCATAAGTTTTCAAATCACTTAAATTCAATAATAAAATCAATAATATCTTCAATATCTACCAGAATCTCTAGGCTATGTGCATAAGTTTTCAAATCACTTAAATTCAATAATAAAATCAATAATATCTTCAATATCTACCAGAATCTCTAGGCTATGTGCATAAGTTTTCAAATCACTTAAATTAAATAATAAAATCAATAATATCTTCAATATCTACCAGAATCTCTAGGCTATGTGCATAAGTTTTCAAAAAACCCTAATTCAATAATAAAATCAATAATATCTTCAATATCTACCAGAATCTCTAGGCTATGTGCATAAGTTTTCAAATCACTTAAATTAAATAATAAAATCAATAATATCTTCAATATCTACCAGAATCTCTAGGCTATGTGCATAAGTTTTCAAAAAACCCTAATTCAATAATAAAATCAATAATATCTTCAATATCTACCAGAATCTCTAGGCTATGTGCATAAGTTTTCAAATCACTTAAATTCAATAATAAAATCCATAATATCTTCAATCTCTACCAGAATCTCTAGGCTATGTGCATAAGTTTTCAAATCACTTAAATTAAATAATAAAATCAATAATATCTTCAATATCTACCAGAATCTCTAGGCTATGTGCATAAGTTTTCAAAAAACCCTAATTCAATAATAAAATCAATAATATCTTCAATATCTTCCAGAATCTCTAGGCTATGTGCATAAGTTTTCAAATCACTTAAATTAAATAATAAAATCAATAATATCTTCAATATCTACCAGAATCTCTAGGCTATGTGCATAAGTTTTCAAAAAACCCTAATTCAATAATAAAATCAATAATATCTTCAATATCTACCAGAATCTCTAGGCTATGTGCATAAGTTTTCAAATCACTTAAATTAAATAATAAAATCAATAATATCTTCAATATCTACCAGAATCTCTAGGCTATGTGCATAAGTTTTCAAAAAACCCTAATTCAATAATAAAATCAATAATATCTTCAATATCTACCAGAATCTCTAGGCTATGTGCATAAGTTTTCAAATCACTTAAATTCAATAATAAAATCCATAATATCTTCAATCTCTACCAGAATCTCTAGGCTATGTGCATAAGTTTTCAAATCACTTAAATTAAATAATAAAATCAATAATATCTTCAATATCTACCAGAATCTCTAGGCTATGTGCATAAGTTTTCAAAAAACCCTAATTCAATAATAAAATCAATAATATCTTCAATATCTACCAGAATCTCTAGGCTATGTGCATAAGTTTTCAAATCACTTAAATTAAATAATAAAATCAATAATATCTTCAATATCTACCAGAATCTCTAGGCTATGTGCATAAGTTTTCAAAAAACCCTAATTCAATAATAAAATCAATAATATCTTCAATATCTACCAGAATCTCTAGGCTATGTGCATAAGTTTTCAAATCACTTAAATTAAATAATAAAATCAATAATATCTTCAATATCTACCAGAATCTCTAGGCTATGTGCATAAGTTTTCAAAAAACCCTAATTCAATAATAAAATCAATAATATCTTCAATATCTACCAGAATCTCTAGGC